>NC_073411.1:7863181-8169431 GCF_028641065.1 Leucoraja erinaceus | reverse complement strand
TACGACCTACTAACCCTACGAGTAAAAAAAGTATCGATTTTTTTCCTTTTTTTACTCACGGGCATTTTTTAACATATTGAAAAAAACGCCGCGACCTAGCTGAGGCCTCGAGTACACGGAGACCACTCTCAAGCATGAAGGAGAGTTACGAAGACCTCTTAGTTACGAAGATGCTGCGAGCATAAGTCAAGGGCAAACTCACCAGAACTCGCGGATTAGGTCGTCCAAGTGGGACAGGCACTTAAATATTTGAGTCATTCATTCACAGTAAAAAATACTGCAAAAGCGCAAAAATTTCACAGCACCATTCATTTCTTCATTTCTATGAGGAAGAAATAGACATCCATCCTGAGTTTGTAAACTGTAGAATGCTTAATGCTAACTGCTGTGATTATGCACATATTTCCACGGGCTTCACAAAAGCAAATATAATGAGCCTTGATCAGACTGCACAGAGAATATTGTCACTGGTTGGATCTTCCAATGTAAGGAATGATATCATAGAATTTCACCAAACTTTCACCAGATTAAGCCGTGAGATGGAGTGATTATTCTATGAGGCGAGATTAAATAGACAAGGTGTACTCTTGATTTGAGAAGAGCTAGAGGTGATCTACTGCAAAATTCCTTTAGGGGTGGTAGATGCGGGGATGGTATTTCCCAATGGTTGGAGTCACAATCTCAAAATAAATGGTTGGTTATTCAGGCCAGAGATGTAGCTCTCTGCCCAAGGAGGTTATGTTGTGGGTACTTTCAAGATAGATTAATGTACTTTTATTTTGGATAGGAAGGGATATGGGCGAGGAAAGCTCAGATAAAAGATAATCCATGATTTTATTCAGCAGCAGAGTAAATGCAAGAGGCTGAATGGTCTATTCATGCTTCTATTACTCATGGGGTTATAATTAGCATTTACCATCTTCAACAATATATTTCAATGTACATTTTATGGTGCTAAAATGCCACACACACATTGTTTCTTATTTATCCCAAGAAGCCAGTTTTTTTTTTGACCAAATTTAAGGAGCTTAATTTTTCCAGCTTCACCTACAAAACAGAGATTGACAGGTTCTTGAGCAGCACGGATGCAAAAGGTTACGGGGAGATGGTTGAGAAATGGGGTTGAGGGAGAAAGATAGATCAGCCATGATTGAATGGTGGAGTAGACTCGATGGGCCGAATGGTATAATTCTACTCCTGTGACTTATGAACTTACGAACAACGTGACGTACAGTAGAAAGTGTACATCGGTAGCAGTAAGTGCCATTAAGCTTTATGGCCGATTATGGCCGACATTCACTCCCGAAAAACTCTGCCAACCTTTCTCCACCGGTTACTGTGAGATACTGCCCTATTTTGAGGAGACTTTAAGAAAGTCAGTATACTGACATGCACAATTCATTGGCTATTTTAGTTGTGCACTTTCAAAAACCAAACCACTATGGATCTTCAAAGTAAAAGCAAATCAATGATAAGATTTGACAAGGTTGTTTTTTCCTGTAACCTTGAATTGTACAATAGAAAAACAAAAGACTGAGAGAAAGACTGGGAGAACTGAAACTTGCCACAATCAATGAACATTACATGCAGCTAAGTTCAGCTCAACGTTTTATAGATAATAAAGATAGTACCAGGAGAACTAAAACTCTCTGATATCAAATTCCAAATCCCCGTTGTGTGATTTAGGGTTAGCGCAAAGCAACAGAGGTCAAACCACTCCATATCTGCCAATTGTTTGCTCTTGCGGTTTCCCATTTCTCTCCGCTGTCCATTGAGCCTTGCTGAGTTGCTCTGGCAGACCATAGAGATTTTAGGGTTGCATTGTTACAATCTATAGTCTTCAGCATGGCATTTGCTTGCGAATCCGCATCACCAATGTCATGCATGTAGTTTACAATAAGTTAAAGCTTCTTTTGTAATTGATGACTTGAAAACAGTCTGTTTCCCAGGACTGTATTACCGATAGAAAAGAAAGGCAACATTTTTAGGTAGCATGTGATAGCCCAGAATTTGCTTTTAAAATAGCATCAGGACTTATAGGGGCTGTCCCACTTGGGCAACCTAATCCACGAGTTCTGTCGAGTTTGCCCTCGACTCATACTCGCAGCATGGTCGACACAAGGTCATAGGAGGTCTTCGTAACTCTCCTTCATGCTCGGGAGTGGTCTCCGTGTACTCGAGGCCTCAGCTAGGTCGTGGCATTTTTTTCAATATGTTAACAAATGCCCGCGAGTAATAAAAGGTCGATACTTTTTTACTCGTAGGTTTAGTCGTAATAGATCATAGTAGGTCATAGTAGGTCAGCATGTTAGTCATAGGTAATCGAGGGTAGTCGAAGGTAGTCGAAGATAGTCGTCATCATAGTCGAAGGGAGGTCAAAGGAGATCGAAGGAGGTCGTCTTCACTCTCCACTATTCAGTGTCCAATTTTCCCGAAGTCAGTCGTAGCTAGTCGAAGCTGGTCTTCAACATAGTCGAAGGAGGTCGAAGGAGGTCTTCTACATAGTCAGAGGAGATCTTCAACATGTCATTTTTTCAAACTCTTCTAAAATCGCCAATTAGGTCGCCCAAGTGGGACAACCCCTTTGGTGCTCAGCATTAACAATGCTTTTGGTGAGGATGGATGCCAAGATTAATTGTAATTGTTCAAAACTTACTACCACTCTGCCCTGAGTTTTACAAAACCATTGTCTGAATGTCTGACTCATCACCAAAATCTATTAAAGGCCATGACTTTACGATATGGACCCAACAGATACAAACACAGCATCCACAGAAAATAAATGCATTACATTTGTCAATATGAAGTGCCAATTACTGGCAGACAAATCCCTAGCATTGAAAATTATGTTTAGTATATAATCTGATTTGATCATATTTTAGTTATTGTTGAAGTTTTTTAAATATACAATATTTATATAACTTTGCTTTTATCTTTTTCTTTCCAACTTCGTCTTGTCTTTCTTTCTCATTATTTCTCTTCCTGAGCACAATTTACGTTCCCTTCTCAATCCTTCCAGTCAATTTCACAATTGTTTGTTCTCTTCACTCATGTTCCAGCTGCTAATGTTCTGCACTACAGCTCACACATTTGCCTAAATTCTTCCCATCCCAAAATTAAAATGCTTGCCATGTACATCGAAGAAAATGTACATTTCGAGGAGATTCTATTTTCCCAACATATCCAAAGGAGCATGTCAACAGTCATTCTCCGTGGAATATGTCACGTTTATTTACAACAGGGTTGACAGGAGTTGAAGAGTGCCCCAGAAGTATGTCCATCTATACAAATAATGCTGCATTATTGAGTTTGTATCTCTATTTGCAGGAAGAATGTTACACAGCGAAGTCTGATTTTTATTTTGCTGTTTCACTCTTCTCTATTTCCTGTCTATCAATTAAACTAAGAAAAGTGCAACAAGTCAACTCCATCAGCTTAGTTAGAAACAAGACAATGCAGATGCTGGTTTAGAAAAGACACAGAGTGCTGGAGTAACTCAGCGGGTCAGGCAGCATCTCCGGAGAACATGGATGTGATATTTTGGGTCAGGACCCTTCAATCAGTCGAAAGAAAGTTCCCAACCTAAAATGTCACCTATCCCAGTTCGACAGAGATGCTGCATGAGCTGCTGAGTTACTCCAACACTTTGTGTCCTTGCGAGCAACTTAGTTACTCAGTTCCTCAATGTAAATTATATTCTTAATATTTCTCCTTTTCATGTGTATTTCTTAGGAAGTTGACATTTCCATCAACAGTGTCAGCTTCATTCCACACATTGGCTGTATGAAGAATTTGCCTGGATCTTCAAATGCTGAGCCCTTAGAGGGTGAACACGGAAAAATCCATGTCAATGGTGCCACAAGTAACGTAGACACTGTGATAATGAAGGAAAGTCTTATTGTGGAAAATGGACCTGATAATAAAGAGAGAGTTCGAGGCACAAACCTCTTGCATATTTCAACTGGAAAAAGTTAATGTTTGAAGTGTAAAGAGATATAAAGGCAGCATTGACTATTGTGGGTTTAGATATAATGGATTGAAGGGCTCCTGTCTGTGCTGTAAGCATGCAGTTACTAAGATGGTGGCTGAGCTTTTTTTTCTTTAGAAAGAATAAAGTAGACATTCTGGTGAACGTTACCAGTGCTTCAAGGTTCAGATATGAAGCAACATTACATAATTAGCTTCATATTCCACAGAAGCCAGCCATTATGTTTAATTGAAGCTGTCAAGATTTTGAATGGATTTGATAAAGAGGAGTACAATCTCCATATCAGAACTTTTGGAGAAAGTTTCAATTAAGTTATTGATGGTAAAAGCATGGATATCTCTCCCACAAAGGTTGATGCACATCAGCTGAAGCTATTAATCTCCGATGTTATGATCATGGTATAAGATGACATGGAGCCAAAGCAGAGTTTAGATGAAGATCAGGTCTAATCTCATCGTGGGATGGACAACACTAAGGAGCCTGGTGGCTTATTCGTCTTCTGGATGAGATACCGATATCGGGAGAGCAGAGACCGAACTCAAGTTGTGCTTGGAACTTGGTAAACTGAGGACAAACGAGGGTTGCAATGAAGGAAACAAGAACAACAGTATCTGTGGGAACTAATCGCTATTTGTGTAGGAAGGAACTGCAGATGCTGGTTTAAACCGAAGATAGACACAAAAAGCTGGAGTAACACAGCGGGGCAGGCAGCATCTCTGGAGAAAAGGAATAGGTAACGTTTCGGGTCGAAAGGAGAAGAAGGATCTCGACCCGAAACATCACCAATTTATTTTCTCCAGAGATGCTGCCTAACCCGCTGAGTTATAACCATATAACCATATAACAATTACAGCATGGAAACAGGCCATCTCGGCCCTACAAGTCCGTGCCAAACAAATTTTTTTTCCCCCTTAGTCCCACCTGCCTGCACTCATACCATAACCCTCCATTCCCTTCTCATCCATTAGTTACTCCAGCTTTTTGTGTCTAATCGCTATTTACTCTGTTATAAGCATCTAAACACAGAGTATGTGCTGGACATAAACTACCACCTCAATGGATGCACTGAACAATCCTGGATTGGGATTTTGTTTTAACCTTATTGTCCTTAATCATGTCACCAACTCTATTTATCAGTCCAAGTGAACTGAGTACATCTGATCAAGGTTTGTGTTCAGCGCTCCTCTCAGCTTGGACACTGATGAGGCAGGTTTCTCATCCATCCGTTTATTCAGGGTACCAGATGTGGGCAATTAAATATCTGTCCAGTTAATTAACCAGAATTAAGTGCATGTGTAATATTATTTAGCTTATTTATTTTTTATCATACTTCTAATATAATTTAAGAGCTAACAAATTGAAGCTGGTGAACAAGACAGAATGGATACACAAGAAAGCAAATATAAATCCCAATGCACAATGAAAAATGGGCTAGAGTGATTTTAATACCGTGGGGCTATGACTACCTTATCACTAAAGCACTGCATCACAATCAGTTGTTTCATCATTGGATACCTTGCATCAAAGTTTTGCTGCCCAGTCCTCCTCTTCTGAGGTGGGGCACCTTGCTGGCATTACGCAAAGATGCCGCAGCACGGCAGCAGTTTCCTTGGGCATAGACATTGGGAGGAAGAGATGGGAGTGTAGCAAAGGGACTGACACTTCTGTGGTGCTGATGGTGTGGTTGAAGATCATAAGGTCATAAGCGATAGGAGCACAATTAGACCATTCGGCCCATCAAGTCTACTCTGCCATTGGATCATGGCTGATCTATCTCTCCCTCCTAACCCCATTCTCTTGCCTTCTCGCCATAACCTCTGACACCTGTACTAATCAAGATCTATCTATTTCTGCTTTAAATATACCCACTGACTTGGCCTCCACAGCCTTCTGTGGCAAAGAATTCCACAGATTCACCGCCCTCTGACGAAAGAAATTCCTCCCCATCTCCTTCCTAAAAGAACGTCCTTTAATTATGAGGCTATGACCTGTAGTCCTAGACTCTGCCACTAGTGGAAACATCCTCTCCACATCCACTCTATCCAAGCCTTCCACTATTCTATACGTTTCCATGAGGTCACCCCTCATTCTTCTAAAGTGAATGTAGGCCCAGTGCTGCCAAACGCTTACCATATGTTATCCTACACATTCCGAGGATCATTCTTGATACAATGACTAGGGTGGGGAGGGATGCAAGGGTTACGAAGTTAGAGAAATCAATATTGATTTCCATGCTCAGAGGGATAAATCTCCATGCTGGGTTGTATACTGCAGATATAGGTGCAAGTTCAGCACTTGTTTCTGTTGACAAAAGTTTAGTCGTCTTGTTCAGATCTATCAGAAGTAGGTGTAAGATTCAAGATCCAATTTCTTTGGATTGGAAGGTGAGATTCTTTTGTATTGAACCAAGGCTACTGCAGTGGGAAGGCAGACCCCGAAACCTATGCTCTTACCCTGAATATGCCATTTTATATAATGTCCCTGTTGACGACCTAATTCAAGGTTCCAAAACTAAATTCCAAAACTAGATGTGGTGTCTTAAAGTAGCAACGAGCAGCTGGAATGATGAATGAAGCTGAGCATCTAAAATCCCAGAGAAACAAACAAACTCTGCAGCAAGGGGATTGAATTAATGTTCACAAGGATAAAATGAGCCAATTTGGCCAAGGAGTCTTCTGCGTTCAGACCTACTTTATTATACTGTGGCATAAAACTGAAGTGAAAAAATACTCAGTGGGGATCTAGATTTTTGCAGCACCTCTCCTTTCAGCAGTCAGCACAGCAATGGGGACTAAAAAGTAAAGGCCTGTCCCACTTTCACAACCTAATTCACAACCTTTTTTACTCGTGGACATTTTTCATCAGGCTAGAAAAACGGCGGGACCTACTTGATGCCACGGGTACCTACGACTAGCATCACGACCTGCTATGACCTCCTACGACCATGTTGCGAGTGTGAGTCAAGGGCAAACGCGGCAGGGGTCGTGAATTAGGTCGTGAAAGTGGAACAGGCCCTTAAACGGACACCCTGAATTGAAAAAGATGCACATACTTTGGTGGAAATACGTAGATTCCACAACACAAAACAAGTATGAATTCCATCCTTCAATCATTACGACAGTCTAATATTTTGTGCATAACACTTTACTTTCCGAAATCCAAGCGAGGAATAGCTAGATCGGGTAAATGCACAGAGTTTCTCGCCCATAGTAGGGGAATTGAGAATCATTGGGCATAGGTTTAAAGTGAAGGGGAAAGATATTGTTGGAATCTGAGGGATAACTTTTTCATATAAAGTGTGGTGGGTGTATGGAACGAGCTGCCAGAGGAGATAGTTGAGGCAGGGACTATCGTAGCGTTTAAGAACAATTAGACAGGTGCATGGATAGGACAGGTTTGGATGGATACGGACCAAAGGCAGGCAGGTGGGACTAGTGTAGATGGGACATGTTGATCTGTCGGGGCAAGTTGGGCCGAAGGGCCTGTTTTCACACTGCATGACTCTATGACTCTAAAATGGGGACCAGCCAGTGAGATTTAAAAAAAGTTTTCCTCCCAGAACATCATCATTCCTCCATCAGTTCACCTGGGTGGGCCAATGATTATTTTATTCTGTGTCCAAGATGGCTAACGGAAGGGAGAGTGTACGTTGGCACGCTTTAGCTGCCGCTGCTCTCTCTTCATATTGTGTTTTTGATTTTTGTCTTTGGACTGAATTCTGTCTTTAATTTGTGTACTGGTGATGTCTTTACTATTTATTTCATTCTGCTTACATGTTTTTACTCTATTTGCTAAATTTTGTAAGGTGTCCTTGAGACTCATGAAAGGCGCCCATAAATAAAATTTATTATTATTATTATTCAAGCTCTGTCCACTGCCTTTGCTAATATCAACAGCATTGGCAACAGTCAACCACAGCGCCCATGGTGGGCTATATTATTTGAAACCTCTTCACTCCTGTAGGTGTCTTGATTATACTATAATATACGTTGGTGCACAGGGACAAATCTAGAGCAATGGTTCAAGCAGTTAAATGTAGAATCAGTCGATGCCCTGCACAGTTTAAAACCAAATCAGACAGTGCACTTATCATATTAAGACTTCAAAGGAGATTTGAAAAGTGCTCATTATCAACCATTTATACAAATAAAAGGGCAAAATGTGACAATTAAATCCTTGTTTTAATTCTGATTTGCAAATTACTATCTGGGTCTCGTGTGGAAATAGGTAGCTTTCTAAGAATCAAATTACCTTCCAAAAAAGCTAATTGAAAAACAGATGGTTTCATAACAAGCAATATAATTTCTAATATTATTTCTACCACACAGAATAAGATAGGAATCCAAGTGGTTTTCCCTAGGAATTAAATAATAAATAATTCAAGCCTGTCTTTAGACTGTTGGGCTGTTGCAAAAGCAGAGCTGTGAATCTGTGCCGTTGCTGCCTGTAAACATATCATTTCAAGGAATGCAAGTCGTACACTAATACATACTAATGCAGAAACACAAGTGACTTTATGTATTATTCTGAGCCATTCTTCATTCCCACTCATTATAATATCACTATTTCATCTGGGGCAAGGATAAATCCAGCAAGAAACCGTGCTTGCTAACAGGACACGGAATCCGCAAGCAGCAAGCCACTGGCATCTCATCACTTTTTCCCAATGATTAACCCTGACCTGCCAAGCATGATATCCACGATTTCTCATCGACCATGAAATTTCTTTGAGCAATTCCTAATAGTGGCCCAGAGCCACCATCGTACTGAAGCTGTCCTTTGGAAGGGTGGCAGGGAGTGAGTGGTGGTAGAGAGGTAGGTAGTGCTGGCGTGTTTATTACCAGCCTTTGTGTGATGGTATGCCAGCATTGCCCGCTACATTAATAGTTAATACTTCTGATGCTGTCACGAGAAGTCTAACTTCTCCGAGAGGTTAACATGCTGCTTTATTGCTTGAATGCTTCAGTGAGCACTGCATGGATCCAGCAAAAATCAGGATGTAATATTAACACCAGCAACAAGCAAATTACAATACACTGTCGAAACCACACCATTACAAATGAGCAATTAAGTACATGATTTACTCTTTAAGTTAAAAAGACAATTTTAATTGTAGGCCAATACTTTACAGGACCTTCCCCTTGCAAATAAAGGATCATAGAATCGTAGAAAATGTAAATAAAGAGGCCATTCAGTCTAACGTGTCTATGCTGGTCAAGGAAGAACTGACTAAGAACGACATCTACCACTCAGTGTTACATTCAGTGTTACACTCCTCAAGTTCACAAATGCGACAAGGGATAGACACAAAATGTTGGAGTAACCCAGCAGGTCAGGCAGCATCTTAGGAGAAAAGGAACAGGTATGTTTCAGGATGGAACCCTTCTTCAGATGTTTCTTCAGTAAAAGTAACATTTGTTTCTCTATCTCAACTATCCTTTTAGGCAAAGCTACACAAAAATGCTGGAGAAACTCAGCGGGTGCAGCAGCATCTATGGAGCGAAGGAGATAGGCAATGTTTCGGCCCAAAACGTTGCCTATCTCCTTCGCTCCATAGATGCTGCTGCACCCGTTGAGTTTCTCCAGCATTTTTGTGTACCTTCGATTTTCCAGCATCTGCAGTTCCTTCTTAAAAATACCCTTTTAGGCAGGGAGGTTCAGATCCCTGTCACCCGTCTGGGTAAATAATAACTTCTCAACTTCATGACAATAGTTCAATTCAATACTAAACAAATGCCTCTGATTTTGACCTGTTTCGTAAGGGTCAAAAAACCTTTCCTATTTACTCCACCCAGACCCTTCATGATTTAAATATTCCAATTTAGACTTCACTCAGCTTCTTTAGTTCCAAAGAACATAACTCTAGCACATCCAATCTTAACTCATGGCTACAACTTTATAATCTTAGTAAATCTCCTCTGCAACCTCTCTAATGTAATCACATCATCCCAGAAGAATGAAAGACTGAATATGTAAAATCTATGAATATTATATCAAATGTGATCAGTGCACCTTCAGTGAATTCCAATATATAATGACTAGGAAGGCACGGTGGCGCAGCAGCAGAGTTGCTGCCTTTTACAGCAGCAGAGACCCAGGTTTGATCTTGGGTGCTAGCTGTACGGAGTTTGTACGTCGAGCTTGGCAACAACTCATGGTTTTTGACCCCTTGCTAATAGGCCCTTTAACAATAAGCCCTGCTAATAGACATACCCGTCTGGTCTGATCCCGGGCATCTTTTATCCCACTATCTTTCCCCGCCTATGCCCCGGTTCCACGCTCTCTTCTCCACCCCGTTTCCTCTCTCCCCCCGTATCCTCTCTCCCCATGCCATCAGCCACCAGACAAATCTGGAATTCTCTGCCACAGAAGGCAGTGGGGACCAATTCACCGGATATTTTCAAGAGAGAGTTAGGTTTCGCTCTTAGGGCTAAAGCAGGGGTGAGGAGCCTTTTCATGTTGGAATGCCGCATCAAGTTAGCTGTAATCTAATAAGGCCGCATCCAAGAAACTGCAATTCGATATACTTCAAAATGTACATTATTTTGTTAAAATAGCCCTCATGACTGACTAATGTTTTAACTGTGGCCATCAGTTGCAAGGATTATTTAGTAGAATCTTCTTTTACTCTTTGGTATTTTATATATGCTCATTTTAAGATTAAAATTAAAATAATAAAAACCGAACAAAAACATATAATAAAAAACGAACAAAAACATATAATAAAAATAAAAGGATTTGTTCTACAAAATTTGGATTAATTCAAAAGGCCGCACTTTATGGCCTAGAAGGCTGCATATGGCCTTAAGGCCACAGGTTCCCCACCCCTGGGCTAACGGAATCACGGGATATGGGAAAGATGCAGGAACGGGATACTGATTTTAGATGACCAGCCATGATCATATTGAATGGCGGTGCTGCATCGAAGGGCCGAATGGCCTACTCCTGCACCTATTTTTCAATGTTATTATGTTTCCTATTTATTTAATTTTATACATGTCAATAAAGTCTCCTCTCAGCTGTCTCTGGGTCAATGCAAACAGTTTCTTTAATCTTTCCTCCCAAGTCATAATTTCCAGTTTTGGCAACAATCTCATGAATCCCCAGCACAATCTGAAACGCCCTGTCATGTAGCACTCAGTAGTGTACAGAGTCGTCAATCTGTGGCCTACATAGTGTTGTGACAGCATCATTATCCCACTCTTCTATTTGAATTCATGACAAAAGAAAAATATTTCAAATGCCTTTTCATCCAACTTATTAACCTACTCAGCTACAGGTAAGGATCTGTGGACATACATTTCAGAGTCGCTTGGTTCCACCCACCACACTGCTCCTCCCATTCGTTTTGTACCATGTTTTGCCATCGCACAAAATCCAGCTCCTAATTATTTTCGCAACCAACCAGTTCATGGCTATTCCCCTGCAGTGAAAAGCTTGGCTTCACACTCAGCTACACAACCAACCTTTATATCATCATCAAAAAAATATATATTTACCATTTTCCTGACATTTAAATTGAGCTACTAAGTTCATTTAATACATAATGAAAAAAAAAGAAAAGCCTGAATTCTCAGCCCCGTTGAAAACCATCTTCCATTCACAAAAAACTGTGATCAACTATTATGCTTTGCTTGTGTCAATTTGGATAAATTTAATAATCCCCCTTGGATTTCATGGCCTTAATATTTTGACCAGTGCCACATGGGACTTGGATAAAACCTTGCTAAAAATCCATGGAAATTACATCAAACACATTGCCTAATTACCCTCAAAAAATTCAATAGCTATGCACAATCCTCCCACACTGACAAATCCTTGATTCATCTTGAGTTTCAAAGTGATTTATACTTACCTCAAATTCATTCCAATAAATTGTCGACCACTTAATTGCTTATAATTACTCAATTCCTTCCGTGGTCTTTTTTTAAAAAATATTTTCACAACTGTAGCAAGACCCCAATACTCTACAACCTCTGTAGCCAGGGTGGAGAATGATATGAAGGTAGACACAAAAAGCTGGAGTAACTCAGCGGGTGAGGCAGCATCTCTGGAGAGAAGGAATGGGTGACGTTTTGGGTCGAGACCCTTCCTTTGATTGGAGAAGCCACAGTATTTATGGGGCTGTAAATGACGCATAGTGCTGGAGTAACTCAGCAGGTCAGGCAGCATCTCTGGAGAACATGGACAAACGCCATTTTTGGTCAGGACTTTTTTTTGTTTAGAGATACAACACGGAACCCTTCTGCCACTGAGTCTGCGCAGACCAGCAACCCCCACACAGTAGCTTACACACGAGGGACAATTTACAATTATACCAAGCTAATTAATCTTCAAACCTGCGTGTCTTTGGAGTGTGGGAGGAAAACGGAGATCGCGGAGAAAACCCATGCGGTCACAGGGAGAAAGTACAAACTCCATACAGACAGCACCCGTAGTCGGGATCGAAAGCGGGTCTCGGGTGCTGTAAGGCAGGTAGTCTGCCACTGCCGCCCTTATGGGGCTTGGATTATGGAGCCAGTCCAGTTGGGTTTATGGTCAATGGTGATCCTTTTTAAAAAAGATATTTTTATTAGAAGCAAACATATTATGGTATAGTTACATATTATAGTAAAAAAAAACTTTTCATATACATCAATCATACATTATTAAAATTTTCAATTGTTGATTAATTCTGCTTCTAGTGTTTTTTTATGTAGATAGAAAGAGAGAGAAGGAGATGGTGATTCTCAGGATCGTGATGCTGATAAAGTTTAGAGCATTCAGATTTGGAACAAGTCAAAAAAAGTTTAAACTAGAGAGTGATATAGTGCTCGTTACAAACCATTTTATACACGGACAGATGGAAGTGTGCGCGAGCATTGTAATCCTTCTTGAAGGTCAAATTTAATGTTTCCAATCGTGAAACTTTCTCAGGGAAGGTATTAAAAGCTCCACTCATAGATTGATTTTGACGTGAAAGAATCAGAGATTGAACTCCAGGTTATTTAAACGGCTGCGTACAAATGGTAAACCTCTCCTCTTGAGTAGCTGCTAATGCCCCAGGGGGCTCCGATATTTGCACTAAGTCCCTGCAAGTCCACTCAAGCATGCAGGGAGATAGATAAAGAGGTAAGTTGCAAGAGGTGCTGAGGAGTACTTGAGTTTTTGTCAAGCTTTAAGTGGCACCTTTAACAAAGAAAAGGCCACGGCTCTTTGCATTTCAAACAAAATTATAAATTTGAGTCACACAAGGAGGAAACAGGGCTGATGTGTGAAGAGCTTGGGTTAAAATGTGGTCGTAAGAGGAGGGGAACTGATGGAGACGGGAGAAGAGGTCATCCCTGCGTGACAATAGACAATAGGTGCAGGAGTAGGCCATTCGGCCCTTCGAGCCAGCATTGCCATTCATTGTGATCATGGCTGATCATCCCCAATCAGTACCCGTTCCTGCCTTCTCCCCATATCCCCTGACTCCACTATCTTTAAGAGCCCTATCTAGCTCTCTCTTGAAATTATCCAGAGAAACGGCCTCCACCGCCCTCTGAGGCAGAGAATTCCACACTCACAACTCTCTGTGAGAAAAAGTGTTTCCTCGTCTCCGCTCTAAATGTCTTACCCCTTATTCTTAAACTGTGGCCCCTGGTTCCGGACTCCCGCAACATCGGGAACATGTTTCCTGCCTCTAACATGTCCAAACCCTTAATAATGAGGTCTCCTTCCCATAGAAATAATAATGAGGTCTCCTTCCCATGGAAAGGTCTCGACCCGAAACGTCACCTATTCCTTTTCTCTAGAGATGCTGTCTGACCCGCTGAGTAACTCCAGCTTTTTGTATCTATCTGATGGTTGGTCAAATAGGTAGTTTTTAAGTAGAATATATGAGGAGGAAAGAGAGAGGTAGAATAGGTTAGAGCTGGAACTTAGACCAACACTGCACACAGCAGTCCCTTCGGCCCACAATGTCGGTGCAAATCATTAATCGCCTCTGCCTGCCCATCTAGAACAAAGAATGCTGATTCAGGGATAGTTTCTCCCTGCTGTAATCAGGCAACAGAACAGTCCTGTAATCAGGCAACTGAGCAGCCTTCTCGTTAGCACGAGTGCAGCTCTGTCCTCCTATCTACCTCATTGGAGGCCTCTGAGCTTTTTTTAAAATTGGACTTTATTGGACTTCAATGTTATATGTTTTGCACAAAATGTTGTTCCCTTTATCCCTTATCTTTGCCTTGTGGACCGCTTGATTGTATTCATGTGTGATCTTTTTCTTAACTGGGCAGCACAAAGCTTTTCACTGTTTCTCGGGGCACGGGACAATGTTCGTTTTCACAATGGGGCAACGGAAGTTAAATTTGGGGATGATCAAAAGTTGAGGATTTGTGAGGATCACAGATCTTTTCTGTATTTGACCAGAAAAATATGCAGTTTTTGTGAACAATTATCATCGTACTAAACCGATGCGCTTGATTAATAAAAGAATGGAAATTTGGAAAGACATTTTATAGTCGTTTCCCTGACAATCCAGCGCTGGGTTAAACAACAGCAGTGAAGCAGTTAGTGCTGCTGTCTCACATCTTCAGGAATCCAGGTTCAATCCAAACCTCTATTGACGTGTGTGCAAAGTCTACACCCTCTCTCTGTTTGATTTGTGCTTTCCACCATGCACTTCCAAAGATGAACCATTAGGTTATAAAGCCCTGTCCCACGGTACGAGTTCATTCCAAGAGCTCTCCCGAGTTTTTAAAAAATCTAACTCGTGGTTAGCACGGAGAATGAATGTAGCAGGTACGTCGGAGGTCAGGGACATCTCTTAGCGCTAACGGCAGGTACTCAGGAAGAATCGCTAACGGCAGGTAAGCATGGGAAGACTCGTGAAGATTTTTCAACATGTTGAAAAATGTCCACGAGAGCCCCGAGTACTGACGACTGGCCATTACCGTATATCTCCGAGTTCGAATCAGGGCAAACTCGGGAGAACACTTGGAATGAACTCGTACCGTGGGACAGGGCTTTCAATGGTGACCGCAAATTACTCCGCAGTGTCGGTAGAGATGGAAAATGGAAAAAAAGAATAAGTAGGAAGGAACTGCAGATGCTGCCAGTCTGAAGAAGGGTCCAAACCCGAAACATCACCCATTCCTTCTATCCAGAACCGCTGCCTGTCCCGCTGAGTTACTCCAGCATTTTGTGTCTATCATCGGAAATCTATAGGTATTTGAAAGAGAACACCTGCAAAACTGTGATCAAGTCTCTTGTATTTTTCAATACAGGTGGTTCTGCTATAACGCAATATTTACGATCTTATGAAAGCGTTATGGAAAAATATATAAAAATGGTTAAGACAGGTACAGTAATGGGTAGGTACATTGGTAGCAAAGGTTCAGAGCTGTGCAAATTTGGGTTATAGCAGAACTACTTTACATACTGATTTCAGAGTTTTAAACAAAAGCTTTCCCTCTCTCCGTCCCTTCCCCATCCTAGTTCTCCGACCAGTCTGACTACCCATCTGATTACATTTTATCTTTGTATGCTTCATTGTCAGCTTCCCCTGGCTAATCATGATCCATTCTACATTTTCCTTATTTTTCGTCCCCTTTGATGTTTCGTTTTCACACCTTTCCCTTCCATATCTCTGTGTCTCCTTCTCCCCTGACCCTCAGTCTGAAGAAGGGTCTCGACCTGAAACGTCACCCGTTCCTTCTATCGAGAGATGCTGCCGGTCCTGCTGAGCTGCTCCAGCATTTTGTGTCTATCTTCAGAGTTTTAAGCCTTGCATGTCACAGGTGGGATGAGTTTAGTGCCCAATCGCTCTGCACAGCAGAGATAACATCCATATTAAATTATAACAGTGAAAGTATGTGAAAAAAAATCAAGCTGAAATCTAGGGATATATAAATAATTTGGACAATTTGGCAATTTAAAATTAGATTTGCTGCTAGTTTTATTGTTACAATTAATTGTCCTCAAGGCCTAAAACTTTAATTTTGAACTCTGCATGGGCTATTAAGATATGCTGAAAATATCAGTAATTAAAAAGAACTACTTACTATTGGCAACTACTCCACTCTACTGAATCGAATCAAATGCAAACCATGCTTAAACTGTCGATGCAATGTATCTCAAGTTCAAGTTCAAGTTCAAGTGAGTTTATTGTCATGTGTCCCTGTATAGGACAATAAAATTCTTGCTTTGCTGAAGCACACAGAAAATAGTAGGCATTTACTACAAAACAGATAAATGTATCCATATACCATGATATAAATATATACACACACGAATAAATAAACTGGAAACAAGAAAGTACTGTGGAAATAAGATAGGACTTTTGATTACAGTAAAACCTGATCTGTGCATTACCAAGTAAGCATGCAGGTACAGCAGGCAGTGAAGAAAGCGAATGGCATGTTGGCCTTTATAATAAGAGGAGTCGAGCATAGGAGCAAAGAGGTCCTTCTGTAGTTGTACAGGGCCCTAGTGAAACCACACCTGGAATATTGTGTGCAGTTTTGGTCCCCTAATTTGAGGAAGGACATTCTTGCTATTAAGGGAGTGCAGCGTAGGTGTACAAGGTTAATTCCCGGGATGGCGGGGCTGTCATATGCAGAGAGAAAGGAGCGGCTGGACTTGTACACTCTGGAGTTTAGAAGGATGAGAGGATATCTCATTGAAACATATAAGATTGTTAAGGGTTTTAGACACGCTAGAGGCAGGAAACATGCTCCCGATGTTGGGGGAGTCCAGAACCAGGGGCCACAGTTTAAGAATAAGGAGTAAGCCATTTAGAACGGAGACGAGGAAACACTTTTTCTCACAGAGAGTTGTGAGTCTGTGGAATTCTCTGCCTCAGAGGGCGGTGGATGCTTCTCTGGATGCTTTCAAGAGAGAGCTAGATAGGGCTCTTAAAGATAGCGGATTCAGGGGATATGGGGAGAAGGCAGGAACGGGGGACTGATTGGGGATGATCAGCCATGATCACATTAAATGGTGGTGCTGTCTCGAAGGGCTGAATGGCCTACTCCTGCACCTATTGTCTATTGTCATGTCTCCTGTCCCGATGTGAGGTGTTAAGACTCTTGATCTACTTTGAAATTGCCAAATGGTACAAATTATTTATTTAGCCCTAGATTGCAGGTTGATTTTTTTAATGTTTTCACTGGTTATAATTAAATATGGATGTTGTCTATATCACTCCATCTTCTCACCCTCATGTCAGCTTGGCTGGCCAGACATCAATGCTGCTTCTACCAGTACACAGACAGAGATTGAAAGCTCAGGCTCCAACAACAAGAGTGGTTTGTGGAGTCATAGCGTCCGAGTCAAAGAGTGATACAGTGTGGAAACAGGCCCTTCAACCCAACCTGCCAGAACCAGACATCTTGTCCCAGCTATACTAGACCCACCTGCCTGCGTTTGGTCCATATACCTCAATACCAGTGTTATCCCTGTACCTATCTAACTGTTTCTTAAACATTGAGATAGTCACAGCTTCAACTACCTCCTCTGGCAGCTTGTTCCATACACCCACCACCCTTTGTGTGAAAAAGCTCCCCGTCAGATTCCTATTCAATCTTTTCCCCTTCACCCTACACCTATGTTCTTTATCCTCAATTCACCTAGACTGGGCAAGGGACTCTGCATCTACCCGATCTATACCTCTCATGATTTTATACACCTCTGTAAGATCATCCTTCATCTTCCTGCTGTCCAAGGAATAGAGTCCCAGCCTACTCAACGTCTACCTCTAGCTCAGACACTCTAGTCCTGGCAACACCCTCATAAAGCTTCTTTGTACCCTTTCTTCGGACATGATGCTCAGAACTGAACACAATACTCTCAATGTGGCCTCACCAATGTCTTATATAACTGTAACATGAACTTTACTGTGGATCCCATAGAACAATGAGCTGACAGGTGGGACCAGTGTAGGTGGGACCAGTGTAGGTGGGACCAGTGTAGGTGGGGCCAGTGTAGGTGGGGCCAGTGTAGGTGGCCAGTGTGGGCAAGTTGGGCTGAAGGGCCTGTTTCCACTGTATCACTCTATGACTCTATAAAGGAGTGTGAAAGGATCACCTTTTATTTCTCTGTGCCCAATTAGTTATTAAGAGATTAACTAAATTCACAAACCACCTCTTGAAAGCAACTAACCAAATCGCAACAATCACTCACTCCCACACCACAACAAAATTACCAGCATAGAATTAACTCCTAGAGTACTTGATTAATAGGTTTTGTTTGTCAATTACTGTTGTGAATCTTGAATGCTAATCATCCTCAGGGTTCAATGGTGCATTTAAGTAGACAAGACTTTGTTCTCAAAATGCCAATTAATTCTGGTGCTGAATGTTTATCATATGGCAAGCTATTGATGGTCAATGGAATTCTTGAATAGTTAATTATCACTTCACTCACGAATGCTTAGATTAAAACATGAAATGTAATTGAATTGTTTTCACAAGTGAGCAGTAGACCATTACTCAAATCATGCATGAATTCAGCCAGTTTTTACGTTTATTCTGAAGATAGACACAAAACGTGGGAGTAACTCAGCGGGAAAGACAGCATCTCTGGAGAGAAGGAATGGGTGATGTTTCAGGTCGAGACCCTTCTTCAGTCTGAAAAAAGTGAAGAAGGGTCTTCAGTCTGAAGAAAGTGCTTGACCCAAAACATCATCCATTCCTTCTCTCCAGAGATGCTGCCTTACCCGTCCCACTCCAACATTTTGTGTCTCTCTTCGGTGTAAATCGGTATCTGCAGTTCCTTCCTGCACATTTATTCTGTTCAAAAATACAATCTTCCATCTTAGACAGGAACTCCCAGTTCAGGATAACGCTCATGTTGTGGAAGGTGGCTGATGAGGCCAATAAAAGGGCCACAGTCTCGGGCGTCAAATATGTGCAAGAATTATTATTTTTAACACAATTATTCATATTTGAGAAGGGGGAGGGGGGGGGAGGGGGCTAGAGGGAGGGAGGTGGTAAGCCTACCTGAAATAAATGCTGAAAACTCAGCCTCTTCTTCTTCTTCTTGCGTATGGCGTGCACAGCCTAAAGTTGTAGGACAACTTGTTCTAGTTGATCTTATTTGATTATGCACACCAGGTTGATTGCATTCGTCAAAACAGGGCGGACCATGTGAAGGTTGCAATCTCCCACCCAACTCGGTCTCCAGTTCTTTTTTCAAAGTCCTTCAGGGTTGCAGGACTTCTGTTTGATCCTTGGCAACCATGTTGTTTGCTGAGAGAACACTCTTACTGCACGTGCTCAGAATGGCCCCAATGGTCCGATGGAAAATTCCAGAAACAGCCACATGCTCGTTATGCCCAGGTGGCAGAATAGAGAGAGAAGAAAAATCAACGTGTTCAGAATATCCAGGTTAACGACCGAGATGACCCAGACTAATCAACTGCTAACAATACGTGCCTGGAATGCCCAAGCACACAAACAGAATGTTCTGGAAGCTGTCGCCAGTTCGGAATGTTTCAGGAAAAGGCTGCAAAATTAAAGTCACCATCCACCTGCACAGAATGGCCAGGTGCTGTTGAAAGCAGATGATTATATCTGTATGGGGAAGATATCCAGAGCCAGAGACTTTGAAATAAAACTGAAGTTGATTGCTCAACTTAAATATTGCCACAAAATAAATATATTTATTTCTCTCATTCAGAATATTCATATTAGGGAGATTATTCTCTAAGATAGAATCTAATGATTTTCATGGTCAGGCCTTTCATGCTTAAATAGGTTTTAATATAAAGAGACCCCCCCCCTCCCCCAACTTCACTGAACAGTCAATCTCCTTTGTAGAATTTAGAGAGTATCTGGCACATACTCCACTGAATTGTCTGCATTTGCTTAAAATGTATGGGGATATGACACGGTGGCTTAGCTGCTGCATCACAGCGTCAAAGACCCAGGTTTATTCCTAACTTCGGGTGCTGTCTGTGTGGAGTTTGCATGATCTTCCTGTGATCGTGTGGGTCTTTTAAGGGTGCTCCAGTTTCCTCCCACACTACAAAGATGTACGGGTTTTTAGGTTAATTGACTTATGTGTAAATTGTCCTGGTGTGTAAGATAGTGCCAGTGTACGGGGTGATTGCTGGTGGGGCCTGAGTTGGTGGGCCGAAGGGCCTGTTTCCATGCTGTACCTCTAAAGTCCAACATTTACATTTACCAAATGGAACGCAGTTGTTCGAGAGGAGGATTCTCTATCACGTTCTTAAGGGCAGGGATGGGCATTAAAATGCTTGCTTTGGCACAGCGTTATAGTCGCTGTCTTACAGCGCCAGAGACCCAGGTTTGATCTCAACTACAGGTGCTGTCTGTACAGAGTTTGGACATTCTGCCCGTAACCGCGTGGATTTTCTCAGTTTCCTCCAACACTCCAAAGATATACGAGTTGGTAGGTTAATTGGCTTTTGGTCTAAATGTAAATTATCCCTAGAATAGTGTTAATGTGCGGGGGTCGCTGGTCGCTGTGGGCTCGGTGGGCCAAAGGGCCTGTTTCCTCGCTGTATCTCTAAACTAAACTAAACATTGCTGCACCACAGAAATGAACAGGCGCTCTGCTGAACACCATGTAACGCCACATGCGTGTGCTCCAAGTATTGCTGCACTGTGCATGTCAATAGTTCCATAGAAATTCAAAGGAAGCACCATGATAATCTCAAGGGTGTAAGTAGTTTGTTGTCTATTCCAATATTAATCTTATTTCTGTTTGCTATGAATAAAATATTGAGAAGCACCCGGCCTGATGGTGCTCATTTAAACTGAAACGAGACCTTAACTCAAAACATGTTTGCTGTCAGGTAACGCATGGCTTGATAACACGGTCAACTTCAGAGAATAATGCATAGAGTGATGAAATTGTGTTGGGGAAAGAGACTGCAGCAGCATTCTTAAACAAAGAAGGGTTATTATCAAATATAAAGAAACTCTCCATTGAGACATGCCTGGAATTAGTTCACATTCAAGGGTCAGTATACCAGGTGATGCTGTCCATATTATTAAAAGCAGGCGGCACGGTGGCGTTACGCTAGAGTTGCTGCCTTACAGCGCTTGCAGTGCCGGAGACCCTTGTTTGATCCCACCTATGGGTGCTGTCTGCACGGAGTTTGTGTGTTTCTCTGAGATCTTCGGTTTCATTCCACACTCCAAAGACGGGCAGGTATGTAGGTTAATTGGCTTGGTGTATGTGTAAAAATTGTCCCTAGTGTGTGTGTAGGGTAGTGTTAATGTGTGAGGATCGCTGGTGGGCCGAAGAGCCTGCTTCTGCGCTGTATCTCTAAACAAAACTAAACTAAACACATCATGCCTACTCAATCCCAACACCCCTGTTGTATTGTATTGTTGTATATCTTTATTGTCATTTCCTGAGTATTCACATACCCAGAGGAAACAAAAAACGTTGCTCAACCAGTGTCCATTCAGTGTGCATTAAAAATAAATAGAAATAAAAAATGCATATATCATGAACAAATTTAACACTCTACTAAACATTCAACAGGCGTTCCGATCGGCAGCGGCACAACAGTGGCTCTGCTGCAGTGTGTCCAGGTTGGGGGGTTTGTGCGCGATACTTGGCAGGGGGCAAAGTCCATTTAGCAGTCTTATAGCCTGTGGGAAGAAGCTGAGGAGCATCCTGCTGGTTTTGCAGCTAATGCTCCTGTACCTCTTCCCAGATGGCAGGATGGAGAAAATGTCATGCGATGGGTGGTAGGGGTCTTTGATGATGGAGATGGCTCTGCTGATACATCTCTTCCTGTATATGTCCTGTTAATGGAACATAGAACATTGGACACAAAATAGTGCAGCTCAAAAACTGGCCTTTGGCCAACAATGCCCGTGCCAAACATAATGTCAATATAACCCGATCTCTTCTGCCTGTATGTAGTCCATATTCCTCCATTCCCTGCATAGTGATGCGCCTATCTAAAAGCATCTTCAACACTACTATTGCATCAGCATCCACTGCGGGTTACTGGCACATACCATGCACTGTGTAAAAAAAAACCTGCCCTGCACAACATTTTTAAACTTTCACCCACTCACCTTAATACTATGCCCTCTTGTCATCAACATTTCCACCCTTAGAAAAAAGTTCTGACAATCCACCCTATCTCTGCCTCTCATAATTTGAGATACTTCTATCTAGTCTCCCCTCATTTTCCGACACTCTAGAGAAAACAGTCCAAGTTTGTCCAACCTCTCTTCATAGCTAATACCCTCTGATCCAGGCCACATTCCGGTAAACCTCTTCTGCGCCTTCTCCAATGCTTTTACATCCTTCCTGTAATGGGGCCACCAGAACAACAGGTGCAACCAAACCAAAGTTTCATGAAGCCGCAACATGACTTCCTGACTACTATATTCAATGCCTTGATCGATGAAGGCAAGTGTACCATACGCCTTCCTTACCATTGATGCTATGCTTTACCCTGGGGAGAAAAGTAATTAAGTTTCAAGCATTTTTGTGAAAATAGTTAGTCTTGCCATTCATTGAAACTTGGCAGATTACTCATGGCTGACCTAAAATTTTGATCCTCTCATGAAGATTTATTTTAGAAAGAACATCTTGTGAAGACAGTCATCTTTCAACTGCCAGAATTATTTTGTTCATTGTTTCAGTCTGTAACATTTCTACATATTTAATTCCAGGTGACAGAGTGAAATATTTAATATCAGCTCATGTAACGCTGTAACATTATAAGTATATAAATTACTTGCCGCAGCTTTCATCACTTCAAGCAACATAAAAAGTTACTGGATGCAATTTATCAAAACCTTTTGGATGTGGAAATATGTAGCAGCTTTGTGAACACATGAGGGATCTTCAAATTAAAACATTCATTAATCTGTTCCCACCCAATTTATGTGCTCATGATTTTAACAAAAGCTTTTCGAAATAACAGATATTACATCCACTGAAAGGCAGTTCATTTCCACAGAGTTATATACAACAGAACAATCAGGAGTCAGCTCACCAACCTTATTCTCACTACACTGCTATATACTCAAAATCAGGGCCAGGGAGAGGATACAATTAGCATTAAACTCTCAATCAAGGGTGTGATATAAATAGAAATTTGGGCCTGAATATTATTTATCACCAAACTCATCCCAGAACATTTTAATTCCAAAACCCCACTTCGCCCTGTCTCTACATTGTCTGCCCTAAAGTTTCCGATGACCTGTAAAGCCCCGTTCCCACTTTCCCGAGTTACTCACGAATTCTCCCGAGTTTTCCCCTTGATTCAAACTCGGAGATGCCAGCCGGGGCTATTTTCTTTACCCGTGGACATTTTTCAACATGCTGAAAAAATGTCCCAACTTACCTAATGTACCTACGGCTGGCATTACGAGCCGCTCCAAAATATCTACTGACTCCTACGGCCTACTATGGACTCGCTACGGACTCCTACAGACTCGCTATGGACATTTTCCAAGTTTGAATCAAGGGAAAAACTCGGGAGAATTCGTGAGTAACTCAGGAAAGTGGGACAGGGCCTTAACTCTCTTGCTTCAAAATTAAATGACATCATAATTGTTCGTTAACGGGCAGTGCTCAGTTGGCTAATGAATATTTTGTTTGAGAATATTCTCATCCACTCCCTACACACTGGCGGCAATTTGCAGAGGTCAATCAACCAACACACCCTCACGGTTTTGAGATATGTGTGAAAATCAGAGCACCTGTAAGAAACCATTGCAGTCACAGCGAGAACGTGCAAACTCCACGGAGACAGCACCCAAGGTCAGGATCGAACCTGGGTCTCCAGCACCGCGAGGTGGCAGCTGTGTCACTCTGCTGCCATCATATTAAAGTCTCTTTGACTACCTCAAAAGACTGTTAGTAATGGAAACAGCTCTGGAACTTTCAAGATTGCGATAACTTGCTCCTTATTCAGTCAGTGTCAATGTGTCTGGCATAATGGCAAGCTAACGTACTGATCAGCCTTGATTGAACTGAATGCTCGAGTGGGCTCAACAATAGACCCTTGATATGTTCTGCCCCTGAAGTACTTTGATACATTCTAAAGTCACTAAGAGTACCATATACATGCGTCGTTGTTTAACACTGCACCATTCCATTTCATATTTCAAATCTATATCTAAAATCTTTGATTGAACCTGGAGCGTATCCTTTAAGTAGCTTCTTTCAGAATTGCCCATGTATTTCATATTAGGCCTCTGTGTAGAGCCTTAGATTTGTCTACCTTACATTAAATACACTGCTTAAATACCATTCCTGTTTCTCCAGGAAGAATTAATTTGGTTTCAGCAGGTCAATAAATAATTAATTACTGTTTGGACACGTGTGTTTTATATGATCTGAGTGCGCCTTGGGAGTTTACTGCACGATGTCTCACCACAACTCATGGTGAAATTTGTTTTGCCCAACAAAACAAAACTGGATGGGTCAATCGTTTTTGGTCATTTGAAAACCATTTAAAAGAGTAATGCTTGAAAACTGCAAGCTGAAGCAGACTAGTTTAGTTGTAGTTTAGAGATACAGCGTTGAAACGGGCCCTCGACCCACCGAGCGACCCTCATACACCAGCACTATCCTACATACTACGGACAATTTACTATTTTTATCAGTCAACTAACCTGCAAACCTGTACGCCTTTGGAGGGCGGGAGTAAACCGGAGCACCCGGAGAAAACCGACCTGGTCACGGGGAGAACGTACAAACTTCGTACAGGCTGCACCCATGGTCAGGATCGAAGCTGGGTCTCTGGCGCTGTAAGGCAACAATTCCTCTGCTGCGTCACCGTGCCAACTACCATGCCCACTGAAGCATCACTGGTAGTGTATTCAGGGCTGGATTAACCATTAAGCAAAATAAGCACGTGCTTAGGGCATCAAGGGAAGAGGGGACCACAGAAATGGTAAATGGTTTACGGCACAAAAGAAATCACTTTAAACTTGCTAAAATAATATTCAAAGTGGTTTATATGATCGGAAATATAATACTTTTCAAATATAAATAAAGTGGAAGTATACAAAAAGAAACATTATTTTCCGTCTAACTGTGAGTTTTGTTTCATTTTTGAAAAATAAAAATTTATTTTATGGTTTATATTTTGAATTACATATATATGGGGGCACCAAAATCTTTTAAGTGCTTAGGGCCTCTATAGGTCTTAATCCGGCCCTGAGTGTATTGTGTCCTTAGTGGCAAGAGAGCCATAGACTTATCCAGCATGGAATGGGGCCCTTTGGCACAACTCCTCCATGTTGAACAAGATACTCCATCTAGGGCTAGTTCAATTTGCCTGTGTGGGGGGGAGGAAACGGTGATAGGAGGCTGGGCGGTAAGGTGGATAGAAAGGGGGGATTGTGCAAGGACCAGGGTAGATAAGATGAGGGCAAATGGAACAGAGGGGGTGCAGGCTACTGAAACTGAAGAATTCAGTGGTCATACCATCGGGTTGCTAAACGCTCAGGTGATATATGAGGTGCTGCTCCTCTGGTTTGCGTGTGGCCTCACCCTGGCAGTGGAGGAGGCCAAGGACAGACATGTTTGTGTGGGAATGGGAAAGGGAATTAAAATGGATGGCAACCAGGAGATCCAGATAGCCACACCACAAGTTCTTGGCAAAGTGGTCACCCAGTCTATGGTTTGTCTCACTGATGTGGAATCCACAGCGAGCGCCAAACGTGATAGACATCAAGTGCAAATTTGAATACAGATTGCTTTAAACTGTGATATGCTCTTCCAGGAGGCAGTCTATAACAGTTTGTTCCAGCAATCATTGAAAATAACTACCTTGGGACATTTCAGAATATAAAATATACTACTTAATGTAAACTGTTGTTGATCTCTTTTACAAATTTGCTTTTACAATCCCATCAAAGTGTCAATACGCATTAAATTCACAAGCACCAAGGTATTCCCAAATTATCTTCAATTAAATATGAAAGGTATCACCTAATGGCAAAACGCGTCAGCATTTTAATGCTGTGGCACGGTGCTGCAGCGGTAGAGTTGCTGCCTTACAGCACCAGAGACCTGGCTTTCGATCCTGGCTGCAGGTGCTGTCTGCACAGAGTTTGCATGTTCTCCCTGTGACCATGTGGGTTTCCTCCCACATTCCAAAGCTGCACAGGTTTGTAGGTTAATCGGCTTCTGTAAATTGTCCCTGGTGTGGAGGAGAGAACTAGTGTCCGAGTGATTGTTGGTCGGCACGGACTCAGTGGGCCGAAGGGCCTGTTTCCACACTGTATCTCTAAACTTATCTAAACTAATAAACTTATAAAGGCAGCAAGGGTGCACAACAGTTAGTGATGTTGCCTTGCATCTCCAGGGACCCAGATATGATCCTGATCTCAAGTGCTGTTTGCGTGGAGTTTGCACGTTCTCCCTGTAACTGTGTACGTCACTGGTCTCCTCCCACATTCCAAAGATTCGCCCGTAACTTAATTGGCTCCTATAAACTATCCCTTGGCTTTGGTAAGAAGCCAAAAGTAAGTTGACGGGAATGTGGGAGAGTAAATATTGCAGAGAAAAAAGAGGGGAACCAGAATTTAGGGGGGGGAGGGGTGGGGGGGGGGAGAGAAAATTGAATCTGCTGGCACCCAATGGTCTCTTTATGAGACATGGTAACTAAATTATAATCTTTACTTCCAAAACCAAACACAAATATTTTCAGCCTGTGATTATTCCTTTCCAATAGTCACAATGATTGTTGGAGGTGTATATTCAACACTAAACTTGGCACACTTCCGCAAAGCAATTTTCACACCTGCTCTGTCTTGGACTTCATGCAGAAATCCATCCATTTTTCCAATTTCTTTCACACCTCCAATAATGCTTTTTTAAATTACAAGCATCCTTCCCACTGGGAGACTTTTCCTTGTTCGATATTAGTCATTAACAGTTGTTAACAAATTAAAATTGCAATTTTCATTATGGTTGGATTTAAATAAAGTCTGACCTAATTTCGTACCAAATGCACATATTGCATCCCCTTTCAGGATGATCCAAAGCACGGAGGCAAACAGTGTGTTCCATTGTAGTATAGTGACATATGTAGTAGTCACTTATAGAACATAGAACAGTATAGCACAGTAACAGGCGCTTGGGCCCACAATGTTTGTGCCAACAATTATGCATAGTTAGACACAACGTACTGGAGTAACTCAGTGGGTCAGGCATTATAACTGGAGAAAAGGGATGGGTGATATTTCAGGTCAGACGAATCTTCAGGCTCTTAGGGAACCCCGAAACGTCACCCATCCTTTTTCTCCTGCGATGCTGCCTGACCCGCTGAGTTACTCCAGCACTTTGCGTCTGTCTTCAGTATATCCCAACATGTAGTTTCTTTGTACACATGATGCCCAGTTAAGATGATCCCATCTGCCTGTATATGATCCGTATCCTTCTATTCCCTGCATTTCCATGTGCCTATCTAAAAGCTTCTTAAACGCCACTATTGTATTTGACTCCGCCACTATCCTCTTGCAAAGTGTTCCAGGCCCCCACCACTCTCACCTATTCATTTTCTCCAGAGATTGCTGCCTGACCTGCTGAGTTACTCCAGCATTTTGTGTCTACCTGTCTATCCACATCTGATAACGCTGTTGAGAAAGTGACAAATGAACTTTCAGGCATGTTATTTGCTTGGCAAATATGTAACATTTACAGTTGACCAAATCCCAACCAAGCGTAATTCAGATGTCACTTCTCAACATTTTATTTTTGTATCAACTTAAATTTTTTTTAAATAAAGGCAACCAGGGAGCAGCTTTCAAAGGTTTTTTTTTTTTTCTCTACACGCAACAGACCAGCTAATCTTTTCAGTCCCTATCTTACAGCAATTAGTTTCTAATTAACCTGGGAATGTGCCTGTGTCGGATTTGGGTCCAGTGACATTAAAAGGGAGATCAGTTGATGACGGTCCCAGCATAACAACGAAGGGGATATACTTTGCGCAGTTTCCCATTGCTTGCAAATCAGCGTGGCTTCCAGTCTGCGAGGACCAAAGTTGTGACATGTTTAATAATTCTTTCTGGTCTCTCAAATTGCTTACTGAATTTGAGCCTTGCATGTCAGCGCACATCTAGACTAATGAGCTTGTTACCTACCACAGAGGTAAAAATGTCCAGGATTCTTCCCTCTAGGCTCAGCATACATTTTTCATCTTGTAAAGGGAAACGTCCGAGCTGTTGACGTATTGAGTTGATTTCCTCCTCTAGTGTAATGATAGATTACAGGGAGCATCATTCATTATTTTGTCCATCTTCGACTTGCAGCTTATTAGTCTGTACATTGCAGCAACGAATCACTGATGGCAAGATGTCCAGAGTGATCAGTTTTAACGAACAGAAATTTTCTAATGAACAAAAATTGTGTGGAAGCACAATCAAAGGGAAACATCAAAAAATGAATTTCAATTGAGGTTTTGGTTCGATACAGATCAGTAAAATTGCCTTTAAACTTGATGTGAGCTGCGCACCCTCAGTAATGAATTGAACCCAACAGTAAAAAGTTTTGATATCCTTGGAATAACTCAGAATATTTCGGTTCAGACTGACATCCAAAAGAACAAAAAGTGACTTCAATATCTTATGACTTTTTTTTAAATATTCTTTCTCTGCGAAATCTATTCGCTTTTAAATGTGCCTCTGTTTTAAGTGGCTCTACCATTATTTCTAGAATGACTTTGGAAGGGAAAGATGCGCAGAGAGTGACAGTGTGTCGTAATGTTAATGCCAGCAATATTAGCGTTCGAAAGCGTAACGCACCATTGTCAGAAACTGGATCAAACAAATAAATAACATGGCTACAACAGCTGGTTTTGGTCATAAAGTCATAAGCGATAGTAGCAGAATTAGGCCATTCGGCTCATCGAGTCTACTTCGCAATTCCATCATGGCAGATCTACCTCCCCCTCCAAACCCTGTTCTCCTACCTTCTCCCTTTGACACGAAAACAAATCAAGAATCTATCTATGCCTTAAAAATATCTATTGACGGCTTCCACGGCAATCTGTGGCAAAGAATTCCACAGATTCACCACCCTCTGACTAAAGAAATTCCTCCTCATCTCCTTCCCAAAGGACCATCCTTTAATGTCCTTTAATTCTAAGGCTATGACCTCTGGTCCTAGACTCTCCCATTGGTGGAAACATCCTCTCAACATCCACATTATCCAAGCCTTTCACTATTTGGTAAGTTTCAATGAGAACCCAAACAAGGTTGGGTGTCCTGCACTGAGCAACACATTTGCTCATGAACACAGCACATCAGGAAGACAATGGACAAGCCTGGAGAAGTGTATCTACAACACTCACATTATTCATCATACCCAGGACAAAGTCGTTATTTGATAACTAGTTGATGTTTGGAAACTGCCAATGGCAGTCTTGATCTTTTCAGTATTCTGTATCTGTGATTAATTAAATAAAAACTCAATGTTAAGGGGAAAAAAAGGACAAGGAAGTTTGGTTGATTCCCAAATGACAGAGCAGCTGCCTCACAGTGCCAGAGACCCGGGCTCGATCATGGCCTCGGGTGCTGTCTGTGCGGAGTTTGCACGTTCTCACTGTGGCCGCGTGGGTTTCCTCTGGATGTCCCGGTTTCCTCCCACATCACAAAGAGGCGTGGGTTTGTAGCTTAATTGGCCTCTGTAAATTGCCCTGAGTGTGCAGAAAGTGGGATAACATGGAAGTACCGTGAATGGGTGATAGATGGTTGTCGTGGTCTGGGTGGAACGAAGGGCCTATTTCCATGCAGTATCTTTAAACCAAACTGCAGTGGGCAAGTGCCCACTCTTGCACCATTAGCACACAACTACAGTGGCTTGCAAAAGTATTCAGACCCCTTAAACTTTTCCACATTTTGTCACGTTACAACCACAAACGTAAATGTATTTTATTGGGATTTTATGTGATAGACCAACACAAAGTGGCGCATAATTGTGAAGTGGAAGGAAAATGATACATGGTTTTCAAATTTTTTTGCAAATAAAAAACTGAAAAGTGTGGCGTGAAAAGTATTCAGTCCCCTTTACTCTGATACCCCTAAATAAAATCCAGTGCAACCAATTGCGTTCAGAAGTCACCTAATTCGTAAATAGAGTCCACTTGTGTGTAATCTAATCTCAGTATAAATACAGCTGTTCTGTGAAGGCCTCAGAGGTTTGTTAGAGAACATTAGTGAACAAACAGCATCATGAAGCCCAAGGAACACACCAGACAGGTCAGGGATAAAGTTGTGGAGAAGTTTAAAGCAGGGTTAGGTTATAAAAGAATTACCCAAGCTTTGAACATCTCACGGAGCACTGTTCAATCCATCATCCGAAAATGGAGAGAGTATGGCACAACTGCAAACCTACCAAGACATGGCCGTCCACCTAAACTGACAGGCCGGGCAAGGAGAGCATTGATCAGAGAAGCAGCCAAGAGGCCCATGGTAACTCTGGAGGAGCTGCAGAGATCCACAGCTCAGGTGGGAGAATCTGTCCACAGGACAACTATTAGTTGTGCACCCCACAAATCGGGCCTTTATGGAAGAGTGGCAAGGAGAAAGCCATTGTTGAAAAAAAGCCATAAGAAGTCCCGTTTGCAATTTGCCACAAGCCATGTGGGGGACACAGCAAACATGTGGAGGAAGGTGCTCTGGTCAGATGAGACCAAAATTTAAGTTTTTGGCCTAAATGCAACACGCTATGTGTGGCGGAAAACTAACACTGCACATCACCCTGTACACACCATCCCCACTGTGAAACATGGTGGTGGCAGCATCATGCTGTGGGGATGCTTTTCATCAGCAGGGACAGGGAAGCTGGTCAGAGTTGATGGGAAGATGGATGGAGCCAAATACAGGGCAATCTTGGAAGAAAACCCGTTCGAGTCTGCAAAAGACTTGAGACTGGGGCGGAGGTTCACCTTCCAGCAGGACAACGACCCTAAACATACAGCCAGAGCTACAATGGAATGGTTTAGATCAAAGCATATTCATGTGTTAGAATGGCCAAGTCAAAGTCCAGACTTAAGTCCAATTGAGAATCTCTGGCAAGACTTGAAAATTGCTGTTCACAGACGCTCTCCGTCCAATCTGACTGAGCTTGAGCTATTTTGCAAAGAAGAATGTGCAAAAATTTCAGTCTCTAGATGTGCAAAGCTGGTAGAGACATACCCCAAAAGACTTGCAGCTGTAATTGCAGTGAAAGGTGGTTCTACAAAGTATTGACTCAGGGGCGCTGAATACTTTTGTATGCCACACTTTTCAGTTTTTTATTTGTAAAAAAATTTGAAAACCATGTATCATTTTCCTTCCACTTCACAATTATGCGCCACTTTGTGTTGGTCTATCACATATAATCCCAATAAAATACATTTACGTTTGTGGTTGTAACGTGACAAAATGTGGAAAAGTTCAAGGGGTATGAAAACTTTTGCATGCCACTGTACGTGGATCATTCACAAGTTGCACTGTTGAGACTCCCCATCTCCGAAGTGTCGCAGGAGATACACTCATCCAAGGATGTGAAGCGTATCCCATCGCACTCCAAACATGCCCTGCAGCTGAGTCTCATACTCAGTGTGGAAAACCCAAAGGAAAATGCCCCATTCGGACACAGCATTCTTTGATGGGGTGGAGAGGGGAAGGCTAGGTAAATCACACTAGACCCTACGCAAGGAATATCATGAGGGTTGAGGTGGTTGGCGAAATTAGGTACTTTGGGGATTGAAGTGGCTGGTGGTGTGAAATCCTTGGGAGAGTGGGATCAATATCTTTGAGCAGAATATAAGGCACATAGTACTTTCTTTAATGGGCTCCCAGTCCACATCTGTAGCATAAAAACATGATTGTTCCAAGGGTACCCAACAGCAGCATTATAAGCAATTTTGGGCACCATATCTGAGGAAGGATGTGCTGGCTTCAATGGGTCCAGAGGAGGTTTACAAGAATGATCCCAGGAATGAGTAGGTTAACCTTTGATGAGCGTTTGTCGGCACTGGGCCTGTACTCGCTGGAGTTTAGAAGAATGAGGGGTGGGGGAACACTCCATTGGAATATACGGAATAGTGAAAGTCTTGGATAGGGTGGATGTGGAGAGGATGTTTCCACTAGTGGGAGAGTCTCGGACTAGAGATCATAGCCTCAGAATTAAAGGACGTTCTTTTAGGAAAGTGATAAGGAGAAATTCCTTTAGTCAGAGGGTGGTGAATCTGTGGAATTCATTGCCACAGAAGGCTGTGGAGGCCAAGTCAGTGGATATTTTTAAGGCAGAAATAGACAGATTCTTGATTAGTACAGGTGTCAGAGGTTATGGGGAGGAGGCAGTAGACTAGGGTTAGGAGGGAGAGATAGATCAGTCATGATTGAATGGCAGAGTAGACTTGATGGGCCAAATGGCCTCATTGTACTGTTATTCCTTATGACCCTATGACCTTATAACAGCAGCTACCTGGTCAACTGGCTTAAGATGACCTTACAATGCTCTGGAAAAGAGAATTACACAGAGAATAGGCTGACTGTGCCTGTGACAAACTGGAGTCACACTGCACCATGCGGTTGACTGTGCAGAAAATGACCCAGAAATGGTCATAACAACATTTCACTAGATCCAAATTGTGTTTTCACAATTGCAGGTCTATGCAATCAAAATAAGCAGGTCTGTGCAATCACGTTTCCAGATCACCGATTCTCTGACAAGGTCGAAGTATTTCAACCATCTACTCACTGGAGTGGAGTTAACATTTAGAACTCGTGGCAAGTTATTCTGAAAAGGAGTCTCGACCCGAAACGTTACCTATCCATGTTCTCCGGAGAAGCTGCCTGACCGGCTGAGTTACTCCAGCACTTTGTGCCCTTTTGAGTATTAAGCAGGCACCCACAGTTCTTTGTTTCTAAGTTATTTAACCCCCTCTGATCAGACACCAGAATCAAGATTATCCAAGTTCTGTTTTTTTAACATTTTATCAAGAACAGAGGTAGGAAGAACATAAGTGGAAGAGTGTGGCACAAGGTTGCAGGCACATAGGTACTCAACTTCACGAGTCATATGCCCCAGATAGAGCAATGACATTCTTACTTGCAGCAACTCAACAGAATGCGTAAACATGGTACACTGTAAACAATATAATAAACGAGGAACAAAAGTTCACTGTGTGTACACACACACACACACACACTCTCACACACACACACACACACACACACTCTCTCACACACACACACACACCACACACACACACACACACACACACACACACACACACACACACACACACACACACACACACACACACAACAAAACAAGCTTTAAAATCAGTTTCAGATTCAATTTTAATTGTCATTGTCAGTGTACAGTACAGAGACAACGAAATGCATTAAACATGCATTAAAATGGTTACACCCTCAGATTTTGTCTTGAACTTTGGAGAGAAAATGGTAAGGATTCTTAAGTAACAAAAAATATGCTGGTTTATACCATAGATAGACGAAAAATGCTGGAGTAACTCAGCGGGTCAGGCAGTATTTCTGCAGAAAATGGATAGGTGATGTTTTGGGTCAGAGCCCTTCTTCAAACTCAATACTGCTACTTGTGGTCACAGTGAGCAATAACATTTGAAAAGTATGTGCAGATTTAAATTTATTCTGCAGACCATGATTATCAGTTTTACTAATTTAAAATGATCTGCACCATCATCACCATGGCAATTAGAGAATTTGTTACTCTTCAAGTCGTAGCTTTGCATGAAATATATAACTAATGAGTCTAATTTGTCTTAGTCCAAACTGCTGGTCACAGTGCAAGGATAGACCGTGTACTGCCTGGAAATCCTGTGGTGAAAGTCAGCAGGGTCTAAGTCTACAAATCATGTCCACTAAATCTCATTCCGCCAGTAGATTCATTAGTTTTCTGCAGTCTAACATCAAAATTGGCATCAAGATAGCACAATATCAATCTTCCAGAACTCTTGGAATGAACTGATTGCAGACGGTGCAGTTTCAAACAAATTGACGTACAAGTGATCTTTAAAAAAATCACTTTGGCTGTGCAGTGGCGCATCTGGTGGAGCTGCTGCCTCACAGCACCAGAGACCCAGGTTCGATCCTGATCTCGGGTACTTCGTCTTCTTCTTGCAATGGCCTGCACAGCCTAAAGTTGTAGGACAACTTGTTCTATTTGATCTTATTTGATTGTGCACGCCAGGTTGATTGCATTCGTCGAAACAGGGCGGACCACGTGAAGGTTGCAATCTCCCACCTCAACCTCGGGTACTGATGTGTGAAGTTTGAACCTTCACACCGCGACCTGCATTGGTTTCCTCCGTGTACACCGGTTCCCTCCCACACCCCAAAAACATGCGGGTTTGTAGGTTAGTTGGGCCGCTGTAAAATAATCCCTAATCGGAAGAGAGTGACTGTGAAAGTGGGATAACACAGAACTAGTGCGAGCAAGGGCGACTGAAACTTACAAAATTCTTAAGGGGTTGGACAGGCTAGATGCAGGAAGATTGTTCCCGATGTTAGGGAAGTCCAGGACAAGGGGATCACAGCTTAAGGATAAGGGGGAAATCCTTTAAAACCGAGATGAGAAGAACTTTTTTCACACAGAGAGTGGTGAATCTCTGGAACTCTCTGCCACAGAGGGTAGTTGAGGCCACTTCATTGGCTATATTTAAGAGGGAGTTAGATGTGGCCCTTGTGGCCAAGGGTGATCAGGGGGTATGTTGAGAGAAGGCAGGCACGGGATACGGAGTTGGAGGATCAGCCATGATCACTATTGAATGGCGGTGCAGGCGCGCAGGGCCGAATGGCCTACTCCTGCACCTCATTTCTATGTTTCTATGTTTTGGCTATGATGGTCAGAGTGGGCTCGGTGGGCCGAAGGGCCTGTTTCCATGCTGAATCTCCACACAAAACTGGAAGAAATACAGTGGAGATTCAACGATTTCCTTTGGCAGTAAATAACAATCTTGTTTTATGTTTTCTCCATGTCCTAACGCCTTTCTTTATGGAGGTTCATAAAATCTCTTGACAGCACAAAATAACTGACTTCTTACAGGAGTGTGACTGGGAACTACAGGCATATATAATGTATTGGCTTTATTTAGGTTGTGCTCAGAGAAATCAAATGATATTGCGTTCCACAAGAAACAAGCCTCCAGCCAAAAATTGGCATCAAGATAGCACAATATCAATCTGCCAGAACTCTTGGAATGAACTGATTGCAGACGGTGCAGTTTCAAATAAATTGACGTACAAGTGATCTATAAAAAAATCACTTTGGCTGCACAGTGGTGCAGCTGGTGGAGCTGCTGCCTCACAGCATCAGAGACCCAGGTTCGATCCTGACCTCGGGTACTTCATCTAACCAGGTTTGCTGTCTTTCAAATCAAACAAATTCCCTGTTGCATTCCCAGAGGTTTTTGCCAGTCTCCCTACCTGCTTCCACTACCTGCAACCTCCGGCAACCACCTGCAACCTCCGGGAACCGCACGGAAACCTTGGGTGGGGCGCAAATTCTCCAGAGGTTTCCGTTCAGGTTTCCTAAGTGGGACAGGGGCATTAGTGTACAGAGTAATCACTGGTCGGCACAAACTGAAGGGCCTGTTTCCGTGCTGTATCTCTAAAGTCTAAAATCTGGGATGCAAGCAGAAGCCTCCACTTGGTGCATCCCGGGCAATGTTGACGACAGAAGCTGTACCACAGTGACTGACTGAAGTAGCCAATTCTGCAACCACTGACCGTCAACCGTCACTGACCGACCGGAAAGACGTGATATGGAAGATGGCCGGACACGAGGAAGAAGAAGTCGCAAATCTAAAGTCTGAATGCTTTGATTCCTCACACTAGCAAGGATACTGATCCCCTCCTCGATACATTATGCCATTCTTTGGTACACAAAAATGCTGGAGAAACTCAGCGGGTGCAGCAGCATCTATGGAGCGCAGGAAGTAGGCAACGTTTCGGGCCGAAACCCTTCTTCAGAAAATCAAAAAGCCATTCTTTGCCTGTGCTTACTTTTCATTCCACTTCTTGTTCAGCTCTTTCCACTCTGCTAGCTTGGGGGTGGGTGAATTATTTATCTCACAGGCATCCAAATCTTCAGATCCTAAAGTCTTTGCTACCTATCAAGCTCGGAGCAAGTGAGAGGCTTTGTGAAGGTTTGAAGCACAGTTGTGCACCACTCTGGGAAGGTCAGAGCAGGAAGTTTTATGCGGGTCAAGTGTTCTTTTGCTATCGTTAGCTTTTCATATCCTGTTGGCTCACTCGGGTACACGACAATCAAAATTTTAATTAAAAATAATCGTTTCCTCACAGTTACAAGAGTCACAGTCAGCAGGCCATGTTACTCTACTGTTCATAGTCATTGACTTTGTAGTTCAGCATTAAACTCTATAGGATTTTGGATCCACCGTTTCATCTCCAGAGATGAAAGTTTCCTGGAGCCAGATTCAATGTGTGGGATTGCTCGTGGAGTGTTGTTGTTGATTGTTTTCAAAGGTTTGAAGATTTTCTTTCAACTCCATCTTTGAGCAGGTCGAGAGCTATCGATATATTCTGAACATTATTCTGTCAGCAGCTTGTGAAACACTGGAAGCGTCGAGAAAATCAAAAAGCTGCAATTGCTGGAAACCCAGTACAAAAATACAAAGTGTACTGGAAACACTTAGTGGGTCAGGATGCACATGGGCATAGAGAATCGGGGTTTAGGCATGGATGGTACGCTGAAAGGCCCTATAACAATCAGGTGGTCTTAAGTGGAGGTAGGAAAAACCTGTGTTACACCTGTTTGACCTGCAGTATATAGACACAAAATGCTGGAGTAACTCAGCGGGACAGACAGCATCACTGGATAGAAGGAATGGGTGATGTTTCGGGTCGAGACCCTTCTTCAGACTCTCGACCCGAAACGTCACCCACTCTTTCTATCCAGAGATGCTGCCTGCCCCGCTGAGTTACTCCTGTGTTTTGTGTCTATCTTGGGTCTAAACCAGCACCTGCAGTTCCTTCCTGCAACATTTGACCGGCAGTAGTATTGATTCTAACACACACTGAGAAAGCAAGTTACTGACATTTAAATAGACGGCTCAATGCGCCCAGCCAGAAGATGAGCTGTGCAGGAAGGAACTGCAGATGCTGGTTTATACTGAAGATGGACACAAAGTGCTGGAGTATCTCAGCAAGTCAGGCAGCATCTCTGGAGAAAAAGGATGGGCGATGTTTCGGGTCAGAACCTTCTTCAGATTGAAAGTAGAGTGGGGAGGAAAGAGGGGGTGGATCCCGAGGTAGGAAAGGGCCAGAACAAATGAGATGTTATCCATCAAGCATACATTGGATCTCTTTAGCACAATGAAGTAGGCCAAAGACAGGCCAGTGAAAGCTGGGTGGAGCATTAAAGTGGCAGACAACTGGATCTGAGTATTACCCCATAATACTGAATGGAAGTGTCCCGCAAGCCAGTCACCCGATGTGTGTTTGGTTTTTCCAATATATAGATGAGACTACTTTGTGAGTCCCCAGAGCAATACAATAGATTGGAAGACAGTGGTGCAGTTAATCAAGCCACTGCCTTCTGGCACCAGGGAGGTGGTTCAATTCCTTATGGAGTTTGCACATCATCCCATTGACCACTAAGATTTCCCTTGGGAATTCTGGTTCCCTGGCACATTCCACAGTTTATTGGTAACTGGACACTGTAAATTGGCCTGAGTGTGTAAGTCAGTGGTAGAATCTGGGGGAGGGGGGCTGATGAGAATGTGAGGAGAGAGAAAAAAAGGGTTTAATGCGGCATTAGTGTAAATCACAGCATGGTTTGGGAACAGCTCCATCCATGACCGCAAGAAACTGCAGTGAACCGTAGACGCAGCCCAGACCATCACACAAACCAACCCCCCTTCTATTGACTCCATTTATACCTCATGCTGCCTCGACAATCAAGGACGAGTCGCACCCTGGCCACTCCATCTTCTCCTCTCTTCCTTCAGGTAAAAGGTAGAGAAGTGAGAAAACGCACACCTCCAGGGATTTCTTCCCATCTGTTACCAGGTAACTGAATCATCCTACCACATCCAGAGAGCAGTGCTGAACTACTATCTACCTCTTTGGTGACCCTCGGATTATCCGCGTGATTTGATGCCTGCCATCCGGGGCGGGATCCATGTGTACACGTGATAGATGCGGCCTGCCATCCGCTCACAGACATGCGTCCTGGCCCCTGTGCAGAACAAAGTTGCCGACTCCTGCAATAGAGGGATGTGGATCATGTACAGGCAGATGAGATCAGTTTGACTTGGCATTATGTTCAGCACAAACATTGTGGGCAGAAGGGCCCGTTCTTGTTCAATGTTGTAAATGCCTCCTGGATATTGACAGTAAACCCACTGAGCCTCCTTTACCCAGAACATAGAGTGCAGGCACTAGCGTGTACATGTGCCCTTTGTGTACAGGCAGTGAACATGAACCGTAGCCAACAATTTGCTTTCACGTTCTCAGGAGTGAAGGCTGCATTGAATGACTGACTTTGCAATTTAAATCAATCATGTAAGTGCACTAAGAAACAAGTACTACCTGAATGAATTCCCAGACAAATGTCAATACTGTTTTCACCATTGCAATTCTCCCTGCTTCACAATGCACTTTTAAAGTCATTTGTAAATAGGTCAAATTAATAGGATATGGAAATGAGGTAAATCATGAGTAAATTTACACATTCTATGTTAATTGCTATTTAACGAGCCAGAGCCATGCTTTATACTGCATTTGAAATATTCACCCCAAGGAGAAAGTTTAGGAGCATGGACAACAGCTAATAGCTATTCAATTAACAAAATTACTACCCTTAATGAGAATATGTATTGGCATTGATGCTTCACGGAGGTATTAGCTGCAAAATATTTTACAGTTTGGCAATTGATATATGCCTACAACAAATTAAATAACAAAATCAATATGTGCTTCATTGTGGTAATGAGTGAAGGGTAGATATTGCAAGATACAAATTGCATTCACTGCAGTATGTGTTTAGGTTTCGCTTGGGCAGCTTATAACCCAGTGGTATGAAAATGATTTCTCTAACTTCAAGTAACCCCTGCATTCCCTCTCTCTCCAACCCTCCCCCATCCAAGTCGTACCAGCTTCAGTCGCCTTGTTGAGTCTCATTGTCTGTACTTGTTCAAACCTAGCAAACAGCTAACAATGGCCCGTTTCCTTTATCAACATTATCAAGTATTTTTTTGCAGTACTTTCATTCATTTGTTCCATATCGCTCCACATCACCATCTATATCCCTCGTTTCCCTTTCCTCTGACTGAAGAAGGGTCTCGACCCGAAACGTTAACTATTCCTATTCCCTAGAGAGGTGCTCTGTCCTGCGGAGATACTCCAGCTTTTTGTGTTCATTCACTATGTGGTGTTGTTTTAGTTTTAGTTTTAGAGATACAGCACGGAAACAGGCCCGTTCAGCCCACCAAATCCACACAGACCAGCAATCCCCACACATGAACACTACACACTCAGGACAAATTTACACTTATACCGAGCCAATTAAGCTACAAACCTGTACGTCTATGGAGTGTGGGAGGAAGCCGAAGATCTCATAGAAAACCCATGCGGTCACAGGGAGTCGGCATCGAACCCGGCTCTCTGGCCCTGCAAGCGCTCTAAGGCAGCAACTCTACCGCTGCGCCACTCTGATCCTCAATAAGAGAGCACCCAGTGACATATGGTTGTGTTGTCAAGGTTTTGACTGTTTCCATTCCTGGAACTTAAAGATCACAGGGTATCTCTGATGAGTTCATGAGGGGACGAGGAAGATGCTTCAGGCTGCTTTTATGCAATAATCAGAGGGAGTTTAACTCAGTCCATGCACCGGATTTATAACCAAGGGCAGAATGCGCAAGCACCGGGTCTGGAGCCATTCGAGAATAAAAACAATATTCCCAGGCCATCCATAAATGCCCTTTAGACTGTGGTGGTGAACCTCCTTCTTGAACGGCTGCAGTCCTTCTGGCGAAGATACTCCTATTTTATGTTATTTTACATTTCAAATCATTTCTAAATAGTTCAGTTTAGAGACAGAGCATAGAAACAGGCCCTTTGACTCACTGAGTCCATGCTGAACATTTAAATGTGTTTTTAATGTTTATTAAAATATCATTTTAATATTTGATGTTTTAATTATTATTATTTTTAATTAGCTAATTGTATTTCTTAAGTTTCAATTATCTAAAACATCAACAACATTTAAAAGGGTCACAAAGCTTTAATCAAGCCTACAAGACATAAGTGCAGAATTAGGCCATTCAGCCCATCATGTTCACTGTGCCATTCGATGATGGCTGATCTATTTTTCCTCTCAACCTCGTTCTTCAGCCTTCTTCAAATAACCTTCGACGCCCTTATAAATCAACTCGAACCATGTCCAGTTTAAAAATGTCCAATAACTTGGCTTCCACAGCTGGTTGTGGCAATGAATTCCACAGATTCACCACCCTCTGGCTAAAGAAATCCCTCTTCAACATTCTAAAGGTATGTTCTTTTATTCTGAGGCTGTGCCCTCTGCTCCTAGAAACATAGAAACATAGAAATTAGGTGCAGGAGTAGGCCATTCGGCCCTTCGAGCCTGCACCGCCATTCAATATGATCATGGCTGATCATCCAACTCAGTATCCCGTACCAGCCTTCTCTCCATACCCCCTAATCCCCTTAGCCACAAGGCCCACATCTAACTCCCTCTTAAATATAGCCAATGAACTGGCCTCAACTACCCTCTGTGGCAGAGAGTTCCAGAGATTCACCACTCTCTGTGTGAAAAAAAGTTCTTCTCACCTCGGTTTTAAAGGATTTCCCCCTTATCCTTAAGCTGTGACCCCTTGTCCTGGACTTCCCTAACATCGGGAACAATCTTCCTGCATCTAGCCTGTCCAACCCTTAAGAATTTTGTAAGTTTCTATAAGATCCCCTCTCAATCTCCTAAATTCTAGAGAGTATAAACCAAGTCTATCCAGTCTTTCTTCATAAGACAGTCCTGACATCCCAGGAATCAGTCTGGTGAACTGTCTCTGCACTCCCTAGACCTAGACTTGCCCACTACTGGAAACATTCTCTTCAAATCCACTCTATCCAGGCCTTTTAAAGGTGCGTTGTCAGAGGGCATCAGGGCTTTTTCTCAGGGCTGGGCCTCAGTATAGATGCGGAATCTGCTCCATCTTGTGAGGTACCTGTAGGGGGTGGAGGGTTAGGTTGTTCACCCGTCCACACCCGAAGAAAGGTCAGTGACTGCACATGGGCAATGGGCTTGATCTTGCCATGCCTGGCCCATGTTGCTGTGGTCAAGTGCGGTCACAATGAGGACAGATCACTGGGATTAGCAGACAGAGTTTAATAATGCTCTGAAAAAAAACTCATCAACTGGTTTTGCTGCCTGCATCAATAATCAGTGCTTAAGATTGCAAGAAAAGTAATGTTGCTAAGTGACAAACAACCTTACAATTAGTGCTACCTGGAAATTGCTCTACAGGAGTAAAAGAATGATTAATAAATCCTTGTGCTGTTTCTGTGCCTCCTCCTTTATGTAGGAAATCTCAAGTGACAGTGAGGTAGCAAACACAGATTTTTTTAAATGTATCTTTTTTATCTTTGTGCTCCACAAATTGAGATTTGTAATAGAAAAATCCACATGTGGTTAAAGTGCACATTGTCAGATTTTATTAAAAGTCATTTTTATACATTTTGGTCTCACCATGTAGAGATTACAGCTGTGTTTATACATAGTTTCTCCCCCCATTTCAGGGCACCATAATGTTTGCAACACATGGCTTCACAGGGGTTTGTAATTGCTCAGATGTGTGTAATTACCTCTTTAATGCAGGTATAAGAGAGCTCTCAGCACCTAGTCTTTTCTCCAGTATTTCCATCACCTTTGGAACCGTTTATTGCTGTTTATCAACAGGAGGACCAACGTTGTGCCAATGAAAGTCAAATAAGCCATTATGAGACTGAGAAACAAGAATAAAACTGCTAGAGACATCAGCCAAACCTTAGGCTTACCAAAATCAACTGTTTGGATCATCAATAAGAAGAAAGAGAGCACTGGTGAGCACTAATCGCAAAGGGACTGGCAGGCCAAGGAAGACCTCCACAGCTGATGACAGAAGAAGTCTCTCTATAATAAAGAAAAATCCCCAATCAACTGTCCGACAGATCAGAAACTCTCTTCGGGAGTCAGATGTGGATTTGTCAATGACCATTGTCCGCATAAAACTTCATGAACAGAAATACAGAGTCTGCACTGCAAGATGCAAACCACTGGTTAGCTGCAAAAATAGGATGTCCGGGTTACAGTTTGCCAAGAAGTACTTAAAAGAGCAATAACAGTTCTGGAAAAAGGTCTCGTGGACAGATGAAGATTAATTTATATCAGAGTGATGGCAAGAGCACAGTATGGAGGAGAGCAGGAACTGCCCAAGATGAAAAGCATACCACCTCATCTGTGAAACGTGGTGGTGGGGGTGTTATGGCCTGGGCATGTATGGCTGCTGAAGGGACTGGCTCACTTATCTTCATTGATGATACAATTGCTGATGGTAGTAGAATAATAAATTCTGAAGTGTATAGACACATCCTATCTGCTCAAGTTCAAACAAATGCCTCAAAACTCATTGGCCTGTGGTTCATTCTACAGCAAGACAATGATCCCAATCATACTGCTAAAGCACCAAAAGAGTGTTTCAAAGCTAAAAAATGGTAAATTCTTGAATGGCCCAGTCAATCACTTGATCTGAACCCAATTGAACATGCCTTTTATATGCTGAAGAGAAAACTGAAGGGGACTAGCCCCCAAAACAGGCCTAGCAGTGCAGCACCAGAGAAGATGCCCAGCAACTGGTGATGTCCATGAATCGCAGATTTCAAGCAGTCATTGCATGCAAAGGATATGCAACAAAATACTAAACATGACTACTTCCATTTACATGACATTGCTGTGTCCCAAATATTATGGTGCCCTGAAATGGGGGGACTATGTATAAACCCAGCTGTAATTTCTACATGAAACCAAAATGTATAAAAATCGCCTTTATTAAAATCTGACAATGCGTAGTTTAACCACATGTGATTTGTTTTCCTATTACAAATCTCAAATTGTGGAGTACTGCGGCACATAAATAAATGATGGATCTTTGTACCAAACATAATGGAGGGTACTGGGTGTGTGTGTGTGTATATATATATATATATATATACATGCACACACACACACACACACACACACACACACACACACACACACACACACACACACACACACACACACACACACACACACACACATACAAACACAAAAAAAATATTAGTGCAATAATAGTCTATGTGGTTCAGAGCTTATTTGAGGTCGTAGTGTTTAACAGCCAAATGGCTGGAGAGAAGAAGCTGTTCCTGAACCTGGTTGTTACAGTTTTCAAGCTCCTGTACCTTCTCCCCGATGGCAGTGGTGAAATGAGTGTGTGGCCAGGGAAGTGCAAAGACTAGTTTCTGCTTTGTATGGTCCTATTGGAAGAGGAACCATCATAGACAAAACCCTATCGGGTTGGATGGTCAACCACTTATGATGCTGGGGTCACCTCTATTACCACATCTCAACGACATCCTTGATACAATTGCCTACACACCCTGGAGAATCAGAATCCATCTGATAATGACATTTGTCGTAATATTTCCTCTCTGTGTCATTGTCAGCATAATAACATATTTCCTTTGAAAGATGAGAGAATAGACAATCCCTTCGGACCTGTTCTTGACAGCAAGGGTCAGTGAATGTGACAGCTGTGCGGATGATATCTAAAAGGTCTGTGCATCTTCCACAATTTTCCTCAAATTTTGAGGTTAAAACAATTCAAGGTGTTTGGTGTGAGACGCAGTTGCATTTGCAGCACATTCAGACATCCAGGAATTTGGCAAAAAAAAAAGCCCTCTTCCAAATAAAAATCACCTCATGAGATCTCAGGTTTGACGGTGGATTGACTGGTAGTGCATTGCCTCGATATTTAATAAGCACCTGCTGCCAAACAAAGCAACAAAGATCCTCAATTCACAATAATCCCTGTGGGTACACATGTTGCAATCAATTCCTCAGGTTATTTTTATAATGAATTTTATTACTTGATTTCCTTTTTGAACCACTAGATTTCAGCTTAAATTGTGGAACCTGAACACAATTAATCGTCCAACTCCAGGCAACATATGTAATCACTTTGTCCACATACTGGCAATCAGTGTCGAATATTGTTGAAGATAGACACAAAATGCTGGAGTAACTTAGCGGGGCAGGTAGCATCTCTGGAGAGAAGGAATGGGTGACGTTTCGGGACGAGACCAGATAGTTTAGAGATACAGCACAGATACAGGCTTACTGAGTCCATGCCGTCCAAGCCACACATCCTATACACCTGGGGAAATTTATAATTTTGGGTTTATTTTTGTAACTCGTGCTCATTCATTATATTTCTTTTCGTGTTTTTTTGAAGAAGCCTTCTTCCAAAGGTGACTCCTGTGGTTCAAAATCATATCTAATGCTGAAGGTGACATATTCAAAGCAAACAACGTCGCTTGATTTGTTATCAGACTCCCCATACATTCCCACAGCATTAAACATCACATCAACACGTGTACACTATCAGACCAGACAAGCCAAACTAATGGACTCTCTCAATCCATTAAATATACATAACTATATTCAATCTCCATACTTCATCACTGGACAAACTGAGCATTCATTACTCCACACCAACCCTTCCTATAGTTAAACAAACCAGAAATTCTGGAAGAACTCATCCAGTCAGACAGCATCCGTGGAAAGAAACACCAGTCAACATTTCTAATTACCATTTCTACATACTTTAGTTTTTTTCCCCACACTAAATCAGTCTTCTTCCAATTCTGAAGAAGACAGTCAACGACCCAAAACATTAACTTGATTGTCTGTCAAGATGGTGCTGAGGCCTTCATCTGAGGATGTGGAAGTTTTGGAGAGGATGCATTGGATGTTTACCAGAATGCTGCCTGGGTTCAAGAGATGCTGCTACGAGAGAGAGGTTGGAAAAACCTGGAGCGTCAAAGGTTGAGGGGAGACTTGATAGAAGTATATGAACTCATGAGAGGCAGTGTTAAAACCCCTGTCCCACTGTACGAGTTCATCCTAGAGTTCTCCCCGAGTTTGCCCAGATTTGAACTCGGAGATTTACGGTAATGGCCGCTGGTAAGTACTCGTGCTCACGTGGACATTTATCAACATGTTGAAAAATCTTCACGAGTCTTCCCGAGCTTACCGCGTTTCCCGAGTACCTGCGGTTAGCGTTACGAGCCGCTAAGAGACGTCCCCGAGCTCCGACGTGCCCATTACGTTCATTCCACGTGCCGACCACGAGTTTGATTATTTTTTAAACTCGGGAGAGCACTTGAATGAACTCGTACAGTGGGACAGGGCCAATAGGGTAGAGAGTGAGTACCTTTTTCCCCCATGATGAAACTTCACCCATCCTATTTCTCCAGCAGCCTGAGCCGCTGAGTTAGTCCAGCACTATGTGTCTATCTTCTATAGACCTGGGACCCAAGGTAGGATTATTTGTGTTTATCAAGAGATTCCCCCCCCCCCCCAACAAATGGGATTTTTCTGGACCAAATGACATTCTCACAATCATAATATCCTCCTTCAAGTCATAAACAATGCATGGATCCAGTTAATCGAACTGAAAATGCAAGAGCATTTTTTTTGATGAACGATTTGTAATTTTGCAAGAGATAGGCTGCATTTTGTATGATTTGAGAGATAACATAGCAGTTAATAAAATGAAGATGTCATGTTTGGTATCAAATAATCTGCACGGTAATGAATAATACACAACACTAAGTGAAAAAATACAAAATGAAAAAAACAAGACTGCGATAAATAAAAGATATTCCAAAGAAGGTAAGTTTTATGCATGCCATGTTTACTTTGCTAGCAAAATTGGTGTACAGTACTGTCACTTATATTCGGGATCAGCACAAATAAAACATTACAATGAATTAAACATAATGAGAATGTGCCAATATTTATTGCATTTAAAAATACATGAGAACCTGATTAATGCATTACATTAGGTGTGATATATTTCTGTCAATAATCAGTGTTTGTAAGCCGCCAACTATTAAATGTTATAAAGCATTTAGCATAAACTTCAAGATCTGTGAATTATTTTCATCTTTAAAATAGACAGTATAAAAAAATGACAAAGCGGTTTACAAAGAAACAAAACATGGGCAGTGCTTATCAATTCTTCAACGAATGACAACTGAACAAAATTACTTGTTGCTAGAAAAATCCTTATTTTTCACCAATGTGCATGAAAGGCAAGACGATGAGAGCAAAGGAAATCTTGATTTTTGCTGTTGCATTAATATTTCATCTGTTTTAAATAATTCACTTTGCAGAGTCAATGTTTAATATCTACATGAATTTGTTGGGATTATTTTCTTTTCCGTCTATTTTTTGTGTCAACAGCAGCAATTTCCCTCTCTGTACCTCGCTTTTGCAACCATATTTGGCATTCTTGTTATTTACTCACGCCATATGTTTTGTGCCCTCGCTAAGAAATATCAAACTGGATCCTTTCATGTATTGCCTGGAAAAACAGCATTGAACAGGAAGTGTGGAGGTTGCAATTGCAACTTGCATTGGATGGTTACAAGGAGGATAACACTCCCGTTTGTAATGGGTTGGTCACCAATTGTTAACATGTTTGCTCTAACATCTATCTCTGTTATTTACACATTGGTCCATGTTTCGTGCTCACAAGCAGATGATAATACAGGGAATGTGTTGCTTGGATGTATGGAGAGGCCTTTGAATCATCCTACCACAACCAAAGAGCAGTACAGAACTACCATCTACCTCTTTGATGACCCTTGGACTATCCTTGATAGAACTTTGCTGGTTTTACCTTGCACTAAACGTTATTACCTTAACATGTATCTATACACTGTGAATGGCTCGATTGCAATTATGTATTGTCTTTCTGCTGACTGGATAGCAAGCAACAAAAGCTTTTCACTCTAACTTGGTACACGTGACAATAAACTAAACTGAATTGAAGATGACAGGATGTTGGGATGGGTGTTTAAAATATTGCAGAATTTAGTTTCATTTAATTTAGTTTAGAGATACAACATGGAACCTGACCCTTCAGCCCACCAAGTCCACACTGACCATGATAACCCGTTCACACTATGTTCTTATGTTATCCCACTTTCTCATCCACTCCCTGCACTAAAGGGCAATTAGCCTACAAACCCGCACATCATTGGGATGCACGAGGAAACCGAAGCACCCAGAGGAAACCCGCCCGTTCGCAGGGAGAACGTGCGAACTCCACTGGATCAGGAGCCACTCCAGGACATCAAGCACTTTGGACATTTTGTAAATGGGGCCAAAATATGGTGACTTTTGCCTTTGTGAGCTATGCAAAAAGACTTTCACTGTGCAGTGCATACATGACTATAAAGAGATAGAACAAAAGGGGTATCATGGATATTGCAAGCCACTGCACGTTTTCTGTGATGCTTGAGGAACAACGGTTCATCTTCCATGGGGGAATGTTGCACACTTCTGGACAATATTGAATTCATCCATATCAGGTAACTAGCTACCCACCCCACACATTTCCACATTTCCCCCATTTCCCTTTTATCCCCCTCTCTTTCATCCATTCTCCTGTCCCTTCCATCCATATCCCTCCCAGTTTTACATTTCACTCCTCCTCTTCCTCATTTGATACCTGTTTGTGTCATTTCCAGCTCAAGCTTTCGTCACTTCACCCATCTGCCAATCGCCCTTCCCCACCCCTTCGCACCTGTATCCGCCTACACTTGCCAGGATAGTAGGATGGTGTTAATGTGCAGGGATCATTGGTCAGTGCAGCCTCGGTGGGCCGAAGGACCTGTTTGCGCGCTGTATCTCTGATCTAAACTAAACAGTCAAAACCAAGGGCTTTTTCATCTTGTAAGGCAGTTTATCAAACAGGGAAAACTAAAGACAAATGCAGTGATGTGGTAAATGTTATAGGATTGGACCCTGCATAGGAAAAGCATTAATAATCCTGAAGCAACATTTTTAAAGAGCAGTGCATTATTTATGCGTTAAACATCTACATCAGGCATACATTATGCCAATGATCAACTTGAATTATTATTTACATTGTCAGGAGATGCACTATTAATAAATTTGTTTGACAATCCTTTATCTGTAATTTTAATACAAATATTGGCCTAAAAAACCGTGCCTTCATCAGGCCTTGGGCACTATCATTTGTCTCTCAACACCTACTAAAACCTTTGTGAAAGAACACATTTTTCACATCTTTCAGAAAATGCTTAGGGATTGGCACTGAGGCCATGAAGTTGGTGCATGCCCCAACTTTAACATTTTACTGGATTAAACTATTACAATCTGCTTCATGACTTCTGCCAGAATGAAAATGACCAGTTCAAATTCTAAAACTGTCATTTTTATTTAAAAGGCACACCAGGTCAGCACGGAGCTGCTGCCTCGGAGTGCCAACATCCCAGGTTCAATCCCAACCTAGTGACGAGTTCCTTCAGGGTACACCCACACTCCAAAAACGCTGTGTGGCAGATTCACATGAGCTTCCATATATCTCCCCTTGTGCAGGGGCCAGTGGAGAATCGGGGAGGGGGGGGGAGTTTGTGAATGTGTGAGAACGTGATGCCAATTTAAACGAATCTCCTCTGCCTGCATATAATCCACATTCCTCAATTCCCTGTATCCGTGTGTCTATCTAAAAGCCTCTCATACACCATAAAATCTGCCCCACTCCCTTCAGCAAAATTCTATGTTACAGCAGAGATTTATGTCTCCTGTGCATCTGCATTTTGCAAGTGATGAACACTGTATCTTCCGAATTCCGACTACATTTTGATTTCCAGATTTCTTCTTCTTCTTCTTGCGTGTGGCGTGCACAGCCTAAAGTTGTAGGACAACGTGTTCTATTTGATTGGGCACGCCAGGTTGATTGCATTCGTCGAAACAGGGCGGGCCACGTGAAGGTTTCAATCTCCCACCCCCCAGATTTATTGATACCACTGAATAAATTATTATCAATCAGTAATTTTACTTCAGCTGTCCATGTCTGGACACCAGAGTTTAGAAAAGATGTCTGGTATGTAATCCAAAGAAGATTTACTGGGATGTTCGAAGGATGAAGGATTTATTGGGATGTATCAAGGAGGAAGTATTTTATTCAGGCCACGTGGAAAGACTACAGAAAGTGGTAATGTTCTTGCTTTAGCAGAGAAGGTAAAGGATAAATCAATAAAAAATGTTCAAAGTTATTCATAAACAGAGAAAGAACATTGCCACTGGTAAGAACCACAGATTTATATAAACAGGCAAAACTGCTGTGTGTTATCATTGGGAAATGCTCAGAATTGAAAAGCTGGGGTATACCGTTTCAAAAGTGCCTTTCAAAAAAATGAATTGCTTGTTTATTATAAACTTGTGAAGGAATGAGACTCTGGGTTGCTCTTTCAAAGAGTCAATTTGGCTGATTCCCAACCCGAAAAGTCACCCATCCATGTTCTCCAGAGATGCTGCCTGACCTGTTGAGTTACTCCAGCACTTTGTGGCTTTTTAACCAGTCACCGAGGTTTAATCCTGATCTTGGCAGTGTCTTTATGTTGCCCCTGTGACCACATTGGTTTCCACTGTGTGCTCCCATTTCCTCCCCTATCCCAAAGGCATTTCAGTGATTAATGGGCCACATGTGCGGATGGGTGGCGGGATAATCGAGGGGAATTGTGGTAGATCAGAAGGAACTGAGGTGAGTGGGATTGTGTGCTGGTAGCTGGCGGAGAGACCTAATGGACTGAATATCTTTATTCTGTGTCATCCGAATGTCTTCATTCAGTGTTGGACCCACGGCATGAGCGCCAGAGTCCCGGGTTCGATCCTGACCATGGCGGCTGTCAGTACGGAGTTTGTACGTTCTCCCCATGACCTGCGTGGGTTTTCTCCGGATGCTCCAGTTTCCGCCTACGTTCCAAACACATGCAGGTTTGCAGGTTGTTGGGCTTGGTAAAATGATAAATTGTCCCTAGTGTGTGGGATAATGTTAATGTATGGGGTGATCGCTGGTCAGTGCGGACTCGGTGGGCCGAAGGGCCAGTTTCTGCGCTGTATCTCTAAAAAATCTAAAATGTTGAGACCCTGCATCTTTACCTCCACAAATGTAATTTGACCCAATGAGTCCTTCCTGCAGTTTGTCTTTGCTTCAGATTCCAGCATCTGCAGTCTGTTAGTGTGCGGGGATCGCTGATCAGCACGGACTCGGTGGGTCGAAGGGCTTGTTTACAAGCTCGAACACTGAACTGACCTAAACTGAAAAAACGGACCATGTCTTCTGCCAACAGAATGCCTTTGGAGCACAGTTTCTTCCAACTACTGCCTTGTGTTGGAAGATCAGCTGCTATTTGAGATCCTGTCCCAGTATGTAGTCAATTAAGAGGCATTTAGACAGCCAATGCGTAAACATCCCAGATGAGCCGGCTGAGAAAGCTGAGAAGAATGTTCACACAATCGCGAATATTCAAAAACACACCAGAGGATTAAAAAAAGTAAATAAAATGTAAAAATTAAAGCATAAAATTAAAGCAAATATATTCACTTAAATTATTAATAAATGAAAGCATAATATTACATGCTTATAAAACTTAATTAGATCAAATAAAACTGTGGACCAATTGATCTGCGGAGAGCTGTTTCTTCTCAATGATTTCACTGGGGCTGCTGTTCTGCTGAGAAAGAAAGACACAAAGTGCTGGAGTAACTCAACGGGTCACGCAGCATCTCTGGAGAACATGGATAGCTCTTTCGTGCAGGAAAATGGTCATACCAGGGAATGGCGGGAGTGGAAAAGAAAGAAAAAATTGTACCGTAGAATGTGACATTGGAGAGAAGAAGTGGTGAGGAGAAAAAAATGAGATACACTTGCCGATCTCGTGTGTCTGCGGAATTCTCTGCCACAGAGGGCGGTGGAGGCCGGTTCTCTGGATGCTTTCAAGAGAGAGATGGATAGGGCTCTTAAAAATAGCGGAGTCAGGGGATATGGGGAGAAGGCAGGAACGGGGTACTGAATGGCGATGATCAGCCATGATCACATTGAATGGCGGTGCTGGCTCGAAGGGCCGAATGGCCTACTCCTGCACCTATTGTCTATTGCCTATTGTATACACTGCTTCCCACTCCTTCACTTGTACGCACAAGTGTATACACGCATGTAAGCATTTCTTCAGAGTGCACTTGTATACACATACATTTGTATGCAGAATTATGAGAGGAGTAGTCAGGGGAGTCAGCCAGGGTGGAAATGTCCAACACTAGGGGGCGTAGCTACATGCGAGTGGGGAAAATGCTGGTCATTTAAGGAGATATGTGGGTGATGTTTTTTTACACAGATAATAACACTGGGCTGGAAACCATTGCCAGGGGTGGTGGTGGTAGAAACGATATTGACGTTTAAGAGGCTTTTAGAGACACATGGAAGTGCAGAGAATACAGGGATATGGATCACGTGCAGACAGATGAGATCATATTTAACTTGGCATCATATTTGACACCAACAGCATGGGCCAATGGGGCCATTCCTGTGTTGTTTTGTTCTATGTTCCACCAACGATTCTGAACAGTCAGGACGTTCACACGGATCACACATGTTGCTATACCTCAGATCTAGTGCAAATTAGCTGGGTGGGCTTTCCTCTGAGACACAGCAAACCATTTTATAACTTCTTCAAAGCTCAACTCCCCTCCTGCCTATAATTTTTACAAGTGTTTGACTGAAAATATCTATCAGGACAAAGACTCCGAGGAATGTTAGGCTACGATATGAAAAACCATAAATCATAATCTGTGTCCGATACTTCATCACCCTCTACACCCAGGTTTTCCCTGCTCTCCCTATAATCCTTCACAATACAGTGTTTAGCAAATACATTGAAGGAGATTTAGAAAGGAAAAGTGTCAGAAGGATCTTGTTTTATTTACGAGATAGTAAGAGTCATTTTTATAAATTGCTTTAACAAGCCCACCTGCACAAGAAATGCTTTGCCCTAATTGTTGCATTGCTAAATAGAGCAGCCATGTTAATTGAAGTACAATCACACAAACATTAGTAAGATGCATGGCAATTTTCATCTGTTTTGCTTCTGTAACGGTTCCAGTTAAGGAGATTTTTGTACATTTATTCACACACCAATTTTGGGGGTATTTAGCATTCAACCGAGTGACTCAAACAGGCAGACGAGATCCCCATGTAAACATCTCCTGAGAAATAGCAAATCTTAACCACTGCAGTTGATCCCCAGTCGACCGAGACTTGAACTTGATCAAGACACAAGAGACTGCAGATGCTGGAATCTGAAGCAAAGACTGCTATTGGGACTCAGTGGGTCAAGCAACATATGTGAAGGTAAGGATGCAGGGGTTCAACCCTTTAGACATTGTAGAGATACAGCGTGGAAACAGGCCCTTCAGCACATTGAGTCCACGCTGAGCACCGAACACTCCGTCCACACTAGCACTATCCTACATACAAGGGACAATTTCCAATTTTACCAAAGAAAATTAACCTACAAACTTGTACATCTTTGGAGTGTGGGAGGAAACCAGAGCACCCGGAGAAAACCCACACGGTCACAGGAAGAATGTATAAACTCCGTACAGACTGCACCTGTAGTCAGGATCTTGTGCTTTAAGGTAGCAGTTCTGCCGCTGCACCACTGTGCTACCCCACTGTAAATTGCTTAACAAATCCAAAATATCGACTGTCCCTTTTCCTTCAAAGATGCAAATTGGACCCACTTGGTTTCTCCCAGCAGTTTGCTTTTTTAACTTAAACCAAACAAACTAGACTGGAAATGAAAAATATATCTCGAGAAGGAATTAAAGAACGAGAGGACATGAAAGAACGCATAATATTGTCATCCACAACAACTGAAGTAAAACTGGTACATATTTCGTGGAGGTACTCTCAGTAACTTTGATTTTTAAATCCAAAGGAGTGGCTCCTTGTGTATTTGTGAGCTTAAGACTTTTTTTTTAAACATGTAATAGGTCAATAGAAAGTCATCTTTGGTTGTTATTTTGCAAACTTGAAAAGTGTATGGGTACAATTCTAGTTCCTGTTGGCAGCTTTCTTGGCAGCTAGAGACCTAAAAATACTCAGAAACAGATTACAAACCACAATTGCCCATTAAGGATCGTAAATACTGGTGCATTGCAGGGAACACAGCTGCAGATTCATGTTTTTTTGTTGGTTACATTCTCGCGGAGAAAGAAATACATGTCAAACGTGGGAATAAAATTCGTCCCATTCGTATTCAAAAAGAAAAAAAATAATTGCTTCATTAATTCACTGGTATACCACTGTGCAAAAAAAAAAAGCCACTTGATTGCTCACAAATATTGTTGCCGAGGCTGACTGAAAAAATAAATTGATACGAAGATAGCTTTGTAGTGACTATGAAGATTAATAGAAAACAAAGACATAATGTCGATCTATTCCGAATCCCAGGACATCCCGCCCAGTTACAATCAATAACGGGGCGGCACAGTGGCATAGCGGTAGAGTTACTGCCTTACAGTGCTAGAGACCTGGGTTCGATCCTGACTATGATGCTGTCTGTATGGAATTAGTACGTTCTCCCCATAACCTTGTGGGTTTTCACCAGGTGCTCTGGTTTCCTCCCACACTCCAAAAACGTACAGGTTTTTAGGTTAATTGGCTTCGGTAAAAAAAATTCCCTCGTGTGTAGGATAGTGCTAGTGTACGGGGGGATTGCTGGTCGGCACGGGCACAATGAGTCAAAGGGCCTCTTTCCGCACTGTATCTCTATTGAGGGAGTGCAGCGTAGGTTCACAAGGTTAATTCCTTGGGTTGGCGGGACTGTCATATGCTGAGAGAATGGAGCGCCTGGGCTTGTATACTTTGGAATTTAGAAGGATGAGAAGGCATCTTATTGAAACATATAAGATTATTAAGGGTTTGGACATGCTGGAGGCAGGAAACAGGTTCCCGATGTTGGGGGAGCCTAGAACCAGGGGCCACAGTTCCATTTAGAATGGGAGATGAGGAAACACTTTTTCATACAGAGAGTTAGTTGTGGAATTCTCTGCCTCAGAGGGCTGTGGAGGCCAGTTCTCTGGATACTTTCAAGAGAGAGCTACACAGGGCTCTTTAAGATAGCGGAGTCAGGGGATATGGGGAGAAGGCAGGAACGGGGTACTGATTGTGGATGGTCAGCCATGATCACATTGAATGGCGGTGTTGGCTCAAAGGGCCGAATGACCTACTCCTGCACCTATTGTCTGTTGTCTAAAGTCTAAAGTCCTCTCATTGTGCACAGTCAGTGTAACAATATAGCTAATTTATGCACAGCAAGATCACAAATAAGTGATGCTGACCAGAAAAGCTGCTTACTGTAATATGGAATGAGGGATTAGTAATGGCATAGTGTTAACAGATTCCGGCCATGTGCCGTGCACACTCGTTCAGTTTAGTATTGAGATACAGCCGTAAATAGGCCCTTCAGCCCATCGAGTCCGTGCCGACCACACTAACACGATCCTTCACACAATTTATAGTTATACCAAGCCAGTTAACCTACAAACCTGTACGTCTTTGGAGCGCGGGAGGGGACTGGAGATTTTCCTTCCTCTCTCTGGCTTCATAGGTTAGAGCTGTTCAATCCTGGCTTACACCTTCTGCTATTATTTCTGGCCTTTGTTCCATCCTCCTGCCTATCAAAATCCTCCCTCACTGATGTCTGCTTAGTACCTGCCAGGCTCTGTCCTGCCTCTCCCCTCTTCCAGCTTCCTTCTGCAATCAGTCTGAAGAAGGGTCTCGACCCAAAACGTCACCTGTCCATGTTCTCCAGCATTGCTGCCTGAACTGCTGAGTTATGCCCCTGCCCCACTTAGGAAACCTGAACGGAAACTTCTGGAGACTTTGCGCCCCACCGCATGTCCTTTTGTGTATTTACCAGCATCTGCAGTCCCTTGTCTCTACAAACGAACTACAGATAGATGCTGGAAAAGAAATAAAAACTGAAAACAGTGGATATGTTCAGCGGGTCAGAGAGAAAAACAGAATTAACACTTCAGGTCAATAACTCTTCCTTGGAATTGGAAAAGTGTGAAAAAAATTCTGTTTCAAGTGGCAGAGGGGAAGATGGGTCAAGAGAACAAAGGCAATGTCTGCAATAGGGTGGAGATGAAGGTGGTTTAAACTAAATGAATATTTTGGTACTGTCTACTTTATAGATGAGTGAGGAAAGATAGAGAGACAGGAGCAAACAAAATGCCAGAAAAGTGAAATAACAGTGAAATTGCAGTTAGACTTTAGAGTTTAGAGATACAGCGTGGAATCAAGCCCTTCTGCCCACTGAGTCCACGTCGCCCAGTGATCACATACACCAGTACTATCCTGAGGACAATTTCAATTTATAAGGCCAATGTTCTTTTTTTTAACCGTAGCCTATACTGAACTTTTTTGTTGTTTATTATGGATTGCACGGAGTATTATGTTTACATATCTGTTGTGCTGCTGCAAGTAAGAATTTCGTTGCTTCATTGTTCCATTTTGGGAAATATGACAATAAAACACACTCTTGACTCTTGAAAGAAATCCGTCACCATCCAATCTCGCCTGCAAGCCATTTTATTCTGTCTGGAGAAGGATTTCGACCCAAAACATCACCTATGTACGTCCTCCAGGAATGCTCCTGACCCGCTGAGTTACTCCAGCACGCTGTGTCTTTGATTCTACAAGTCATTCTGTTCAGTTGGGGAAGGACAGTGAACGATGACTGAAGTGCGGTCACCAAACCACTAATTTCTATGTCCCGTGAATGAAAACCTTCAAGGGTCAACCGTGAACAACTTGTTCTTTTTCATACTAATCACAACACAACTGCTTTATCTGTGTAGGGTCTCGACCCGAAACATTACCTATTCCTTTTCTCTAGCATGTGCTGTCTGACCCGCTGAGTTACTCCGGCTTTTTTGTGTCTATCTTTGCTTTATCTGCAGTTCCTTCCTACACATGCCTTAAGAACACTTGAGTTTCCAACAAAGAAAATAGTTTCAGAAGGTTACGTGACCAACCAAGTGAAGACAACACACAGCTTGATCACATGGAGCAAGGAAACTTACAGGAATAACACTTGTGTCTTCATTTTCTTATCTGTGAGATGTCCTTTCTGGAGGGAATTTGGAGAATAAAGCAGCATTTTACAACCATAGTAAAGCATGTTGGATAACACCGTTTACGTCCAGCTTATCCAGTCCAGCTACCAACCGGAGATGGATTTTCCTGCAGTGGACTTTATCGATTGAAGTTGTTAATGTTGAAGGTACACAAAAATGCATGATTATTTTTACATGAAATGCATTTCGTTGTCTCTGTACTGTACACTGACAATGACAATTAAATTGAATCTGAATCTGAATCTGAAAAATGCTGGAGAAACTCAGCGGGTGCAGCAGCATCTACGGAGCGAAGGAAATAGGTAACGTTTCGGGCCGGAACCCTTCTTAATGTTGAATTTGTTTTCTAGATCAGTAATCTGACTGTGACACCGCAGCAAGTAAGTTGACTGATAAGGACAGTTAGGATAAAAGTGACAAGTTGTGCCTTGAAATATTATGTTTCTTTTGGAAAAAAACTGCACGGGGCCTGACAGGAAGGTAATCAACAAATATATCTATAAATCTATCTATCTATCTATCTATCAATCAAATGGGGCTTAAATAGTTGGAAAGTCAAGTGGTAAAAAATAGTTCTCAATAAGCAATTGTACCCCCTCAATCTTGGGTAGAAACAAGGAACCACAGATGCTTTGTTTACCAAAATACAAAGTGCTGGAGTAACACAACGAGGCAAGCAGCATCTCTGGAAAACCTGAATAGGTGATGTTTCGGGTCGGGTCCATTCAATCAGTCAATAGACGTCACCTATCCATGTTCTCCTGAGATGCTGCTTGATTTGCTGAGTTACTCCAGAACTTTGTGTTCTTTTCTACTGCTTGGGCATCTTTTGGAAAGTTCTTTCAGAAAGCCATTGCAATTCTTTCATGCCTTGGTTAAGGATCTCGTCATCATTGGTAAATGCAGGCATTGGGTGCTGTAAGGAGTCAATGGAGTTGGGGTTGGTGCTATCACAGCGGAAGGTCTAATTAGGCATTTAAATTGCAACGCTCTTAGCGATATTGCTAAACATGGAATGGACATCAGTTTGTTCCATTATTCTCAATGGGCGCTGCCTCTCAACGCAACAGGGCATGTATTGGGTATCCTCTTTGATGACCCTTGGACTATCTTTGATCGGACATTGCGGGCTTTACCTTGCACTAACAATTATTCTCTTATCCGTGTCTATATCACTGCCTGGATAGCAGGTAACAAAAGCTTTTCACTGTACACCAGTACACGTGACCATAAACTAAACTGTGTTACTGTGCTCCTCCTGCTAAGTCTCACACTGTTTCCCAGCCACCTACACGAGCACCAACATAGCAGCCAATGTGTGCCGAATGATGATTCACCGTATCACACTTGGCAAGTAACTGCGTGTCAAGACAAACCACATTTACACAAAGCTAGATTCAAGCTCCCATTATGCACCGAGGGTGCTCGGAAGGATTGCAAGTAAATATACACGTCCAGTCAATCGTGTAAAATATACAACATACAATTCATCCATTTGGGCCAAGTCATTTTTGTATTTTCTGCAATGGCATCTCACAACAGAAACTAAATGTCCTTGGCTCCAGCCCATTTGAAGGATTGGATTAATTCCAATGGAAACCAACATTCTTATCCATTGATAATTGCTGTCAAAACAACTTTCAAGAAAATAGACTTGTGAAATGTCTTCCTTTCTACCCTCCTGGATTTTGCACTATCTGCAATAAAGTTGCTCAGTAAAACTTTTTTAACTATTAGCCTACATCTCAAAGTATCTCAAAAAATATAGCCAAACATCATACAGCCATATGACCAATATTGCAACTCTCCTTGCACTGATTATCCCTGTTCTTTCTAATTGTCTCTGTAACAATTATTTTTTAAGTTGATTACTTTATCACTTCTGCCCGGTACAAGCCGCAGCAGTCGAGTTGCTGCCTTACAGTGCCAGAGTCTCGGGTTCAATCTGTATTGAGTTCGGGTGATGTCTGTATGGAGTTTGTATATTCACCCTGTGACCACATGGGTTTTCTCCGGGTGCTCCGGTTTCCTCCCACATACCAAAGATGTGTAGGTTTGTAGGTTAATTTGCTCCAATAAAGCTACGGAAAAGCCTAATGAACCACCGTGGCATAAAAATCCATCGAGAATCTGGCAGAGAAGGAGAAAGAGGTGCAGCGCACAGGCCTTGCACCTGGTGAGACGCAGGAGGAGCCTGGCCAGGACTCACCCCACAGAGCCCAGTCCCTCCACACACTAGAATCTCCCAACACCTGCAGAGTAGTTACTAAGATGGCTGATCCGTGGGCGGTTGCTGCTGGGACGCAAGTCGGGGCCTGATCAACCCCGGCTGGGTCGCCTGGGCGAGGGTGTCTGATGTTGTGAGGCCCAAAACACCTGATGACCCCAGATCACATCACTGAGGATGCGTCCCAGTGCATCTAGAAGATGTATATTTTTCACGCTTCTGTAAATTGTCCCGAGTGTGTTGGATAGAAATAGCGAATGAGTGATTGCTGGTCGGCACGGATTCGCTGGGACCGAAGGGCCTGTTTCTACGCTGTAGGTATGAACTAAACTAAACTCATACACACGGAACATGACATTATATTCAAGCAATATTATGCAGATAAATATAACAGCACTGCTGTGTACCACAACATCTCCAGACAGTACTGAGGTGCCCATTTACACTACTTTTCATATTGATTTTGGGAATATTGTTCTCAAAGTACTGTCACGTTGTACTGTTAATTCTTGATTGTACAACTGAAAAGTTGACTTAGAAGACATTAAAAACCTTGATTACAGCACCTCAGAGTTTATTTTGTATGTGCTTCTATCAAAAAGCAGCAACTCCAGGGTCAAGTAGGTGATGTTTCGGGTTGAGACGCTTCTGCAGACGCCTATCCCTATTCTGCAGAGATGCTGCCTGTCCCGCTGAGTGACTCCAGTTTTTTGTGTCTATTTTCAGTTTAAACCAGCATCTGCATTACCTTCCTACACATTTTTTCTGCAATTGTGGCAGTATCAGGTTAATCGCCACCGTGCAGATGCTTGTTTACGCTGAAGATAGACACATAATGCTGGAGTAACTCAGCGAGTCAGACAGCATCTCTGGAGAAAAAGAATAGATGACATTTCAGGTCTGACCTTTCTTCCATCTGAAGAAGGGTCTTGAATTGAAACGTCACCTATTCCTTTTCTCCAGAGATGTTGCCCGACCCGCTAAGGTGCCTATCTTTAGGTTAATAAGTGATCAGATCCATACATACAATAACTATAGTTGTGAAGAAAATAATACTCACTTCATAATCCCTGGACCATAAGAGGAAGGGCTAAATTTATGTCAGTTTCACTTACGATTAGCAAATTAAAATCTTTAGTGAATTAGTGTGGATCGACAGTGGTTGCCATAGAACACAGAACATGGAACAGTACAGCACAGGAACAAGGCCCATCGGCCCACAATGTCCATGCACACATGATGCCATGTTAAAGTAATTAACTCTGCCTGCACAGGATCTATCTCCCCCATTCCCAACAGAGGGTCTCATCAGCTTGGACCTGTGCACAAGTGATCAGAGCAGAATTAGGCCATACGGCCCATCAAGTCCACTCTGCTATTCAATCATGGCTAATGTATCTTAACCTCTCAACCCCATTCTCCTACCTTCTCCCCATAACCTCTGACACCTGTACTAATCGAGAATCTATCAAAGGTACACAAAAATGCTGGAGAAACTCAGCGGGTGCAGCAGCATCTATGGAACGAAGGAGATAGGCAATGTTTCGGGCCGAAACCCTTCAAATCTATGAATCTATCAAACTCTGCCTTAAAATTATCCATTGATTTGTCCTCCACAGCCGTCTGTGGACTACCTGACAGAGATACTACATAATGGTTTTCAGAATATCCCGTTGTTAATCCATCTTAAAAGTCCTATGGAATTAATTCCGTTATGTGCATCTAGATATTTGCAGCAAACAAGCTCAAAATCTTTAATATAAATCATAGAACGCAGAAACTGGCCCTCCGGCCTACTGTATCCAGGCAAATCAATTTTCCTTGAGCATAATAACACCCTTCTTGGTAATGAGATAATAATTAAAGAGACTGCAGGTAAAGGAATTATGTAGGTAGGAACTGTAGATGCTGAAGATAGAGCCAAAATAAAGATAGGGACAAAACTGAAGATAGAGACAAAATGCTGGAGTAACTCAGTGGGAGCATCTCTGGAGAGAAGGAATGGGCGACGTTTCGGGTTGAGGTTGTAAAGGAATTATGTTGCTCAACTTTGGAAAAGGACATTTGCTCTGTGTGTATATCTTCCATGCCATGATTAATTTTTTCCCCATAACGTACTTAAGAGAGAGTGCCGGTTTTTTATATTTCATTACTGCTGATTCTGAGGTAAAATTTGTCAGGTTTATCTTATTTTCCAGTTCAGGTGGATTGAAGATTGGCCACAACTTGTCTGGAAGAAGCAACAGTCATTAGATTAAAAGAAAACACTCCACACAATTCTCAGCAATATCATCTGCCATCCAACAATGCCTTCCCAAGCGGGTCCTATAGATTCATTAACACATAAAGCTTGTTGTTTTACTTTATATTGTTTATTTTCTTCTTTCAGTTCCTTCCTCTGGGGCTGCAGCAGAAAAATGGAGAAAATCATCCAAGATATTTGTGTCGTATTATTCAAACTGTTCCAACTTATACCTCTGTTCCTTAGCGCAGAAGCAAGGAAATTGTCAGTGTGGCCTATCATATGAGAGAAGATCATATCTCTGACAGTTCTAAGTAAGTTATTATGGCTGGGAAACTTAGAGATATCATGTTTAGCTTAGGAAACAGGCCCTTTGGCCCACCGAGTCCATGCTAACCAGTGATCCCCGCATATTAACACAACCCTACACACTAGGGACAATTCACAATTTATACCAAGCCAATTAACCTACAAGCCTGTACGTCTTTGTAGCGTGGGAGCAAACCGGAGATCTCAGAGAAAAGTCACGGGGAGAACGTACAAACTCTGTACAGACAGCACCCGTAGTCGGGATTGAACCCGGGTCTCTGGCGTTGTGAGGCGGTTGCTCTACCATTACACCATGGTGTCGCCCACATACCTTGAAGTTTGGAATTCGGAAGTTACACTAAACTAAACTAAAAAACATTAATAACTATTATTTAACCACTGCCTTCTGAAGTGATGCATAGGCTAATGCAAATGCATGGGGCAAAGTATTAAATTAAAATAGCACAAATAAAAATAACCTATAAAAAGTCCCATTTTTCTGTGAACATCCAAACCAATGTACTACCTAAGGAAGGGCTGACATAAAACACCCGTCATGACATATTTCCTGTGCCACTTATAATCAGAGGGAGATTTACTCAACCTCACCTTGACTTCATACATTTTCTTAACAACCGCAGCAAGATTTAAGTTAGAACGCACTAAAAATAATTCAGCAGATCCAAGCCAAGCACAAACACAATAAAGTCAAAACTGTCTGTATAATTAGGATAATTTGTACGCTCTCCATCTTGCAGTCAGTGCTCATTGTCAAAGATGCAAAACCAACCTTATCAAAGTTGTTTAGGGATTATTTTCGGCTTTGAAAGGCGACATAGCATGAGAGTTGCTACCTTACAGCACTCAAAGTGCCGGAGACCCGGGTTCAATCCCTACTTCGTGTGCTGTCTGTACGGAGTTTGTATGTTCCTCCATGACCCGTGTGAGTTTTCTCCGGGTGCTCCGGTTTACTCTCACACTCCAAAGACGTGCAAGTTTGTAGGTTAATTGGCTTGGTATGAATGTGTGTGTAGGATGGCATTAATGTGCGGGGATCGCTGGTCAGTGTGGATTCGGTGGGTCGAAGGTCTTGTTTCCGTGCTGCCTAAGATGATTTGATTCCTAAAGTAGATTGAATGCAAGAAAATGAGGTCTGCAGTGCGCTGAATGGAAATTGAAAACAGAAGTAACAATATCACAACTTCAAAATATCGTGCATCTAAACCCAATGGAAAATATTTCCTAATCTAGTGACCACCAGATGAGAGGAAAAAACTGCACAGAAAGGAGGACAACTGTAATTGTCAAACAGGAACTATTTCCAAGAACAGAATTCAAAGAACAAATTATTTTTTAAGACATTGGTCAAGTTATGAGAACTCATCCACATTCATAATGGACAGGTACATGGATAGGAGAGGTTTGGAGGGATGTCGGCTAATGTGGGCAGGCATGACTAGCGTAGATGGGGCATGCTGGTCGCCAAGGGCAAGTTGGGCTGAAGGGCCTGTTTCCGTGCAGTATGACTCTATGACTTCACAGTTGTAAATAATAGTTGATTTACAGTTAGATAGAATCAAAATCAGATATTTCCGTACACATTTTTTCAGGGTGCTGTTTGTGCACAAAGTTAGAACTTGTAATAAGGACAACTTACAAAAATTTAGGGATAGACTATATTACTGATTCGGCAGCATTACTTCCACGAGGTCTACACATTCTTATTTGATTTATTAATCAAAATCCCTTATCCATTGCCCTAAGTTTCACCATTCAGTTTCAAAACATGAAGCAATTAGCAATTTCAGCTTGCAAGGGGTTCTTATCTAAAACATGCTGCACTTGTTACATTTGTTTTATTAACATGGAACACCTTGTGGGAGTACGAGCAAGGCCAAGGGATGCGTAGGAAGGAACTGCAGATGCTGGTTTACACCCAAGGTACACACAAAAACCTGGAGTAACTCAGCGGGTCAGACAGCAACTCTGGAGTAAAGGAATAGGTGACATTTTTGGTTGAGACCGGATCGAGGTCAGAAGAAGGGACTCGACCTGAAACGTCACCAATTCCTTTTCTCCAGAGATGTTGTCTGACCCGCTGAGTTAATCTTGCTCTTTGTGTCTATCTTTGGTGTAAACCAGCATCTGAGGCCAAGGGAGGTTTGCATTTGTTATGCCCATCACTCTGCAGATATTTCACTTGATACATGACATCAAGCAAGGAACAAAAAACTTGCCCCTTGCATCTGCTTTAATCTGTGCCCCGATGACCTTAAAGCTGTGCCCTTTGATCCTTGATATTTGCACCCTGGATAAAAAGGTTCTGACTCACTGCCCCATCTATGCCTCTCATAATTTTATAAATATTTGGCTGCTTATAACGACAACTTTTTCTCCCCAAGTATCACAGTGACAAAAATAAAAGCCACTTAATTCCTATGTGTCATTCAGCCAGCGATAAGCTGGTTTCTCCTCATAAGACAAGATTTCTAAAACCAGAATGTCTTGATGTCAATAAACCCTTCCTGAGTGTTAAGCAGAGGACTAGCATTACTGATTCAATTTGCCCTGGAAACAGTAACAGAATGACATTGAGACATAGTTATTTAAGCACTTTCTTCCCCCAAGGGGAATAGTTAGTAATTAAAAGCACAAATTCAGGAACTGTACTGTTTATACAAATTCTTAATAGTCACAAACTACTTAAAACACAGTTCCATCTCCATGGAAGACTGATTTTCATATCTCTGCTCATTGGTAATGGTCTATTAAGAAGGAGATTATTATATGATCAATCCATCTCCATTGCCCAATACACCATTCTTGTCATTAAACGTTTCTTTTACAATGTGTTCACATATTCGGGGCCATTGGTAAGGCCAGTATTTACTATCTATCCCTAATTGTCTTGAACCAAGTGGTTTGATGGGCCGTTTCAGAGGGCAGTTGGACATCAAATACAAATGCTGTTGGTTTGGAGTAGGACACGCTCCACATTGTCTTTCAGATTCAATTTTAATTTCCTTCTCTGGATGATACTGGTAAAGCAATGAAATGTAGATGCAAGGAATTGCAGATGCTGATGAAGCTGACGGGGTCCCCAATAATCTGATCATCTCACACTCAAAATATTGATGGGGGCATTTTATTAATTTATTCACTCATTGAATTTAAATTCCCCGGTTGCTATGGCGAGATTTCAGCCTATATACAAAAGAATGCAAAGTGCTGGAGTAATTCAGCAGGCCAGGCAGCATCTCTTGAGAACATGGAGAGGCCCATCTTCAGATAACCAAGCTTGTGGATTGTTAGCCCAGTCACTTAAACAACATGTATATTGTGGTCAATGGCATAAGGCTCAACTAATTCTTGCAGAAATATGATAAAATATACTTCCATAGAACAATTAGCAAGGCTATCAGGCAACTTTAGGATGGATGTCTAGGATGGGTTCCAAAGTTTGGTAGCACTGACATTGTGGGCCGAAGGGCCTGTTCCTGTGCTGTACTATTCAATATTCTATGTTCTTACATGGAACATTTTGTACATATTTGTGCAGTTGCATACTTTATTCCTGATGGCTTCATCTCTTCTGTTGGAGATTGTGAGACAGCCCATGTGATGAATTTATATCACTTTTTTATGAATTATTTAAAAATCTGTCTTTTCATTTGAAAGGTACCTTATGATGCAGATTGACCCTTTTCAAACAGAATTGATTTAATAATCCTAATGCCATGAGCAGGATCAAAGCTGTTCAAAAGGCTCCAGACAAATATTCTAGTTTAAAGCACGCTGCAGAATTTTACAATATTATTTGTGTCAAATGGCATGTGCCTTAGCAACAAAAGTAATTAAAAACTGCTCACAATTCATACATTCAGCACTTCAAACACCAGACTGCAAATTTATATCACAGTTATAATCAAAGGCAGTCATTTAAGAATGTAGAAAGTTTTGCCAGAAGCAGCAAATGCCTGGATTCACAATTCACAATACAACCAAAATATCCAGACTCTCACACTTAAAGCTGCAGGGAAAAGGGTTATTGTGAAACCTAATCTACAATCTACAGTAAGAGAGTTGGGGAAACAAAATCTTCCATCCTCCAAATACTCACTCAGCAGAGAAAATAAACTTAACTTAGAAGGTAGGTACAAAAAGCTGGAGTGACTCAGTTGGATCAGGCAGCATCTCTGGTGAAAAGGAATAGGTCACGTTTCGGGTCGAGACCCTTCTTCAGAGATTGAGAGCCAGGGGAAAGGGAAACCAGAGGTAGAGAAGGTACATAAAACAAACAAATGAAAAATGTGCGATAAGCAACAATGATCAACGAACGGTGGAAGCCACAATGGTCCATGGTTGGGTGTGGGTACGTGATTAGTTTTCCAGACAGCGAAACTCCCCAAATCCAAAGTAATTTGTCTCCTCCAAACAAGATCATGCAAGCACATGTCAAAACACAAATCGTAGTGCTATGAGATTCATCTAGGTGGTCTCAGTTTCTCCCAAATTTCAAAGACATGCAGAATGAGAATTTGTGTAGGAAGGAACTGCAGATGCTGGTTTCAACCGAAGATAGACACAAAATGCTGGAGTAACTCGGCAGGGACAGGCAGCATCTCTGGAGAGAAGGAATGGGTGATGTTTCGGGTCTCGACCCATTCTTCAGAATGGGAATCTAATTGGCCACTGTAATTTGCCTACATTGTGTAAGTGAGTGTAGGAGCTTATAACAAAGGTGTGCAGAAAAAAGGTTTAATGTAGAATTGCAGTTAAAAGTATGGTTTATATTAATGAAGGATTCGATGGGCCTGTTTCCATGCTGTATCTCTCCACGGTCCTCTGTTTGACTGTGTTGGACCACGATTCCTGTAGGTGGCGATCAACATTGCGTCAGCTTAGATCCCCCTCCTGGTTATTATACCTTGATAAAATTGTCCTCCTTTTCAAATTTCTTTACAGGCTCACCATTCCTTATGCCTGTGACCAGTGAGGGCAGCACAGTGATGCGCCTGGCAGGCCTCAGGACTCAATGCGCCAAAGACAAGGGTTCGATCATGACCTTGGATGCCATCTGTGGAATTTGCATATTCGCCCCGTGATTTCCTCTGATTTCTTCCCACATCCCAAAGATGCAAGGGTTTGTAGGTTAATTGGTCTCTGTAAACTGCTGCTAGTGTGTAGGGAGTGGATGAGAATGTGGGATAATAAAGAGCTAGTGTGAACTAGTGTGAATCAATGGTCGTCATGGACTCGGTGGGCCAGAAGGGCCTGTTTCCATGCTGTATCTTTCAATCAACCCACCCCTACAATGCTTCAAGATTTTTTGTGTTCCCTTCAGATTCAGATTCAGATTCAATTTTAATTGTCATTGTCAGTGTACAGTACAGAGACAACGAAATGCATTTAGCATCTCCCTGGAAGAGCGACATAGCAAATGATTTGAATAAATAATAATAAGTGTAATAAGTGATTGGCAGTCACCGAGGTACATTGTTGAGTAGAGTGACAGCCGCCGGGAAGAAGCTGTTCCTCGACCTGCTGGTTCGGCAACGGAGAGACCTCTGTAGCGCCTCCCGGATGGTAGGAGGGTAAACAGTCCATGGTTGGGGTGAGAGCAGTCCTTGGCGATGCTGAGCGCCCTCTGCAGACAACGCTTGCTTTGGACAGACTCAATGGAGGGGAGCGAGGAACCGGTGATGCGTTGGGCAATTTTCACCACCCTCTGCAATGCCTTCCGGTCGGAGACAGAGCAGTTGCCATACCATACTGTGATACAGTTGGTAAGGATGCTCTCGATGGTGCAGCGGTAGAAGTTCACCAGGATCTGAGGAGACAGATGGACCTTCTTCAGTTTCCTCAGGAAGAAGAGACGCTGGTGAGCCTTCTTGACCAGAGTTGAGGTATTGTGGGTCCAAGAGAGGTCATCGGAGATGTTGACTCCCAGGAACCTAAAGCTAGAAACACGTTCCACCTCCGTCCCGTTAATGTGGATGGGGGTGTGCGTGCCGCCTCTAGATTTCCTGAAGTCTACAATAACACTCCCTTTGCATCTGTGTCATTTTCCTTGCTCTGCCTTCGTGTGTCATGCACCCAAACTAACCGTAATTTAAAAACCTGGGTTCTGCAAAATGAACCCACTCACAATGTAACATCATATCTGCAGAAACAAGTCCCTGCATCAGGACTGAGAGTGGAGAGGGAAGATAGTCCATCTATCGAATAGAGAGGTAGAAACAAGGAACTGCAAATGCAGGTTTATTGAAGAAAGACACAAAATGCTGGAGTAACTCAATGTGACAAGCAGCATCCCTAGAGAACATGGAACACGTTTCGGGTCGAGACCCTTCTCCAGTCAGAAATGTCATCTATTCATGCTCTCCACGGACGCTGCTGTTACTCCACCATTTTGTGTCTAAATTCAGATTTACCCGCCTTAAGTATTTTTAGGTTACCCTTTAAGACAATTTTTAATTATTAATTCCCAGAGGGGTAGCACAGTGGTGCAGCGGTAGAGTTGCTGCCTTACAGCGACCCGGTTTGATCCTGCCTACGGGTGCTGTCTGTATGGAGTTTGGACGTTCTCTCCATGACCACCTGCATTTTCTCCGGGAACTCCAGCTTCCTCCCACCCTCCTATGATGATTTGGTACATTTGTAATTTGTCCTTCATGTGTAGGATAGTGCTGGTGTATGGGGGTCGCTGGTCGGCGCAGACTCCAGGAGAAAGGCCCTGTTTACGCGCTGTATCTCTAAATGAAACGAAGCAGGAAACCGTCACTCATTCCTTTCTGGAGGGCTTCTCATTATTGAACCTCCTTTACATTCTTCTTCTGCATTGACTTTAAACAAATTACCATGTTTCCTAGGAGTAATTATCAAACCCTTGCTGCATCTACCATTGTTTTGCATTCTCCAAGTTACATACTTAAACTTCTTGTGTTGAATTGATGACTAAGTATTCTTTAAAGCGAGACTGAATATATTATAAAATTTCTCCTACATACCACAGTATTAATCATCCTTCATGCCACAGCCATAAAACATTGAACCGCAGCGAGCTGCGATTTACACCACTCCTGGCCTTGTTATAATGCATTCTTTTGCATGAATATTTGTTATAAAAAAATGTAGGTCACATAAATCCTGTCAGCAACGTTATTAAATATATTCCACACAGTGTGGAATCTTTTCACTGTACTTAACCCTACTTATCCAAATTGGGCTATGGTTTTGAGCCATTTTCAGTTTAATCAGTGATGTTTGCCTGAATCACCTCTGAATGTGCCCTCATTATCCATTTACTGTACAATACTTTACATGAGCCTGACTCCATTTAGATCACAATTGCTTGTATTTTCATGGCATCCTGCTGTTAATTTCATTCAAAAAACACAATTCAAATGCTTGTCGCAGATGATAATATTCTTGTTTCTGTCACTAGGCCTGATTTTGAGATGATCCGAGCTAATATACCAGAACCATTCTGAGATTTTCCTGTTTTCAAAGGCTTAGTATTGGAATTAAAATCTAAATGAGTCATTTTTCACTTCTTCCGTTGCTTCATGTGGATTCTGGAGATCACACAACACCCATTCAATAAAAGCAAGTGTCTTTCTCTCAGTGTCCTGGTTCCCCAGATGGAAAGGTTAATTGCTCATCAAGCTTAAGGGGTTGTCCCACTGCTGCGACCTAATCCGCGAGTTTAGAAGAGTTTGCCCTTGACTCATACTCGCAGCATGGTTGAAACGAGGTCCTGGGAGGTCTTTGTAACTCTCCTTCATGCTCGAGAGTAGACCTCGCGTACTCGAGGCCTCAGCTAGGTCTTGGCGTATTTTTCAACATGCTGAAAAATGCCCACAAGTAAAAAAAGGGCGCCATGGAAAAAAAATCAATATTTATTTTATTCGTAGGTTTAGTCGAAGTAGGTCGTAGTAGGTCGGCATGTTATTCGTAGGTAATCGAGGGTAATCGAAGGTAGTCAAAGGTAGTCGTAGATAGTCTTCAACATAGTCGAAGGGAGGTCGAAGGAGATCGAAGGAGGTCGTCTTCACTCTCCACTATTCGGTGTCCAATTTTCCCGTAGTTAGTCGAAGCTAGTCTTCAACATAGTCGAAGGAGGTTGAAGGAGGTCTTCAACATGATACTTTTTCAAACTCTCCTAAACTCTTCTAAATTTGCCAATTAGGTCACCGCAGTGGGACAGCCCCTTTATTGGGTTTGTTGTTGGTGGCTTAGGCAAGATTCACTGATACTCAGTCATTTAATCTATAGTGAGGATGGGCTCCTGAATTCATGCAGAAATTGCAAAAGATAATGCTTGTGATTCCACGACACTGCAGAGATTGCACGGGGTTGAAATCTTCCCTCGCATAATTAGAGAAAATAAGTAACGTGACGTTCGGGTGCATATGAAATAATTCCACTGGAAATACTCTGAAAATATTTACTTGGAAATGTATCTCTTTTCATGTACAAAATGCATTAAATATATACGTCAGCATGTTTTACCCTGGTTTGAAATTCGTGATTTTGGTGTAAGAGGATGTGCTGATGCAACTAAACATCATGCAGTTCCCTCTTAAACATCATGTTTAACCTGACTGATGGAAGGTGAAATTCCAGGCAGTTACATTTTGGTGCTTGAGGTGTAAGTGAGATTTTAATCAAGGCACAAAGTGCTGGAATAACTCAGGCAGCATCTCCAGAGGGAATGGATGGGCAATGTTTTGGTTCGGGATCCTTCCTCGGATTCCATGTTGTGACCCAGAATCGCTCCCAGAGTCACGTGTACTTCCTCAACACTTGCCTGCACCACCATGTTGTCTCACGTCAGTCTAAAGAAGGGTCCCGATCGGAGATGCCACCTGTGAATAGTCATGAAAGGCCTGGATAGAGTGGATGTTTTTCCACCAGTGGGAGAATCTAGGACCAGAGGCCATGGCCTCAGAATAAAAGGACATATCTTTGAGATGAGGAGGAGGAGGAGGAGGAATTGTTTTAGCCAGTGGGTGGTGACCCCATGGAATCCATTGCCACAGAGGGCTGTGGGTGCCGTCAATTAATATTTTTAAGGCGGAGATTGACAGATTCTTGATTAGTATTGGTGTCAGAGGTTAGGGGGAGAAGGCAGGAGAATGAGGTTGAGAGGGAAAGATAGACTAGCCATGATTGAATGGTGGAGTGGACCTGATGGGCCAAATGGCCTAATTCTGCTCCTGTCACTTATGAACATGTACTATGCAATCCCTCCAATGATATTGAGAGTTACTCCAGCACTTTGCGTTTCGCTCAAGATTCCAGCATCTGCAGCTCCTTGTGTCTCCTCTGAGATGGGGAGGATATTTACTGCTTAACCAACTCCCTGGCCCTGAAAAGATTCATTTATTTATTTGTGGAAAAATGCAATTCCTCAAAGAAATATTTCAAAAATATATTGGGATGTAAAAATAATACGTTTGTTTTGGGTTGCGCAGATCTTTCCTGAACCTTGCCTATCCAAACTTTTATTTTGTGCTCCATAAAATGTTCATAACTTTAGTTAAAGATTGTGTTTTTCACTTCTTGCTTTGCTACTTGAGGGGATTGGTCAAAGTGATTGCTTCTTCACCCCATCGTAATGGCATTACTGTTGGCGAATTCTGGGAATCTTGTCGAACTGAAACACAATCTCGTCAAAGCCAGCAGCATAATCAAGGACGTGCCGCTCCCTGGCCACTCCCTCGTCTCCCCTCTCCCATCAGGCAAAAGGTATAGAAGTGAGAAAACGTACACCTCCAAATTCGGGGACAGTTACTTCCCAGCTGTTATCAGGCAACTGAATCATCCTCCCACAACTAGAGATCAGTCCTGAACTACCATCTACCTCTTTGGTGACTCTCGGACTAACCTTGATCAGACTTTGCTGGCTTTACCTTGCACTGCACTAAACGTTATTCCCTTATCACGTGTCTGTACACTGTAAATGGCTTGATTGGAATCATGTATTGTCTTTCTGCTGACTGAATAGCACCCAACAAAAGCTTTTCACTGTACCTCGGTACAAGTGACAATAAACTAAACTGAACTGTACAACCGTGAATAACGTCAGAAATAGTGAAGTTCTTTTCAGAGATTGTGAGATCATTGTGAGCAGCAGTATGTGCCAAATGTAATTGAAGCATCCAAACCAAAATGTCCAGGCCAATAAAATCAATGCTTACATGTTGCAATCCGATATGATACAATAATCTCGGAAAGTGTAGGGTCTATTTTGCTTTATTTATTTAATTACTTTGCTCCTGTCTGAGAGTCAGCGCTTTGCTTAAGCACAACACAAACAATTGAGCCGAGTTCTACTTGGCTGGACATTCCACAGATTCAGCTGATGTTATATTTATGAAGACAGATTCTGCAGCTTGCATTTACATCCAAAGCATTTTGAAATGGTATGCGATAGAGGAATGATTGCTGAATCATGAATGCGGTGATCAGGAGAGAATAATAAAGCCTCGGTAATGGTTGTCAGAGTGAGGATATGAGTGAAAGCTAACAAATGTACGAGCGAGTTCAAAGTCTTTTGCATTATTTCATTGAATTTGCAACTGTGAGGTTTTTTGTTGTGGATGAAATGAAAGGTTTTCTGATTGGCAACATCCCATAATAGTTGTGACCTGAAGCACAGCCTCGTCACTGAATTAACACCTATTTTTCCCAAGAGACAGAAACAAACTTAAATATTGAGAATGTGATGTGGAACCTTGTTCAGTGTGCTATTTGAAGTGGAAGTTCCTTTAAATTAAAAAAAAAAATCCCCATCCGGCTTTTTTGCTTCTCTGTTCTTCCTGCTTAATAGAGAGTGAATTCCATGGCTTTTTAAATCTTTGCTGTTTCCATATTCAGATTTCTCTCTGAAAAAACTATAAATAATGGCCATTAGTGAGTCAACTAAACTGTGGGGGCATCACAAATAAACTCCAATCTACCAGGAGACACCAACTTATCACAAGCAGGCAACTCAACTAAGTATTTATCCCTAATAGTAAAAACAAAGAACTGCAGTACACAATGTCTATCTTCCTTCGGTCTAATAATGCCCCTGTCCCACTTAGGAAACCTGAACGGAAACCTCTGGAGACTTTGCGCCCCACCCAAGGTTTCCGTGCGGTTCCTGGAGGTTGCAGGTGGTTGCCAGAGGTTGCAGGTAGTGGAAGCAGGTAGGGAGACTGACAAAAACCTCCGGGAACTGCACGGAAACCTTGGGTGGGGCACAAAGTCTTCAAGGTTTCCGTTCAGGTTTCCTAAGTGGGACGGGGCATAAACTAGCATCTGCAATATCTTCCTACACAAAGAACTGCAGATGCTGGTTTATGCCAAAGATAGACACGAGGTGCTGGAGTAACTTTGCGGATCAGGCAGCATCTCTGGAAAAAAAGAATAGGTGGCGTTTCGGGTCGGGACCCTTCTTCAGTCCCCTCTGAAGAAGGGTCCCAAGCCGAAATGCAACCTAACATTTTTCCCCAGAGATGCTGCCTGTCCCACTGAGTTACTCCAGCACTTGGTGTCTATCTTAAATATTTCGCTGTCAGTTTATCTCTGAGCTCAGCCTCCGGTAAGATCAAAGAAACATGGTTCTAATCCCTTCAAAAAATATTGTCCAGAGAAAATCTTATGCAGCATTTACATGTATTTAACCTCACAGTTCTTCCAACATTGGTTTATGATCTGGACTAGCGATGTGAAGGAAACAATCCTCAAATGAACTGATATTAATTTTTAAGTTTGCTTAATCCTTTAGGTTTTTGAAGCATAAAATCAAATGAAGAAATTCAAAAAAAGAGCATTCAATCCAAATTACATCCTGACTCAATTTTCCAAAGCCGAACCTCCGAAACAAAAGGGCTGTTTCAGCAAGGTAAGATGTAATCACTTGTTATCTCATGCAACAGGCATTTAAAAATGCAAAGCGGTAAAGGCTCACAATGCTTTCCTCATCAGCTTCTCTGAATGATAGGAACGTGTGAGGCTTTATCTGTCAGTGGGTAAAGTCTGCAGTCCTAATTCCTCCAAATCTTAGTCCGTATCAGACTTTAAAACATTAGCTACTGCAGACATGTTCACTGTGCTTAATTGTTCTGCATAGAGTTCTTCCATAATTCTGCTTCTTAAATCTTCAGGTATTGTAATATACATCAAATTGGTTGTAAGTGATAATTATTGCTTGAAAGCTGTTGCCCCTTTGAGATTAACTGCTTTCAAAAGTATAAAAATGTTAACAAAAAAGAATTCCAGAATGTCACGTGTAGGGAGGAACTGCAGACACTGGTTAACATTGAAGATAGACACAAAATGCTGGAGAAACTCGGCGGGACAGGCAGCGTCTCTGGAGAAAAGGATTGGGTGATATTTTGGGTCTGAAGAAGGGTCTCGACCCGAAACGTCACCCATTCTTTCTATTCAGAAATGTTGCTTGTCCCGCTCAGTTACTCCAGCATATTCCAGAGTGTCAGACAGTCTTGAATGAAGAGGACAACGGCACCTCATGTTTCGCTTGGGGAGCCCAGAGCTGTGGACGCTCATTTCTCTAATTTCAGGTAACCCTTGCATTCCCTCCCTCCCCTCTCTCCCCCACCCTAGTCGTCCTACTAATTCCACTGCTCGTGTATCCCTTCGTTATCACCCCTTCCCCAGCCAACAATGGGCCATTATGGGCTCCACCGTTCCTTGATCATCTGGTGCTGGTTCTGCAATGTTCTGGCCTTTTCATACCTCCAGTTCCGTCCCCTCTAATTTCAGTCTGAATAAGAGTCCTGATCCAAAAAGTCATCCATCCTTCTTCTCCAAGGGTCACTTTGTGTCTTCAGCATCTGCAGTTCCCTTATACACAGGACAAACATCTTGTTCTAAGCTCCTTGTGCCATGCATTTGTCTGCACTATCTGCAGATGTTCCACTGGGTGGTGTAAATTCACAGATATATATGTGACGTTATTTAGTTTAGCCCTGATTTTCAAACAGCTTGAACTATCTGCGATGAAAAGCCTTTATGTTCTCAGCCAAACCTGTCCAAATCAGTCCAGCACGCGTGCATGTTCACACCACTTTTTTCAAAACCAAATCCTTTTGCAGAAAGAAGGAACTACAGATGCTGGTTTACACAAAAGGACACAAGGTGTGGGAGTAACTCAGTGGGTCAAGGAACATCTCTGGAGAACATGAATAGGGGAAATGATGAACAGATACCGGTATACCAGAACCAAACACAGTCAGTCAATGAGAAAAAATATGTACACATCCAGAATCAACAAATTTACCCCCTGGGGGGAAATTTACCCCAGGTTGGGAACCCTTGTTCCAGAACTTCCTGAAGGCAACTCTTGAATTGGAATCGGCACACTGAGGCCTATCCTACTTGTGTTAATGCAACAGGTTGACTCACTGCACACGATGAGTGGGAAGGAACTGCAGATGCTGGTTTACACAGAAGACAGACACAAAAAGCTGGAGTAACTCTACGAGTCAGGCAGCATCGCTGGAGTAAAGTGGCGTTTTGGGTCACGCCCCTTCTTCAGACTGAGGGTCAGGAGGGAGAGAACCGAAAGATATAAAAAGATACTTAGAACAAACAAAGTGGCCAGTGAATGACCACTGCATCTCAGGCATCTCTTGTGGACTCCAGAACTGCCTTGAAAGCTGTCAAAGGATTTTAAATTTGTTTTTAAATGTACTGCAGCTGATAGTGATAATTTGAAACTGTTCTGAGAGATAAATAATTTAAAACTACACATCAAAAATTTAAATGTATATTTAATTAACTATGCACCATGATATTAATAAATAATCAAAATAAAGTTAAATGAGAACAAACTTTTTCTCGCCTAGTGTTGGGAATCCCACTCAAATGGTTCGAGCAGTCGTTGCTGTGCCAACACTCTCTGGCATACGGCTGAGAAACTGTCGGAGTGAGGCCCAATGCAAATTGGAGGAACAGCACCTCATATTTTGCTTGGACTGCTTACAACCCAGCAGTATGAATATCGAAGGAACACAAAATGAATATCGACTTCTCTAAATTCAAGTAACCCTTGCTTTCTCTCTCTCTCCATCCCTCCCCCATCATAGTTCTCCGACCAGTCTTACTGTCCCCTTGATAAAATGTTTATACTTGTATGCTTCAGTGTCACCTTCCCCTCGCTAACAAAGATCTATTCTACATTTTCCTTGAGCTTTGGCCCCTTTGATGCCTCATTTTCATACCTTACATTCTTTATCTCTTTGTCTCCCTCTCCTCTGACTGTCAGTCTGAAGAAGGGTCTCAATCCAAAATGTCACCCATTCCTTCTATCCAGAGATGTTGCCTGTCCCTGCTGAGTTACTCCAACATTTTGTGTCTATCTTCAATGTAAACCAGCATCTGCAGTTCCTTCTGACACTGAGAATTAGATGTCAAGTCAAGAGGTTGCCTAAAAGTGGAGAAGTCAATGATCATACCATTGAATTGCAAGGTACTCAAGCGGAATATCAGGTGGGCTTCCTCCACATTGACATAATCTATCAGGTTTTAGCACAGAATATTATGCAAAGGATCATAATTTTTTCAATCGATTTCCAGTTGTTCTCCTTTGGAATGAAGATGAGAGCAACTGCAGGAAACATCTTCCCATCTCCTCCCTTTTCTGCTTTCCGCAGAGACCGCTCCCTCCGTAACTCCCTGGTCAATTCGTCCCTTCCCACCCAAACCAGCCCCTCCCCTGGTACTTTCCCTTACAACCGTAGGAAACCCATCTTGTTTCATTCCAAAGTGACTGAAGAATAAGACAACACTGTTGTGCAGTGAATGAAATCCAGGATTATATGTCACGCACGTGGAAGGGTGTGAACGCACAAAGAGAGTGTCACTCAATACGAGAGGTCGTTAGCATTTTGTGTGAAAAATTAACATTCCTGACAAAGATGTCAGTGGTGGGGAAAAGGACAAGTGCATATTTTAATCCCTCACTGCAGTGTTTGAACTGGGTATAATTCAAACAAATTCAGTGCAAAAGTCTGGGAATTTCAGACGAAAATTACATTAGCCATTGAACTGACTACAACAAGAAATCCAGTTCTTAATTGTGTTTTAGCATTTTACATTTGTTTATAATCATCTTCCTTATAGGCAATGAACATCTGAGAGGTGGAGTGGGCTGGGACTCTATTCCGTGGAGCGCAGGAGGATGAGGGGTGATCTTATAGAGGTGTATAAAATCATGAGAGAAATGGATGCACAGAGACTCTTGGTCTATGTTGGTGAACCGAGGACCAGCGGATATAGGTTTAAGGTGAAGGGGAAAATATTTAATAGGAATCTGAGGGGTAACTTTTTCAACAAAGGGTGTTGGGCGTATGGAACAAGAAACCAGAGGAGGTAGTTGAGGCAGGAACCATCCCAATGTTTAAGAAACAGTCAGACAGGTACATGGACAGGACAGGTTTGGAGAGATATGGGCCAAAGGCAGGCAGGTGGGACTAGTGTAACTGGGACATGTTGGCCGGTGTGGGCAAGTTGGGCCGAAGGGCCTGTTTCCATGCTGTATCACTCTATGACACTATGACTCTACTGCTGCCATACACTTGTACTGTATCTGGGATGCTTATCTACGATGTATCTAAGTGCTTATGTATAGTAATACCTGTGCTGAACTGCACACAAACGTGAATTTCACTGTACCTGTGATAAATCACGGTACATATGATGAATAAAGTACCATTAAACTTGGCACTCTGATTAAAGTTACTTGTTTTAAAATAATCCTATTTTCTGCTATCCTAAGAAAACAACATTGTTATTTCTCTGAAATGTATGTAATATTTAATGCATTGGGAATAAGATTCCCAAATTTTGGGATTCCTAAAATACTGTCTGATTTTACTGGTTCACCTGCCTTTGGCTAGGAAACTCTTTGGAAGCATTAAAAAAAGATGTTACATTGTTGGCCCCACAGCAAATTTCAGTGATACCAAAACCCAAGGCATTATGTAGGAAGGAACTGCAGATGCTGATTTACACCGAAGTTAGACACAAAATGCTGGACTAACCTAGCGGGTCAGGCAGCATCATTGGGAAAAATAAATGTGACGTTTTGGGACTAAACCCTTCTTCAGATTGAGACTCTTCTTCAGACACTCTCAGTCTGACGGGTCTCAACCCGAAACGTCACCTTTCCATTTCTCCAGAGATGCTGCCTGACCCGCTGAGTTATTCCAGCATTTTGTGGCTGCCCAAGGCTTTATGATTGTGTTCTCAGTGCTGAGCAGATTGCTCCTCCAATGGACAGCACTCCAATGCTATCATCACACGGGCATAGTTGCTAATGAGCAGAACCAACATCATCAAGTTCGCAGATGACACTACAGTGGTGGGCCTCATCAGCCACGATGACGATTCAGCCTACAGAGAGGAGGTTCAACAACTCATCAACTGGTGTGATATCAACAACCTTCAACTCAATGGCAATAAAACAAAATAAATAACTGTGGACTTCAGGAAGAAACAGAAAACACACACCCCACTTACCATCAATGGCAGTGCAGTGGAGTCTGTGAAAAGCACCAAGCTCCTGGGAGTGCACATCACAGATGATCAGACATGGTCCACCAACACCATCTCCCTAGTCAAGTAGGCACAGCAACGCCTCCACTTCCTTTGACGGATGAGGAGAGCCGACCTCCCCCCTTCTGCCCTCACGACTTTTTACAGGGGTGCCATTGAGAGCATTCTTACCAGCAGTCTCTCAGTCTGGTATGGCAGTTGCTCTGCTGCTGACCAGAAGGCCCTACAGAGAGTGGTGAGGACAGCGGAGAAGATCACCAGATCACCCCAACCAGCAATCCAGGACCTATACCCATCTCGCTGTCGCAAGAGAGCAAGCAATATCATCAAAGACACCACCCACCCAGCACACAAACTGTTCACCCTCCTACCTTCCGGTAAGCGCTACCGCAGCATGCGGAGCAAAACCACCAGATTCAAAAACAGCTTTTTCCCTCAGGCCATCAGACTACTCAACACACTTAGGAAAATTCCATGAACAGTACCCAAACAAAGACAAACAAACTGTGAAAATAACTTTGGCTCAATGTCTCCAGTACGAAATTTGCACTTTTTCTATATTGCATCTTTCATTGTTGCACCCTTTTTAAAAGACCTCAACGTTTTTGCTACATTTTGGCACACTGTGAATATTTTAATATTTTAAAATGTAATGTCTATTATCTATTTTTATTGGTATGTTGTCTGTCTGTGTTTTTAATATTACTTGCACATTTGGAGTATGGGGAAACGTAATTTCAATCCTCTGTGTAACTACTGTTGCATAATTGAATTGACAATAAAGTTTACTTTGAACAATGTTGAAACAGCAAGATGTGATTTTATGGCCAATGCACATTGCATGTGGAATAACATCAAGTCATGCGCGCATGTCATGGAAACTACATTATCAGTACAAGGCTCATTTGCAACCAGAAGTGCCCCTTTTTTGTGTGTCTTCGGTTTAAACCAGCATCTGCAGTTTCTCCCTGCACAGAATTTTTAACATGGCTAAATGTATGAATATGTAAATTAATTTGAAAAAAAAAAGTGAATTGGAGCTTCTCCTTTAATAAATCAGCATTCCAACTGTAGATTACATGTTCTTCATCTTAAACATGGCCTTTTGGTGGACAATGCCAATTAGAATCAATCGCACAGTGTTGTGGTGATAGAGTTGCCGCCTTTCAGCTCCAGAGACCCAGATTCGATCCTGCCTATGGGTGCTGTCCGTATGGAGGTTATACATTCTCCCTGTGACTGTGTGGGTTTTCTCCGGGTGCTACGGTTTCCTCCCACATTTCAAAGGTGTGCAGGTTTGTAGGTTAATTAGCCTCTGTAAATTGTCCCTGCTGTGTAGGATAGACCAAGTGTACAGTTGAACGTTGATCAGTGCGGACTCGGTGGGCCGACCGGCCCGTTTCCACGCTGTCTCTCGAAACTAAAACTACAATGTAACATTTTAAGCTGAGAAACAAATAGCGATAGCCCAGAAGTGCTGAGACTCACGCTAATTTGGGAATGGCACCAAATTTCATTTTACTGCATTTCATGTCAATGTATGACTGTCCAATACATACATGACTTATGCCAAAAGTTGCCCACACATTATTCCTCTCATTGCAATGGCAAAACCTATTGACTCTATCAAACAATCAAACAGAGGTCTAATTGTCCAGCCCATGCTCACACATCAACTTGAACATCATTTTTTTGGAAGTGAGAAATCATTAATATCTTACGCAGAAGAAACACCTGGATCCAGACTTGCCAAAATGTCAATGAAAATAGACCAGTGAGAAACGAACCAATTCTGCCTGTTTGAGCCTGCAAGTACATGAGATACACTGCAACATATTATATTTAAACATGCCATATTTAAACTCATCCATCAAGGCTGATCCTTCCTGAAGCAACTTAACGTAGCAGATTTGAAAAAACACTGTTATTCATAAATTTGCAGGTTTGTATATATTTGTCCGAAGGAGAGTACCTTCCCAAAACGTCACCCATCCACGTCCTCCGGGGATGCTGCCTGTCCCGCTGAGGTACTCCAGCATTTTGTGTCTTTCGGTGGTAAACTACCATTTGCAGTTCATTATTTCTACCTGATATACATATTTTTCTGTATATGTCTCTCTCTTTGGATTTCTCCAAGTGCTCTGGTATCCCTCCATATCCCCAATATGTGTGGGATAGTAGATTAATTGACGGTATGAGTGGTAGAATCATAAAGTCATAAGGAATAGGTCATCAAGTCCACTCTGCCATTCAATCATGGCTGATCTATCTCTCCCTCCTAACCCCATTCTCCTGCCTTCCCCCCATAACCTCTGACAACTGTAATAATCAAGAATCTATCTACTATGTCTTAAATATATCCACTGACTTTGCTTCCACAGTCTTCTGTGGCAAAGAATTCCACAGATTCACCACCCTCTGACTAAAGAAGTTCCTCCTCATCTCCTTCCTAAAAGAACGTCCTTTAATTATGAGGCTATGACTTCTATCGGTTCCACATCCACTCTATCCAAGCCTTTCACTATTCTGCATGTTTCAATGAGGTCCTCCCTCCTTATTCTAAGCTCCAGCGAGTTCAGGCCCGGTGCCGACTAATGCTCATCATAGGTTAACCTACTAAATTCCTGGGATCATCCTTGTAAGCCTCCTCTGGACCCTCTCCAGAGCCAGCACACCCTTCCTCAGCTATGGTGCCCAAAATTGCTCACAATATTCCAAATGTGTAAGGAACTAATGGGAATGTGGGGAGATTAAAGTGGATTAGTGCAAATAGGCAATCGGTGACTAGTATGGACTCAGTGGGCTGAAGGGCCTGTGTCCATTTCATTGCCACATGGCAGGGAAATAAAGCACACAAAAACGTAACTGTGATGAAACGCGGCAGTTTTATTATGCTAGCAACTATGCCTACTCTGTTCAGACAACATTCAAAAGGCATTTATGATCCCAATTGAAAAGCTGGAGGTTTGAAGGGTGCAGGAAGCCTTTTGCTCTGCCACTGAATCGTGCCTTTGCTGACCTGGGAACGCACAGTACAGAAAGAAAACCAAATCTGTTCCTCAGCATCGGTGACCCTCACCTTTGATAGCAGCAAACAAACGGCCTGCAGAGAGAAATTGACTGTGATTTCCATTATTGTTGAAGGCACAATCACATTAACAGGCACGTTGATTGCAGATGTCTGCGGAACTGTATTAAAAGGACATGACACAGCTTCTCTCTCAGTGAATACCCCACCAGATTCATTATTCATCCACATGCTGGTTCCATTCTCTCATCCTTCCAAATAAAGACGGCAGTCTTTTCAAAGTGGCAGCATGACAGTGACCAGAGGGCATGCCACTGAATCTATGACTAGTCGTTTGCAAAGTACAATCTATGCTGAAATGCTGAAAGATTTTTTTTAATTGCGTCTTAAGTAACTGTTCTATTGTTGCGTTTCTGGCTCTCTGCACAACTGTAGAGTTTTCCATTGCTCAGTGTTGAAAGGAGCCCCTGTCCATCATGCTACCATCCCCTTCAAATGCTTCTGCATCTTTACCCTTTAGTTAACAGCGATCTGTAGTGATGCAACCTTAAACAGGACTCAACTCCACCTGGCATTTAGATTTGACTCAGCACCAATGTAAAGCTGCTCTTTCAAGTGGGATCCTCAGTCAACTGATCATGCACGTGACTGAATCATGTGTTTAGGCAAGACAGACACAAAATGCTGGAGTAACTCAGCGGGTCGGGCAGCATCTCTGGAGAAAAGGGATAGGTGACGTTTCTTCAGACTGAGAGTCAGGGGAGAGGGAAACTAGAGGTATGAAAAGGTACAGAACAATTCAAGTCAAGTCAAGTTTATTCGTCACATACACATACGAGATGTGCAGTGAAATGAAAATTCTGAGCTGTCAAGGAGCCCACAATGGTCCCTTGTTGGCTGTGGAGAAGGTGATGACGAAGGGATACGAACATAGAAACTACCAGGACCACTAGGGTGGGGGCAGGACGGAGAGAGAGGGAATGCAACAGCTACTTGAAATTGGAGAAATCAATGGGTGCATTGGCTTTGATGAAACCAGACAGTACACAGCTAGCATGCATGACTTTGCCTGATGTTTATCAAATGTTCTCAAGAACAAATGCTAACGTGTTAAGGCCCTGTCCCACTTTTCCGAGTTACACACGAATTCTCCCGAGTTTTCCCCTTGATTCAAACTCAGAGAATTCCCATAACGAGTCCGTAGGAGTTTGTAGATATTTTGTAACGGCTCGCAATGCCAGCCGTAGCTACTCAGGGCATCAGGTAAGTCGGGATGTTTTTTCAGCATGATGAAAACTGTCCACGAGTAAAAAAAAAGCCCCGAGTACCTATGGCTGGCTATTACCGTAATTCTCCGAGTTTGAATCAAGAGGAAAACTCGGGAGAATTCGTGAGTAACTCGGGAAATTGGGACAGGGCCTTTACTGATTGACCTGAGCCAAGTGTAACTCAATCTTCCTAGTTTTAACCATCCAATTTCCCAAGACCCAATCTTCCAGACCCGGTTATGCTCACATCAAAATCTACCTATTCGCATGTCTAAGATAGTCTCCTTCTCTCCCTGAACCCCTTTCTCCATTGCACAGTTTTTCCCTTTTCCCCAACAACCATTACCCACCCTCCCTCTTTCATTCATTCATGTACATTGCTAATATCTCACACAGTCTGAAGAAAGGTCACGACCCAAAACGTTGCCTGTCCATTCCCTCCACATATGCTGCCTGACTCGCTGTTCCTCATGTACTTTGAGTTTTGGCTCTCTTCAGAGGCCACATTTCTTGTGCAGATAAGTGCATTACCATGCTTCAGTATGAAGGAGACACTGATTGTCAAGCAGAAAGAGAGTCGAAAACTATTACTGATCAGCAACACAAAGCAGTAAAGAACAAACAAGCTTTATTTCCCACTGTTTGATGGGTTCGATTGTGAAGAACACTACACATCAGAAATTAACAAGTATGTTAAATTTATAATTAAAAAATACAAGAACATTTGAGTGGCTTATATTGATTAGTTTTCTAAAGTCTTTAAACAAGATTTAAAGACACTAGAGAGGATGAGATAAAATCACAAAAATGTACAAGGACTGAGAGATCTCAATAAAGATTGAACAAGTGTGTCTTTCTTCTTTTGAAAAGAGAAGTGGGCCGGGAGAGATGTTTTTAATGATTAGGAAAGGAGTTCATAAGTTCGAAAATTGCTCACAGCTGCTTGATTTAAATTCACAACATAGAAGCATCTGCAGCTCTGATATTCAACAGTATGGAATAAGCAGAACTTTCAGCAAACTAGCTAGAAATACTTTTTTTTATTTGTCCATGTGATGTGAACATCACTAATAAGGTCGAGGATAGACACAAAATGCTGGAGTAACTCACCGAACACCACAGGACCTGCTCCGCAAAGAGTGGGTCGCCCTGAACCGGCATCGTGCAGGGGTCGGCCGGTTCAACGCCAACATGCAACGCTGGGGGCTGCGTTCGAGGAATCACACGCGGTCACAGGTAAAACATGCAAACTCCGCATAGACAGCATCCGAGGTCAGGATCGAAGCCAGGTCTCTGGCTCTGTGAGGCAGTGGTTCAAACAGCTGTGCCACTGTGCCATCTTACTCTGTGTTGCTGCAGGCACACAGAGTATGACTATACAAGGGTTATTGGTTGAATGGAAATATTCTGCAGTGCACAAATTGTAATCATTTTATGTAATCTTAAACAGGACCAGACAGCACTAGTTACTGATACACCTCTTCCCGGAACTTCCTGTCATTTATAACCCAAGACTGGCATCATTTAATTATCTTTCTCTTTGAGAGATGACCTTTTCACGTAGCCTTGGCTGGTGACTTACACGATGAGACTCAGCCTCTGATCTAATATTCTCAGTGTAGACTTTACCTTACTTGCAGCCAGCTCTGAACCTTGTCTTAGTTCAAGGAAGATTAATTTCTCGAAGCAATGTCCTTTCTGTTGCTCACTGATTGACCAGAATGCTATTTTACATTGGTATTCACAGTTTGTGTTCAAGGTTAGAAGAATAAATATGGTCACATTTAATATTTATTTTGGCGCGATTATTAATATCTGTAAATAGTAGCAGCTATGTTGTAATCGATCTTCATGTCTTCATTGAATGCAAAATGTGGATGTGTACAACACACTGCCATATCATATTGCATTGAAGATACATTTCTGTCCCAGATTTTCAAGTTTTATATCTGTGTAAACCAACATCTGCAGTTCTTTATTTCTGCATATTATTCAATAAGTAAGTTGAAACAATCAGTTTGCATTCAAAAATGTTGAATGCCATCATCATCAGTTGTGTTCAGTGAGCCCAATTTCAGTTGAAAGACATTGCTGATAGTTAATGTCTTCCCACCCTGCCTCCTGTAAGGAGCCCATCCCCTACTCCCAATTCCTCCATCCACGCCGCATCTGCACCCAGGATGAGGTGTTCCAAACCAGGGCATCGGAGGTGTCCTCATTTCTTCGCTCCATAGTTCCCCTCTTCGACTATAGATGAGGATCTCACCAGGGTCTCCTCTATATCCCGTAGCTCTGCTCTCACTCCCCATCCCCCCCACTCGTAACAAGGACAGAGTCCCCCTTGTCCTCACCTTCCACCCTACCAGCCGTCACATACAATAGATAATCCTCTGACATTTTCGCCACCTCCAACAGGATCCCACCACTGGCCACATCTTTCCATCTACTCTCCTTTCAGCTTTCTGCCGAGACCGCTCCCTCCGTAACTCCCTGGTCAATTCGTCCCTTCCCACCCAAACCACCCTCTCCCCTAGTACTTTCCCTTGCAACCCACCCAAGGACCCAAGCAGTCTTTCCAGGTGATGCAGAGGTTCATCTGCACCTCCTCCACCTCATCTATTGCATCTGCTGCTCTAGATGTCAGCTGCTCTACATCGGTGAGACCAAGTGCAGGCTTGGCCATCGCTTCGCCCAACACCTCCGCTCATTTCGCATTAACCAACCTGATCTCTCGGTGGCTCAGCACTTCAACTCCCCCTCCCATTCTGAATCCGACCTTTCTGTCCTGGGCCTCCTCCATGGCCAGAGTGAGTCCCACCACAAATTGGAGGAGCAGCACCTCATATTTCGCTTGGGCAGTTTACACCCCAGCGGTAAGAACATTGACTTCTCCAATTTCAGGTAGTTCTTGCTTTCTCCCTCCTTCCCCTCCCCTTCCCAGCTCTCCCACAGCCCACTGTCTCCACCTCTTCCTTTCTTCCTCCCACCCCCCCCCCCCACCCCCACATCAGTCTGAAGAAGGGTCTCGACCCGAAACGTCACCTATTCCTTCACTCCATAGATGCTGCCTCACCCGCTGAGCTTCTCCAGCATTTTTGTCTACCTTCGATTTTTCCAGCATCTTTCTTAAACCTTGCAGATATTTAAGATTTATTTTGTCACCAGAAGATTTTTCAGCAACTTAATAACATTTGTTGTCAATCTCCCATGGTTGGTTGCTCTGGGTACACAAAACTATTTGATTTCCAGGATATGGAGAGGATAAGGTATTGATTACAGAAATACCACTCTGTAGTTACATGTTATCTTAATGATAACATTGACAGCATATTTTCATTTTAACTTCAATTTGCATACAACAGCATGCATCTTATAATTTGAATCTATCCTCCATGAAGAGTACAAGACATAATCTATTTAATCATCTCCAAAGTTATCTAATGCCTCTTTCAGCCAAATCATACAGTCGGTTGTATACCTTACCTGACAATGCACTTTATGATCTGTTTAAAGCAGGTTACCCATGCGATACTTTTTATTCATATTTCCCGATGACACAGAAGGAGGCCCTTCAGCCTATTGAGGTTATGCTGGCTCTCAAAGGTGTTCAAGCTCATTCCAACCTACTCCCTCTCACTTACTTTCAAACATTTGCCCCACACTCTGAATCTCCTATCTGCGGAATTCATTGCCACAGAAGGCTGTGAAGGCCAAGTCAATGGATATTTTAAAGGCAGAGATAGATAGATTCTTCATTAGTATGGTTATCAGGAGGTATGGGGAGAAGGCAAGAGGATGGGGTTAAGATAGAAAGATAGATCAGCCATGATTGAATGGTGGGTTAGACGATGGGCCAAATGGCCTAATTCTGCTCCTATCACTTATGAACATTAACTTATTTACAGTGATGGTTATTTAGTCACCAATTAACGTACAAGCATGTATTTGGGATCAATGGTATGAAATGAAGAAAACATCATCTCAACATGTAAAGACCGCTTCTCAGTATATGCCAATTATATCTGTCAAACAATCCAATGCTGACACTAAAATTGCAGATGCTGGAATATTGAGTAAAACACAACACGCTGGAGTAACTCAGTGGGTCGGACAGCACACGTGGTGGGAATGGATGGACGAAGTGTAAGTCGGGACCCTTCTTCAGACTTCAGAATTCTTCAGAGACTGGAAAAGGGTCGCAACCTGAAACGCCACCCACCCATTACCTCCAGAGGTGCTGCCTAACCCAATGACATACTACAACACTCTATGGTTAAGCCCATGCTGACTTCAATTTAGAGATCAACAAAGGATGAAGGAATTATACTTTGTGGCAGTATATACACAGAAAATAGCTGGCAAACAGGATAATCTGTGCAGGAAGGAACTGCGGATGCTGGTTTACACCGAAGATGGACACAAAACGGTGGAGTAATCAACGGGTCCAGCAGCATCTCTGGAGAAAAGGAATAGCTGACATTTTGCAGCTCGACCCACTGAATTACTCCACCATGTTGTGTCTAACAACAGGATAATCGGTTGGTTAACCTCAACTTTTCACTCAGTCTGGTTCAGTTATCTTTCCAAGCAAAGGCCCCATCATTTTGGTTGGCATAGACAAGGTTGGCTGAAGGGCCTGTTTCCGTTGTGTAGGACTCTATGATTCTATGACTAGTTGTGTCAGTGGGTCTCACAATTTAAAGATTATTTTAATTTAAATCCAAAACCAATAGGATAAGAACACAATTGCTTTTCTCCATTGCAATTTTCAAAGGATTTCCCTTGGCACAATTGGAATTGAAATCGACATGAATACAAATCTAACGTGGAGATATCCATGAAGCATGAAGTACAAAATCAACCATAGATACTGTCAGAGGGGCGGATACAAGTTGCAGATGTCCACAATGGTGAATTTAGGAGAAACGAGGTTGGTGCCCGGATCATGCTAGGACAGGAATGATGAAGTACTTTCCCATTTTCAATGTGTACTGCCTTCATTGCCGTTCCAAACATATTCCGCAACTTTCAACTTTCATCTCGTTCAGTGTTGTACAACACTCAAAAAGGAGAAATCAGGAGGGAGGAAGGAGAGATTAGAAAGGACAAGCTGCTATGGAAAGATATTTCCAGTTTGACATATAAAACCATTGCTATCAGGTAAACTAAAAAGGCATTTCTGGCACTTCAGATTGGACAGAAATGAGATTTGTCATTTACTCTGGAAGGAAAATAAATCTTCAGGTAAGACGCTCGATTATATTCATGAGTCTCATCTGCTTCAAATGGTGCTGTGGTTAATCTCTTTTGCTAGTAACATCTTTTTTGAATGATGGTATTTTAAATCCTACTACAGACCGTGAAGTGAAAAATTCATTTAAGGTTTGACTATTGCCTACAGTCACAGACTCTGTGTTGGTTGATTTTTGAAATCACCGCAGACTGTATCACTGTTCACTCTAATGCAGATTAACCAGTCGGGTTTGATTCCTACAGTCAGTCTACGGAGCTGTAGCAGCTATTTTCCCTTCACGGACAGAATGAAGCCCCACTGCAGAAATCAAACCAGACACTTCAACAATGTAATTTGCATTTAAACAGAATGTTGGAAACAATGACTTTGATAAGGCTGTCTGTCACTGAAGCAAAATCATAAGAAATGAGGATTTATTCCAATATTTTGCTGTCAGCTTATCAATTTCTCAATTTTGCCTGCACTTCAGATGAGACCACTGCACATCCGTGCTGCATTCTGATACCCATTCTCTTCCCAGCTTATTGACTATCAATTTTGTCTCATTCAAAACACTGCAGTTGTTTTTCATTTTTATATTTTCCCTATCACTCTCCCGCAGATTACTTTATTAAAAGAAACACTGCTCGATGCCGCTGCAGGGATAAAGGGAGAAATCAAACTCAGATGAGCAACGGTGAGCTGGCAAATCAAATTTAACTTCATTCTGAGTTGGTAACTGTGTGGACAAATTACTCAGGTACACACTGGGAGATAGATAATCAGCAGACTCAAGATAGTTGAATAGCTGGATAGTTCTTTTTGTGGAATGAGTGGTTGAAGGATGCAAGTGATGCTCTCCAGTATCGGACGTAGCTACACTACAAAGCCTGGCTTCAGCAAAGATTGATCATCTAACGAACTCTCACATAACAATCAATCGCGTCTCCAGGATTCCCAATATGTTACAGTGCATAAACTTCATGAATAAGACTGTGGTCAAATACTTTGTTGAACTTTATCACCAGGCAGATAAGCCACAGTCGTCTCTTCACACGTACACATCTATACCTAAATAAGAGATGGACATAAAATCCTGGAGTAACTCAGCGGGTCAGGCGACATCTCTGGAGTAAAAGCATAGGTGATGTTTCGGGTCAAGGCCCTTCTTCAGACACCTCTTGACCCAAAGGGTCACCTATTCCTTCTTTCCACAGATGCTGCCTGACCCGCTGAGTTACTCCAGCATTTTTGTCTACCTTCGATGTTCCAGCATCTGCAGTTCCTTCTTAAACATGCTGCCTGATCTATTGAGTTTGTCCAGCATTTTGTGTCTATCTTAGTTGTAAATCAGCATCAGCAGTTCCATCCTACACATTATACCTAAATAAAGTTTGATCCATGGATTGTGAAGCCCAAGAGGGTCATTTTAACCAATGTATCCATAAGAAACCCGAAAAGATTCGTTCAAATTCCTATTTACATATCTAATACCATGGCCTTAGCGTGTAGGAAGGAACTGCAGATGCTGGTTTAAATTTTAGATAGACACTAGATGTTGCAACTCAGCAGGACAGACAGCATCTCTGGAGAGAAAGAATAGATGACATTTCGGGTTGAGACACTTCTTCAGAAAAAGCCACATTTTGTGAGTACCATAGCCTTAGAAGCAGACTAGAGGCAGGGTATCCAATGGCAAATTACCTCCTGACACCCCAAGGCCTCCCTCTATCCATGAGCCAGAATGAGATGGAATACTCTCCTCTCACTGGTACTATCAGCTCTCGAGAAGCTCAATATTTCAAAAACAAAGCTGTCCATTGGCACCCCAACATACAAAATAAACATGCATGCCCTCCACCACTGATGGACAGATGTTGCATGATAGGAATGTGCGAGAATGATATAGGATTTGTGCAGAATTAGAGTAAATGACAGTAAATTAATAGAGGCACAGTGGTGCAGCGGTAGAGTTGCTGCCTTAAAGCACCAGGGACCCGGGTTCAATTCTGACTATTCTGTACGGAGTTTGCATGTTCACCCTGTAACTGCATGGGTTTTCTCCGGGTGCTCCGGTTTCCTCCGACATTCCAAAGACGGGTGGATTTGTAGGTTAATTGTCCTCTGTAAAATGTCTCTAGTTAGTAGGAATGAGTTTCCATCAACATTAAGCACTCCTTTAGTTTAGTTTAGAGATGCAGCATGGAAACAGGCCCTTTGGCCAACCGAGTCTACGCCAAACAAGTGTATGGGCGATCATGTTTCGTGCGGACTCGGTGGGTCAAAGGGCCTGTTTCCACGCTGCATCTCTAAACTAAAACTACAGGAGTGTTTAATGGTTGGTGTGAACTCAGTGGGCCGGAGAGCCAGAATTATTGCCTCAGTAATAATGGATACACTTGAAATCCAAGCCATTTGAGATGTTTACACTATATCAGTGTAAATTGCATTTGAGATGTTTCTGTGTGGGTTTGCTGTATGAAACTTGACTAACACCAGCTTTTGACCTACAAGAGCATCTCATTTATATTTAAAATCCAGTGTTAGTCCTAATTTGCGGCATTTGATTAGCCCTCACGTTGAGATGTTTCCACACTGTATCACGTAACTCCACCTATGAAATGCACTGTTGTTCCTCACCCAGGCTGCTTCAATGCACAGCACACACCCATGGCTTTAACCGCCAACAACTGAGGGAAGCAGCTGTATGGTGACACCTACAGGTTCCTCTCCAAATCATTCGGACTGAGAAATACATCCTTCATCCTTTACCTTCACCGGGTCAAAATCTTCATCTTCCATCCCTTTGGGAACATCTTCACGAGATCTGAACAGGCATCTCACCAACCCTTTACTCAATGACAATTACAGATGGTTAATAAATCATGGCCTTGCCAGTAATACCTAAATCCCACAAATGAATTAAAAACAATTGGATGTCACGAATGAATACAATGGATTTTAATTATTAATAAGATGCTCTCCTAGATAGACGCAAAATGCTGGTTTAACTTAGCGGATCAGGCAGCATCTCTGGAGAAAAGGAAATAGGTGACGTTTCAGGTTGAAACCCTTCTTCAGACTTGAGACATCTTCACATTGTGAAGAAGGGTCTCGGCCCGAAACGTCACCTATTCCTTTTCTCCAGAAATGCTGCCTGACCCGCTGAGTTACTCCAGCATTTTGTGTCTAGCATCAGTGTAAACCAGCACCTGCAGTTCCCTCCTACTCAGATGCTCTCATAGGTCAAGAGCTGGAGTCAGTCAGTACTGCAAACCCACATTCAGAAACATCTCAAGTGCAATTTACGCCCATATATAGTGTAAACATCCCAAAGGGTTTGGATTTCAAGTGTATCCATTATTACTAAGGCAAAAACTCTGTACACTGAAGATAACTAACGAGGTAATATACTCTGTTAATGCAAAGGGACAAATGTTAGACAAGACAAGGGGGGATTTCTCCAGTTGTCTGATTAATGAGCTAAGATCATTAAGTCCCTATTAAACCAAAAAGTGGGCCTCTACACTTCCTCCAAAGATTGGTACCTTTCGCAGTGCAGCGTCAGTTCAATTTAGTTTAGAGATACAGCGGGGAAACAGGCACTTCGGCCCATCGGGTCAACGCCGACCAGCAAACCCCGTACACCAGCACTAGCCAAAACACTAGTGACAATTTACACTTTTTACCAAGGCCAATTTACCTACAGATCTGTACGTCTTTGGAGTGTGGGAGGAAACCTGGAGCACCTGGGGAAAACCCACGCAGTCATGGGGAGAACGTGCAAACTCCGTACAAATAGCAGTTATGGATCAGATCAGGTTTTTGGGGGGGTTTTGGCAAATATGTTATTTACAGATAAACCCAGCATTTGCTGCTGGTTTCTTTTAGTGAGTCATCTTGTAGCTCTGTTGCAGCTCCTGAGATGTATTTAAGCCTCAGAGTGCATCTTGTGCTCTCAACCATCAGTATAATTTTCTTACATTATGAAACTATTTTAGAAGTTTTCTTTGAAAATATCAAAGGGGGATACTAGAAGCAAAATAAAACAAATCAAAATCCGCAGAGGCTTAATAAATTAGCAATCCCAAAGTTTCATCAAATTGCTGGAGGCTATGAACAATTTTGTTACTCATTGTTTGTGCATCTACACCAAGGACATGATGAGGTAAACATTTATTGCATCAATTATCTTTGGTTTTTGCTCTGGGAGCAACGTTGTGGGCAGGTGCTGCACAAGAGGAAGACATTCTTCAATTGTGCTCTGGGGCATTTGAAGGAATAGCTTCCATTTTGTGACATTTACAACTGCTGTTGAGTTTCCTCCGAATTAACTGATGTATCGGAGAGCAAGCATCAAAAGAACTGCTGAATCCTAAGGTAAATTGCACCTGTATCACTGCTTGATGTAATGTGAAGGGTATTGAGGCTGATTCTATACCTTCAGAGCAAATCATGTTGGCAAATCAAATCAAGATAGACACAAAATGCTGGAGCAACTCAGCGGGACAAGCGAGAAGGGACTGACGAGAAGGAAGGGGTGATGTTTTGGGTCGAGACCCTTCCTTATTCAATACCTAGTTAGCCAGCAATGAGTCATTCAGGACTCTACCCATTTCCCTGGCAGCTCACATGTTCTGGTGTCATTAAAAATTAGGGCTAATTCTCCCATAAACTCAGCGGTGACCCTTGTAGTGGTGCTGGCTTCCATTTCCATGTCACACAAATTGAAAGCAGATTCCAACTTAATCCCTGACCTGGATCAACGTTCAACCAACAAACGATGTCCAAGGTAGATCCTCGTACTACAGGCTGAACTTGTGAACTTACTACATCTTGACACCAGAGTTTTTCTTCCAGCTGAGTAGTTTTCTCCATTTCACTGTCTAACATACAGATTGGCAAGAGGTCATATATTATCACATTGTACCATGCATCCTTCTTGCATCTAGCTGCTTGGTCACCTTCCCCCAAACCTGTTGGGCACCTCCTTGTAAGGTGAGCTGAGATGAGGAATCTGCTTTGGATCTCACACCCTCTCCTGCCGAACTTCAAAGGTCATTGCCTAGCTCCAAAGTGCAATGTTGCTGGTTTACAGCCTACAGTTGCTGCTTTACAGCCATCACAGTGTCAGACCCAGGTTTGATCCTGACTACGGGTGCTGTCTGTATGTAGTTTGTACGTTCTCCCCGTGACCGCATGGATTGTCTCTGAGATCTTTGGCTTCCTCCCACACTCCAAAGACGTACAGGTTTGTAGGTTAATTGGCTTGGTATAATTGTAAAATGTCCCTAGTGTGTGTAGGATAGTGTTAATGTGTGGGGATCGCTGGTTGGCACGGAGTCGGTGGGACAAAGGGCCTGTTTCCACACTGTATCTCTAAACCAAACTAAACAAGGATGATGCTACTGAGTATTGAAAGCTACAAGTGTGCTTTACAATGGGTACCACACACTGTGAAAATGCCACCAAGTAGTCAAAACACAGCTACCAAATGGCATTCACATGAGGCCCCTGTAGGAATGAGACCTAAGCGGCCTCATTTAAGTTACCTCCTTCTAATCATAGTGACACAGCATTACCGCAGCGATTTACAGATACTTGATTGGTAAAGGTTATGGGGAGAAGGCAGGAGAATGGGGTTGAGAGGGAAAGATAGATCAGCCATGATTTAATGGCAGAGTAGACTCGATAAGCCGAATGAACTGTATCTCTAAACTAAAATTGCTATTGAAGTCTGAGTGTGGGAGTCGTGTGTAGGTTGCTCCTGAGCCTCCAGTAGAGCAGCGATCACACATGCTGATCTCTAGACTGTGATGCAGACCAGCAATGGGGCAAAACCACATGCGGGAAGCAAAGTAAAACAGCTGCAGATAGACATAAACACCTCCAGAGATGCTTGCTGCCTGTCCCGGTGAGTAACTCAGCAGGACAGGCAGCAAGCAATCAATCAATCAATCAATAAATCAATCAACCTTTATTGTCATCTTGCAAGCAACAGTTGTACAGTGCAAAATGAAAAGACGTTTCCCAGTGAATAGCGGAGCATCGCACATGAAATTTAAAACACTTCACACATAATAACACTAAAAAACAATCCAGTCCCTGATGGAACAGTATAAATAGTTAAAAGCAGGTAAAACACAATGTTAAAATACAATAAACCAATCATAAAAATGTCCGGGGCCGCTGATTTGAGTGGCCAGTGCCAGTTATTAAAGTGTCCGTGCCAGCCGCAGAATCAAGTCAAGTGACTGTGAGTGCAGAGTGACTGTTTAGCAGCCTCACAGCCTGTGGTAGGAAGCTGTTTAGCAGTCTTGTAGTCTGGGCTTTGATGCTTCGATATCTCTTGCCTGATGGCAGGAGATCCAGGTGTATGTGGAGGGGGTGCAGTTTGTCCTTAGCAATTCTCTGTGCTTTCTTCAGACAGCGGCTCTGGAACAGTTCTTGTACCGAGGGTAGGGAGACGCCAATGATCCTCTCTGCTCCCCTCACTACCCTCTGCAGAGCCTTCCTGTCTGAGCAGTTGCAGGTGCAGTACCACGTATTTATGCAGTACGTGAGTACAGACTCCACCGTGCCCCTGTAGAAAGTCCTGAGGATGTTGGTGGGGAGTGAGGCCTGTTTTAGTTTCCTCAGGAAGTGCAGTCGCTGATGGGCCCGTTTGACGGTCCCAGTGGTGTTCCTGGACCAGGTGAGGCTGTCCGTTATTTGCACACGGAGGAACTTTATGCTCTCCACTCTCTCCACTGCAGTGCCACTGATGTTGAGCGGTGTATGCTTTGGCTGCGCCCTCCTGAAGTCGACAACCATCTCCTTAGTTTTGTCTACATTCAATTCTAGGTTATTTCTGCCGCACCAGTCCACCAGTTGTTCTACTTCCTCCCTGTACATTGATTCGTCATCTCCACTGATGAGTCCCACCACTGTAGTGTCGTCCGCGAATTTTATGATTCTCTGAATTTTAAGCATCTCTGGAGGGAAAGGATGGGTGACTTTTCGGGTTGAGACCCTCCTTCAGACTGGTTAGGGATAATGAGAGAGATAGACTGTGATGTGGAGAGATTAAGAACAATGAGATTAAGAACAGCTGCAGGTTCTTCGCCTCCAAGATTTGTGGAGCTTATCAGATATTTCACGGAAGACACTTATCACTTAGCGATCAGAGAACGGATTAACTTTCTTCAGGGTGAATATGACACAGGTTTACATCAGCAGTCTGCTCACTGAGAACACAAACATAATGACCTCATTAAGCTTGTCCTCCGAGATACACAGTGAATGCTTAATGCATGACATTCGTGGTAACACGTCCACTTCAAACCCGATCTGCTATTTATAAATTAATCTCCCTCATTCGAACCCTGTTGGGAGACACTCTGCTGTTTAGCCTCTCTGTATATCGACCACAGGGGTTTGGAACATTTCCCCAAGCCACAGGTTTTGGCTTAATCCTCAGAACGTGGAACTTGAGAGTTCAGGAATATTGTCACTGCTTTATCACCTTGCCACAGCCTTTCAGTGACTTCATTTCAAAAATATATCACCAGCCACAAAGCACTTTGGAACATGTGCGGCACGGTGGTGCAGCAGTGGAGATGTTGTCTAACAGCGCAACAGAGACCCGGTTTCGAATAAAAACAATTCCCTCAACATGAAATGTTGCAATAAAAAATTAAAATGCAGTAAAAAAAGTTAGCAATATACAGAAAGTTAAAATCTGTAAAGCAACAATATGATACGATAGAACTAGATTTATCCCAGGAGGGAGATTGATTTGCCAACAGTCATAAAAACACAAAATACATGAAACATGAAATAAAAATGATGAGTGGAAAGGCTAGGGGGGATGTGCCAAGATTGGAGGGGTGGGGAGGGTGGGTGTCACTCAGTCTACCCCATGACAGAAGGGGGTGGAGTTGTAAAGTTTGATAGCCACTTTGAAGAAGGATCTCCTGTGGCGTTGTGTACTGCATCTTGGTGGAACTAGTCTTTTGCTGAAGATACTCCTCAGGTTGGCCAGTGTGTTATGGAGGGGGTGAGCTGTATTGTCCAGGATGCTCCACAGTTTGAGGAGCATCCTCCTCTCCAAGACCATGAATCCAACTCCACCCCCAGGACGGAGCCAGCCTTCCCGATGAGTTTGTTGATCCTATTGGCATCCTCAGCCTTTGCTATGTTGCCCCAGCACAAGGCAGCGAAGAAGATGACACTGGCTACCACTGATCGGTAGAAAATCTGCAACATCTTACTGCAGATGTTGAAGGAGCGGAGCCTCCTCAGAGAGTACAGGCGGCTCTGTCCCTTCTTGTACAGGGCCTCAACGTTCCTGGACCAGTCCAGTTTACTGTCCCGGTACACTTCAAGGTATTTGTACTCCCTGGTTAACTGCACACCCACACCATTGATGGAGACAGGGGTGTTCCTCTCATCCTAAAGTCCACCATCAACGCCTTAGTCTTGTCGGTGTTGAGCTGCAGGTGATTCAGCCCACACTACTCAACAAAGTCGTTGACTTCACCTCTGTATTCACCTTCCCTCCCCTCCCTGATGCAGCCCACAATTGCAGAGTCATCTGAAAACTTCTGCAGGTGGCACGTGACAGATATAAACCTGTAGTCCGAAGAAGGGTCTCGATCCGAAATATCACCCATTCCTTCTCTCCAGAGATGAATGATTGAATGAATGAATGCATGCATGATGAATGAATGAATGGATGAATGAATGAATGGATGAATGAATGAATGAATGAATGAATGTATGTATGTATGAAAACTTTATTGTCATTCAGATAAACACCTAGACACAGTGCACCTTGAACGAAATTTCGATGCTGCCTGTCTCGCTGAGTAAAGCCCCTGTCCCATCTTCCCGAGTTACTCACGAACTCTCCCGACTTTTCCCCTTGATTCGAACTCGGGGAATGTCGGGGAATGTCGGTAGCGAGCTCGTAGGAGGCCGTAGGAGTCCGTAGATGTTTCGTAGCGGCACGTAATGCCAGCCGTAGGAACTCGGAGCATTAGATAAGTCGGGACGTTTTTTCAACATGTTGAGAAATGTCCACGAGTTAAAAAAAATAGCCCAGAGTACCTACGAGTGACTATACCGTAATTCTCCGAGTTTGAATCAAGGGGAAAACTCGGGAGAGTTTGTGAGTAACTCGGGAAAGTGGGACAGGGCCTTTACTCCAGCATTTTGTGCCTATCCAAGGTTTGGAGGAATATGAGCAAACGCAGGCAGGTGGGGCAGGCATGGATGGGGAATCTTGAGGGGCCTGTGTCCGTGCTGCATGAGTCTATGAATCAGGAGGATTGAAAATTCAAGCCGACCACATAAAAACTGATGTGATAGCACCGCACACTCTCCGAGATCAAGGAACGCTCGCTGAGAGAGGCACTCAAGCAACTGTGTCACTATACAAGGGCCCTGAGGAGGATGTTTCTCATGTAATGCAACACCTACCTAATTTCCTTTGAACGATATGCAAGTGGACACAGCTTATGCTGTATGCGTACAAAATAATGGGTTTGCTCAACATAAGACAGTAATGACTGCAATATGCAAAAATATTGACTGCTGGTTTTGCCAGTGAAGCATCAATGATTGTACTTAAAAAGCAATCTATTGACTGCAAGGCACCTTGAGACACCCTGTGGTGCTAACGTCTACACCTCACATCAAAGGAGGCTTTTTTCACACTTGAAAATTGAATTATCCCAACAATTTGAGTTAAGCAACATTAATAATACATCACATCAGGAATTCAGTGCTAAAACACATGTCTTATCCAATATTCTAAATCAAGCAACTTTGTAGAGAGTAGACGATATATAAATTCAAGTTCAATACTTGTTCTTCCTTGAGAGTCTATTAAACAACTTTATAAACCATGTGTGTTAATCTCATTCTACTGATTAGTGTTCCCAGGCTGCAGTGAGATAGGGATGATAACTGTTACAAGTCACAATGGGACACAGAGTGCTGGAGTATGTCAGCAGGTAGACAAAAATGCTGGAGAAACTCAGCGGGTGAGGCAGCATCTATGGAGCGAAGGAAATAGGCAACGTTTCGGGTCGAGACCCTTCTTCAGACTGAATAGGGTCTCGACCTGAAACGGTGCCTATTTCCTTCGCTCCATAGATGCTGCCTCACCCGCTGAGTTTCTCCAGCATTTTTGTTTACCTTTGATTTTCCAGCATTTCCAGTTCCTTCTTAAACAGGGTATCTCAGCAGGTCAGGCAGCAAGAACATGAATAGGCGACATTTGTCAAGAACAGTCTCGGCCCGAAACATCACCTGTCCATGTTTTCCTGGGAAGCTGCCTGGCCTGCTCAGTTACTCTTTGTGTCCTTTTATGTATTAACAAGCATTTGCAGTTCTTTAGATCGACACAAAATGCTGGAGTAACTCAGCAGGACAGGCAGCATCTCTGGAGAGAAGGAATGGGTGACGTTTTGGGTTGAGACCCTTCTTCCACTCTGCAGTTCTTTATTTCTCTGAGTCTCAAGATGCAAATGAATTTACAGGTGAGGTGTTCTGAAATTTGAGTCTGAAGAAGGGTTCTGACTCGAAAGGTCATCCATCTCTTTTCTCCAGAGATGCTGCCTGACTCGCTAAGTTACTCCAGCATGTTATGTCTATCTTTGGTATAATCTATGTTCAGTATAAACCAGCATCTGCAGTTCCTCCCTACACAACTCAGTACTTTGTACTCTGCATAATAGATATGTACTAAGTAATTCCAGCCCTTTCCATTCTTGTATCCTTTTAGAATGTACCCTCTGGTTGCCTCATTTTGCCAAGCAAAATGTAATGAGATTTGAATAAAGTAAATGCAGTGATATTAAAAGTCACACAGATCATTGCATGACTGTTTTCTCTCTGCAAGCATTGAAGACATTTCATTCTTAACCTGTGGCTGCAGATTGCCCCAAATTGAGATGAGCATCTCTATAAAATGAAGAGAAAGTAGGATCTTAAATTGTTTTACCATCTCAGCGCAAAGTGGTATACATTTTAAAATGCTTGTTCAGGCAATTGAAAGAATGTTGCTGTGGGTTACAGTGAATGCATGGATGAAACATGGCAACAGCCAAACTCTTGGATATTGGGCATGGATCTCAGTTACACACCATTGCCTAATTTACTGCATTGGGAGCAGCGTCTAAAGCCTCCATGGTGTGCTCCATTCTGTACACTGATTTGGCCTTAGTATTCAATAGAATATTTCCACCCAGAGACACACAATAAAACTGCTTCTTCCCTTCTACTTAAGGGCGCATATAATTTCCAGACCTATCTCCAGGCATAGACACAAAATGCTGGAGTAACTCAGCGAGACAGGCAGATCCTCTGGAGAGAAGGAATGGGTGATGTTTCGGATCAAGACCCTTCTTCAGACCGTCTCCAGAGATTCTGCCTGTCACGCTGTGGTAATCCACCATTTTGTGTCTAACTTCGGTCTAAAGCAGCATCTGCAGTTCCTTCCTACACTATCTCCAGGCATCTCCATCTCTGGAACATTTCAGTTGTTTCGTTTTGTTTACGTTTAGATATACAGAAGGAAACTGGCCCTTCGGCCCACCAAGTCATCGCCGACCATTGTCACATAGGTTATATGTTATCCCGCTAACTCGTCCACTCCCGACATACCAAGGGCAATTTACAGAAGTCAATTAACCTACATATCCGCAGGTCTTTGGAATGTGGGGGGAAACCCACGTGGTCAGAGAGAGAAAGTGCGAACACACAAACAGCACCCAAGGTCAGGATCGAACCTCGGTCTCTGGCGCTGTGAGGCAGAAGCTCTACCAACTGCATCAGAATTAAACCATGTGTCGGAACGATGCTGGTTTAAACAGAAGATAGACACAAAAAGCTGGAGTAACTCAGGGGACAGGCAGCATCCCTGGAGAGAAGGGATGGGTGATGTTTCGGGTCGAGACTCTTCTTCAGACAATTAAACCATGACCCATTCAGCACTTTGACGGGCTCCACATCACACTCCAAAACAGCCAATCTATTCCAGGTTCTGTCATGGGAAGAGGCCATCCGGTAGACTGAAGAAAAGATTAAAGGATACTCTTTGAAGAAATGCATGTATTCCCACTGATTCCTGACAATCCCCAGCCTTTGACTGCTCAGATGAAGCAATTGGTATGATAAAATGAACCACAAGGTCATGCACGTAGGCCCTGAGTATACCCACATGCCCGATCTGTGGAAGATCTACAGTTTCCTCGATCGCCTTGTTAACCATCTTAGAAACCACAAAACCACAGCGGAAGTAAGCTAACCTTGATCCTCAGGGACTGCCTCAGAGCTAGAAAATGATCCTGCGAGACTATTGAATGATTAGCCGAGAATTCTCACAGTAGGCCGCACAATATATCCAGCACAAATAAAATCAATTCCCTCAATATAAAATGTAGTACAGGTGCACAACCTTTTATCCGAAAGCCTTGGGGCGAGCACTTCTCAGAAAGATAATATTTCAGAATCTGAAAAAAAAAAAATTTTTAGCTTAGATAAGACAGGTAGCGCGGGCGGAAGGGTCTCGACCTGCCTCCTCCCCCATTCCTTCTCTACAGAATCATGTAAATCATTGCTTAAATGTTAGTCAGCAGTTGCTTCCAGTCCCTCTGGTTTGCGGGCTTTTATCCCTATATGAATCCCATCCAACAAGGGGGAAACTTTAATAGCTAGTCCCCTATTGTCGGATAGGCCACTGTGGGCAAATGCCTTTCCGAGCATTTTGCCGTCATATGTGCGCTGTGCCGCTAGCAACATTGGAACTGACTACATTATTGATATTAGCGGCTTTGCAGCTCAGACTCTGGCAAATCGATCCCTGTTCCCAAATTGATCCACGATGTTGGGTGTAGGGAGGAACGCAGTACTGGAATACCAAAGATAGAGCACAAAATGCTGGGGTCGCCGTGCGGTAAGACGGAGCGCTGTGGCCGCCGACTCCCAAATCGGGAGCAGGTGCGTGCGAGTATTTTCTCTGGACGATTAAAGTTTCCCCCTTTAGACCCCACCACCACGTAAAAGCCCTCCAAACTAACTGACTAACATTTAAGCAATGATTTACAGATGTTTAAGTGTCTCCCCGATCTCCGGGGAGGAGGCAGCCGCTACAGTAGTACAGACCTGGGTTGACCGTGGGTCGATTCGGGTCAAGTTTGGCACCAAACGCGAGCTTTGGTGTGCAGACAACATCCTGGAAAAAATGTCCGGGTTTCGGAGCTTTTCGGTTTCCAGAATTTCGGATAAAAGGTTGTGCTGTAATAGGAAATTAAAGTGAAGTAAAGAAGCGAGCAATATACAGAAATTTAACATCAGAATCTGAAAAAAAAAACAATACCTTATATAAGCCTGTAGACTGAAGAAGGGTCTCGACCCAAAACCTCACCCATTCCTTCTCTACAGAGATGCTGCCTGTCCCTCTGGGTTACTCCAGCATTTTGCGTCTATCTTCCCTATATGAATCCCATCCAACAACCTCAAAGAAATAGCTATCTTTTATTGTATATGGCCACTGTGAAATGTCTTATAGAGCATTTTCCTCATATGATGATTTTGCTAGCAGCATTACATGACTACATTATTGATATTAATCTTTTGCAGAAAACTGCAATTTATTTTGTTCTCAAATTGATAGCTTTTAGTGTAGGGAGGAATTTGCAGATTTTTAAACCAAAGATAGAACAAAATACTGGAGTAACATGGGTCAGACAGCATCTCTGGCAGAAAAAAATAAAGGTGTCCATTTTTGGACGATTTCTGTTTTGCCTTCTTCGAAATTTTAGTTTAGCATGAAAACAAATTACAGCTTCAAATGATGTTGAATTGATGTTGCAAAGATGCTCAAGTGTGAAGAAGGATCCCACTAGCCCTGACAATTATCACCTATCCCCATGTTTCTCCAAAGAAGCTACAGCTGACCTGCAGAGTTACTCCAGCACTTTGTATCTCCTTTTTAAAGGATAACAAAGAATGTTTTCTCCCCCAATGCAATCACAGAAATATCCTACTAATAAAATGATGCACCAAATGATAGTGATATTATATTAAGGACTGGTTTATTTTTACTTGTTTTAACTCGGGTAACAATTTCATTTTTAATGTTGTGAAATAAATACTTTGTATCATTCAGAGAAATAATGCAGTGAAAAATAAAGTGTCCATTCTTGTATTTCTGTTTTGCTTCTTTCCAACCAGTGTAGCATGAAAACAGGGCAGGGTTCAAATGTTGTCATTGATATCAGCCATGATGCTCAATGTGACACTGGACTTTCTCTCACTAGCCCTGACAATTATAAATAAAATGGCCAGTGTTTTGCAAAGAAGCGTACAGCATAGAACCAATGGTTCAATTCAATGGCACTCTATTGTCACAGATACGGGACAGCACTGTGCACTGGACAACAGTGGCACAACGGTAGAGTTGCTGCCCCGCAGCGCCAAAGCCCCGAGTACGATCCTGACTACGGGTGCTGTCTGTATGGACTTTGAATGTTCTCCCTGTGACCACATGGGTTTTCTCCAGGTGCTCCGGTTTCCGCCCACACTCCAAAGATGTACAGGTTTGTAGGTTAATTGGTTTTGGTAAGTTGTAAAATTGGTTAGTATACAAGGTGATCGCTTGTCAGCGTGGACTTGGTGGGCCAAAGGGCATGTGTCCGCATTGTATTTCTAAAGTCTATAGCAAAGTCTAAAGTACCTAGATACAGTGATATTCTATGTTTGGATACAATTCAGTAAAATCTTGTACATTCTACTCAGGTATGATGGTGCTAGTTTCATGACCACCATATATAAGACCAAGAGAGGAATAGATAGGGTAAATGTCCTTAACCCAGTAGGAAAATCAAAATCCAGAGGACATAGGTTTAAGGTGAGGGAGAGAAGATTTAATCAGAACCTGAGGGGCAACTTTTTTTTTTACAGAAATGGTGATAGGTATATGGAACGAGCTGCTGGGGACGCAGTTGAGGCAGGGACTATAACAACATTTAAAAAACATTTGGACAAGTACATAGATAGGATTGGTTTAAAGGGATATGGGTCAAACGCAGCTAGGTGGGTCTAGTGTGGATGGGGCATGTTGGTCAGCATGGGCAAGTTAGGTCGAATGACTCTGTGACTCATACAAATACTGGCTTAATCATTTGAGAGCCTAATTAAATTAGCTAAATTTAAATTCACTGACTGCCATGGTGTGATTTGAACTCATCTCGAAATTATCAATCTAAATGTCAGGGTGGCAGATCCAATACTACACAACTGTATCCTCGATTTAATCACATTCTTATTCTTGTTCTTACATCTCAGTGAACTGATAGGCAAGTGCTTTTTCCTGTATAAGTTGAAGTGGCTGTGGTTGCAGTTGATGTGTGAAAGGCTCATTCACATGAAAGGGACATCATTCAGCTCTCCTGTGTGTCAGCCTTAATCTCGCATAAAACGCGCTGTTCAAAAATACGACAGGTTTTGAAAACAGAAAATAGAAACCGAACATGGTGTGGATACCCAGCAAATCGGGTGGCATCTGTAGAGGAAGAATGTATGCTTCAGGTTGATGATCTGAAATACTCAGACGTATACTGCTGAATCCAGCCTGTCCGATGTACATACTGTGTAGGAAGGAACTGCAGATGGACTTGGACCCAAACTGCTGTAGTAACTCAGCGGGATAGGCAACATGTGTAAGAAAGAACTGCAGATGCTTGCAGATGAGCTTCCAGTGGAAGTGGTGGAGGCAGGTTTGATTTTATCATTTAAAAATAAATTGGATAGGTATATGGATGGGAAAGGAATGGAGGGTTATGGTCTGAGTGCAGGTAGATGGGACTAGGTGAGAATAAGTGTTCGGCACGGACTAGAAGGGCCGAGATGGCCTGTGTCCGTGCTGTAATTGTTATATAGTTATATGGCTATATAGATAGGCAGCATCTCCAGTGAGAAGGAAAGGATGACGTTTTGGGTGGAAACCCTTCTTCAGACCGGTCCCACTGAGTTACGCCAGCATTTTTGTGTCTTTCTTAGATGTACACGCTGCCCAAACTCCCATTTCCATCTTCCAGGGAAAGAAGGGCCTCTATTCTCAAAAAAATGAAAAGATTCAAAGCGCTGGAGTAACTCAGTGGGTGAGGCAGCATCCCTGGAGAACATGGATAGGTGATGTTTCAAGTCGGGACCCTTCTTCAGATTGATTGTAGGGGAGGGTTGGGATGGGGCGAAGGAAGCCAAGGTGTTCCATAAGATTCTGTTGAGCTTAACTGGAAAAATGTAGGAATCCAAGGACGGATATCAGGGTGGGAGAGACACTTAACGCAACAGGTGTCCAGAGGATGTGGTGCTGGTGTGGGGAAGAAAGCTAGAAGAGAGGAGGGGCAGGATAAAGTATAGCATGTATTAGGTGAAAACAGTTAGGGGGGCTTTTGCCAGGCAAAGGCCAGAGTTGAGTTTAGTGGAAACAGGTCATGCCCAGCGAGTCTGCGGCAACCAATGATCCCCGTACACTAACACTATCATACACGCTAGGCCAGTTTACAAAGGCCAATTAACCTACAAACCCGCACGTCTTTGGAATGTGGGAGGAAACCGGAGCACCCCGGGGAAATCCCACACATTCACAGGGAGAACGTGCAAACTCCGTCCAGACAGCACCCGCGGTCAGAATCGAACCCGCGTCCCTGGCAACTCTGCCGCTATGCGACACTGTGCCACCCAGAGACGAAAAAAAGTATGAGACAAAAGGATTTGAAGCGTTGTGCATTGTGTAGGAATGTAGGTGAGGGGAGAAATCGATGCATATTTAGGTGGGGAACGGGGAAGGAGGGCGGGGAAAAGGGGTGTGTGGGGGAGAAAAGGGAGGGGGGTGGTGGGGGCAGGTGTTCGAGGTTGCCTAAAATTATTGAATTCAATGTTCGTACCAATGTGTTGTAAGCTACCTGAGCAGAATATGAGATGTTATTCCTCCAGTTTGTGCCTGGCAGTAGATGAGGCCCAGGATAGTATAGTCAGTGTGGGAACGGGAGGGGGGGTTAAAATGGGTTAGCAACCAGGAGCTCCGGCAACGTTGGGGGTACTGAGCACGTGTTTGGTGAAACGGTTGCCAAGTCCACACTTGGTCCCATCTCTCTTCTCAAAAGCTTTCTCACCCATCAAAGAAGCCACAGGCAATTTTCTTTTAAAAAACAGTTTTTTTAAACATCTGTGACATCCAGAGCAATTTATTACACCATGAGACATGCTGTGAATAATTTAAAAGGGTAAAAGTACTTTAAGAAGTTTAAATTCTTTTCAAAAGTTATCAAAATCATATTGCAATATTGTTTGGCACAGTCACACAGTTGGTAAAGCCACTACCAGCACTGAAGACCCAGTTTGATCCTGACCTCCGGGTGATGTGTATGTGTGTGTGTGTGTGGAGTCTGAACGTTCTCCCTGTAACTGTATGCATTCCACACCCAAAGGATGTGCAGGTTTGTAGGTTAAATGCCCTCTGTAAATTATCCCTAGTGTGCAGGGAGTTTCGCTTTCAGTTTCCGTTCAGTTTCAGTTTAGTTTATTGTCACGTGTGTATCGCTGCCGTGAGACGTTTTGTTGCATGCTAACCAGTCAGCAGAAAGACAAGGCATGATTACAATCGATCTGTTTACAGTGTAAATGTACAGAGTGGTTGCAAAAAGGGTATAATGCAGAGCTAGAGTGAACGGGTGATGGATTGTCAACATGGCCTCAATGGGCCAAAGGGCTTGTTTCTGCATTGCATCTTTCAATCAATCAAAAACACCCTTCAACTCCAAGTCAAGAATGCTCGTGGAAATGAATGGTATCACAGATCAAATTGGCACAGTATCAGAAAGGTAATTTCCAAGTGTAATGCTAGAATTGAGCATTGGCAATGGACTCTACACGCTATCTACTGACAGAAGGAACTCACAAATGATGCAAGCCACATAAAGATGGCACCTACATACATGGGAATGATTACATTTTGGTGATCCCCTGTGGAAAGATATAATGACATTCGGAAGCAGAAGTAACGGCAGATGCTGGAATCTGGAATCAAAGGACAGTATGTTGGAAGAACTCAGTGGATCAAGCAGCATCTGTGGAGGCAAAATATGCAAGTCAGCCTGAGATAGACACAAAAAAACTGGAGTAACTCAGCAGGACAGGTAGCATCTCTGGAGAGAATGAATGGGTGGTGTTTCGGTTTGAGATCCTTCTTCAGACCGACTCGACCCAAAACTATCCTACCCACTAGGGATCATTTAAAGTTTTACCAAAGCCTATCAACCTACAAGCCTGTGCATCTTTGGGAGGAAACCGCAGCACCCAGAGAAAACCCACGCGGTCACAGGGAGAGCGTACAGCTACATACAGACAGCAATCGTGGTCGGGATTGAACCCAGGTCCCTGGAGCTGTAAGGCAGCAACTCTACCGCTGCACCACTGTGCCCCCCGAAATATACTCTTAATATTTAATTCCGTATACTGGCAATCTTTCAACTCCCTCTCAGTGCAGATGCAAGGTCACCACCCGAAATGTCGACTTACACCTACCCCACCCCCCCGCCACAAATGTTGCTTGACCCACCTCGTTCTTTCAGTGCTGTGAATGATGAAGGAACCTTTGCTCAGATGAGGATAAGTTTGGTGGGGGTGTTGTCTGCAGCATAAACACAGGCAGAAACTACTTTGGGCAAATGGCCCATTATTATGCTATAAAGGACATTCTTGCTATTGAGGGAATGCAGTGTAGGTTCACCAGGTTAATTCCCGGGATGGCGGGACTGACATATGATGAAAGAATGGTTCAACGGGGCTTATATTCACTGGAATTTAGAAGAAATGAGAAGGGATCTAATAGAAACATATAATATTCTTAAGGGATTGAACAGGCTAGATGCAGGAAAAAATGTTCCCTATGTTGGGGGCATCCAAAACCAGGGGTCACAGTTTAAGAATAAGAGGTAGGCCATCTAGGACCGAGATTAGGAAAAACATTTTCTCCCAGAGAGTTGTGAATCTGTGGAATTCTCTGCCACAGAAGGCAGTGGAGACCAATTCGCTGGATGTTTTCAAGAGAGAGTTAGATATAGCTCTTTGGGCTAATCGAATCAAGGGATTATGGGGAGAGAGCAGGAACGGTGATTAGGATGATCAGCTATGTTCATATTGAATGGCTCGAAGGACCGAATGGTCTACTCCTGCACCTATTTTCTATGTTTCTATTTTTTCATAGGTTTCTATATTTCTAAAGCTCTATGCACTTCCAGAAGGAATAATTTTGCATTGCAGTGGTTTAAAGAAAATCAATTTTGACCCAGTAATTGGAATTTGTAGTAATGCTGGCTGCATTTCCTCAAGTTGTGGGCCAATATGTCACCTATAGTTCTGCCCGTCAGACACAGTCTCATTCTCAATGAGTTCCTCAACCCACATGCAAAGTAGCAGGAGATCAAGTTAACATGCATCGACATCAGTTTGAATTTCACATCCAATTGGTTTTGCATTCAGCTGCGTTCAGAGCAACCAGTTATTCATGCTGTTTTATTGAGTGCGATTATCCCATTAGTATCAGAGTTAGCAAAAGTTCAACAGCATCAACGTGGAAGTTCCACAACGGTGCAACCAGGTTTTCACATTCAGCTGTGAGGCCAACAAAGAAGTTTGCTCTAACTCAGAGAACCTCAGGGGCATTCCGCAAATCATGAGGAGACAAAATGCTGGGGTAGCTCAGCTAGTCAGGCAGCATCCCTGGAGAACATGGACAGGTGACGTTTCGGGTCGAGATGCATCTTCTGAATCAAGATGATGTCATTGAAAATCTTCACGATTTTGCACTGTATTTCTTCCTGGGGTCCAGTCAGAATTCTCAACGCAGAAGGTGATTCATTCACTGTGGTTGCTGGATGTTTGGAATCTATGCAAGTGGTGAAGTTCACATCTCCTACCATCTAGATGAATGGCACAGCAGGCATGAGACACAGTGACATAGTTCTGCACCTGCCTATGTCCTTGTGCTCTACTGCTTACTTGCAGGGGAGAAACAGCAACAAAAGTAGCAGGTTTCTCCATGGATAAGACTAGTCCCTGGTACATCAAGAACACAAATGTCTATAGGATGCATGACTGGAATTTTAATAATAGTCTGCACTGGAAACCTGCCATTTAATTCATCACAAACTAAACTAAAACTATCCAAATTCTGTCATGTCGATTGGTATTCTGTCAACACACCATGAGCGAGAGAGATTAATCACACTGAAGAGATTCTGAAAAATAAATCAGAGTATGCAGCAGGGGACTGGAATCTGGTGGAATGTCTAACAACATACTTGGACTGAGATTACTGTACTGTGCAAGTCATTATTTTATCTTAGTATAAGCTATATATTTAAATTTTGGTTGAAGTGCAAAGTGGTGGAGATATTTCAGCTCATCTTTAAGATATTCACATCTTTAAGATTATTCACCTTAGGAGGAGGGCTACCATCGACTCCACTGTCAAAAAGGCATAACAGAGGGTGTGCTTCTTACGGCAGCTGAGGAAGCACAATCTGCCAAAGGCAATGATGGTCCAATTCTACACAGCCATCGTAGAGTCTGGTCTCACCTTCTCCATCGTGGTCTGTTTTGGCTCAGCCACCAAGCACGACACCTGGAGGCTGTGGCGAATCGTCCGATCAGCAGAGAAGATTATTGGCTGCAACCTTCCCTCCATTGATGAACTGTACACTGCAAGAGCCAGGAAGCGAGCGGGCAAGATCATCTCTGACCCCCTCTACCCTGGCCACAAACTCTTTGAATCACTTCCCTCTGGAAGGCGACTCCGGATTGTCAAAGCTGCCACAGCCAGACATAAAAACTGTTTTTATCCACGAGTAGTTGCTCTACTCAACAGCCCAAAATCTGTAGCCTCCCTTTGATCTGGTATTTTGTTGGTTCACATGCTTGATCAATGGTGTTTTATCATTAATGTTTTATTATTATTAATGTTTAGTGTTTTCAGAGTCATTCCTAACTGTAACTATATGTCATGTTGTTACTTGTGGGTGGAGCACCAAGGCAAATTCCTTGTGTGTGAATACTTGGCCAATAAACTTACTTACTTACTAAACAATGGGTATTCATCCAATACCTAAACCTGTGACCATTTTCAAGTTCAATGGAACTGGGACCATTTCCAGTTCCAACTAGGACTACCTCTTTAGAAGGTTGAGGAAGTTCAGCAGGTCCTCAACTACTCTCACCAACTACAGATGCATCGTGGAAAGCATTTTATCGCGATGCATCATAATATGATTCCTTCCAAGATCGCAAGGAATTGCAGAGAATTGTGGACTTTGCCCAGACCAGCACGCAAACCAACCTTCCTTCCATTCACTCCGTGCACTTCATGCTTCCTCAGCAAGGCCACCAACATAATCAAGGATGCGCCTCACCCCAGTCACACACTCTTCTTCCCTATCCCATCAGGATAACTGTGAAAACGCACACCTCCAGAATCACAGACGGTTTCTGCACAGATGTTATCAAGCAACTGAACCATGCTATCACCAACTAGAGAGCGGTCCTGACCTATTGCCTACATAATTGGAAACCCTCGGACTATCTTGTTGTACTTTACTGGTCTTTATCTTGCACTAAACATTATTCTGTATCTGTACAGTGTGGATGGTTTGACTGCAATCATGTATGGTCTTTTCGCTGGATGGAACAAAGCAGCGTTTCACTGTATCCCAGTGCATGTGACATTAATAATTGGGGGCAGTAATAAACTAAACTATTACTAAACTAAATTAAATTAAATTAAATATTTTCTGGGACCATTCTGGGTCAATTTCCTGGGACCATTGACAAGGCCAATGGAACTTGGATATCCTGAGTGCAAATGCAATAGCCTGTTCAACATCCCAGAGATGGAAATAAACAGACTATGCTTGCATAGATACACTTAGCACTCAACGAGCTTCAGAATGAAATAGCTTAAAACCCCTCTGCCGGCAATCCCATAAAATGAAATAAAGTGAAATTACTTTTTTGTTATAGCGTTTATATTCAAATTGAGCTGGAATCCGCCAAGGTCTATTGACTTTCAGAAACCCACAGATTCATTTGACAACTTAAAGGGAAAAAAAATAACCCAGAGCAAAAACAGGTCCTTGCCTGGAGATATGGGCAAAGGTGTGGTGTCAGCTGGCAACAGTCATGGATTGAGTAGGTGAATCCTTTTGTCTTACTCTTGCATATCTTCATCTCTGGTCTTTGTCCAATCGTTGGCTTTTCAAAACAAAAACCTGCCATGTTTGTCCTGCCCTCCAATCTTCGAGCTTTCTTTCCCTCCCACCCCTGCAATCAGACAGAAGAAGGGGCCCTAACCCAAAACATCACCTATCCATGTTCGCCAGGGATGCTGCCTGACCCACTGAGTTACTCCAGCAATTTGTGTCTCAGTAGTTGGTAGACAGGACTTATCAATATGATGGACTAATTAGTTATAGAACACCAAAGACAGCTCCCATCCTGCGTTTGGACTGTTCGACCTGCTGCCCTCTGGAAGGCGCTATAGGTGCATCAAATCCAGGACAAACAGACTCAGGAATAGTTGCTTTCCGAGAATTATATCTACCATAAATTCAAATTCACACATGCACTGACTACACCGCCCAACACGGACTTCCATCTGTATATATGTATATATGATATATGTATATATGTCCCCCCCCCCCATCTGTTTTTTGTTTTTTTTCTGTTTCTTGTTTTTTGTGCTAAATTGTATGTATGCACTGAGTACGAGCAGCTTTCAGTTTCACTGTACATGTATAGTGACAATAAATGGCATATCTATCTATCTAAATCTCACTGTGTAGCATATGGAAATGTTGCTTAATTAAATAAATGTGACATGAATGGTGACCATTAAACTATAAAATGTCACAATCCGTTGTAAAGCCGCAACATGACCCTAGAACCATTGCAAAATGATTGGCTTGGAACTATTTTCCGAAATGCCTGAGCAAGTACTTGGTCGTGAGAAGACTATTATGCAAGGTCAAACGACAGTCACCTTGTAGACTCCAACACACAAGGGTGATTTCTCTTGCTAAACTGCAACAGTTTGCAGATAAGAAAGTATTTCCTTGCCTTTAGCAAGACAATCGGTTGTCGAAGGTGGTATGGAAATGCATTTGAAATGGACCTAAAATATTGATCGAGTGTCCAAGGTATCATATCATAGGAGCTGAATTAGGCCGTTCGTTCCATCGAGTCCACACCGCCATTCAATCATGGCTGGTTTATCTTTCTCTCTCAACCTTTTATCTTCTCCTGTCTTCATCCTCCTGTCTCCATCCGCCATGTCATTAAAACCTCCTTCTTTCACCTCCGCAACATCGCCAAACTCTGACCCTCTCTCACACCTCCCGCTGCTGAAAGACTCATCCATGCCTTCATCTCCTCCCGACTGGACTATTGGAACTCACTTCTCCTTGGCATCAGCTCCACCTACATCAACCGACTCCAACTGGTCCAGAACGCAGCCGCCCGACTCATCACCCACACCAAATCCTGGCATCACATCACTCCAGTCCTCAAACAACTTCACTGGCTTCCCATCTCCCACCGGATCACCTACAAAATCCTGATCCTCACCTACAAAGCCCTCCACCATCTGGCCCCCCCATATCCCTCTGACCTCCTCTCCCCCTACCAACCCTCACGGTCCCTCAGATCCACATCAGCCGGTCTCCTCTCCATCCACAAGTCCAACCTCTGCAGTTTAGGGGACAGAGCCTTCTCCAGGGCAGCTCCCAGGCTCTGGAACTCCCTCCCCCAACTGATCCGCAATTCCGTGTCCCTCACCATCTTCCAGTCCCGCCTCAAGACCCATCTCTTCACCTCTGCCTATCCTTAGCCCCACGTCCCCCTCCCTTTTCATCTGTGCATTGAATTGCCTTATTATTGTGTTTTGTATTGAATTCTGTCTTTACTTTGTGTACTAGTCATGTCTCTACTATTTATTTCATTCCCCTCACATGTTTTTCCTCTACCTGCAAAAGTTTTGTAAGGTGTCCTTGAGACTCTTGAAAGGCGCCCATAAATAAAATTGATTATTATTATTATTATTATTATTATTATTATTATTATTATTCTCCCTGTAACTTTTGAAACCCTTCAAGTATCTTCATGACTATTATGGTTGACATAATGCAGATTTTATTTATTTTTTTCTGTTGCCGAAGATCCAGTCGAGATTTCAGACTGAATTTAAGGGATCGTGGCAAGACAATTTGCGACAGAAAATGTAATTTGATTTTAATTTTGATGCTTACTGATGCACTCTTCCTTTCCCTGGTGCCTGCAAATTAATTTGTTCGGATGGAATGCTTAAGATGAAGCTTTCAGCTTGCCTGACAGAAAGCTTTTTTTCCACTAATGAGGCACCAAGATTGGAATTACATATTTGGCCTTCAACACACATCCTTGTGAGAAATTGCACCAAGTGATGTAGTCTAATTGTTTGCTTGCCTAATGAGTCAGGAAACAAATATACATTAACTATAAAAGGACACAAAGTGCTGGAGTAACTGAGCGGGTCAGGCAGCATCTCTGGAGAACATGGATAGAGGTGACATTTTGGGTCGGGACTCTTCTTCAGACTGATTGTAGGGGGAGGGGGTAGAGAAACAAAGTTGAAGGACAGGAGGGGCAGGGCAAAACATGGCAGGTCATAGGGAACATAGGCGAGGGGGGATTTTGAGAGATGGTTTGACTGCCAGAGATCAAAACAGAAGGTTGCAAAAGGATGAAGAGTTGTGACTCATGTTTGCTTTTTGTCATTCTACAGTGAACTACTTGGGAGGCTCTGTGTGGTCAAGAGATAACACGGAGAAATTAGGACTGTGATCAGACTTTTGGGCTCCAACTGGGCGACCCGATGGCGCAGCGGTAGAGTTGCTGCCTTGTAGTGCCAGAGACTCAGCTTTGATCCTGACTACGGCTACAGGTGATGTCTGTACGGTGTTTGTGCGTTTTCCCGATGACTGGTGGGTTTTCTCTGGGTTCTCCGGTTTCCTCCCACACTCCAACGACGTACAGGCTTGTAGGTCATTTGATTTGGTAACATTGTAAATTATCCCTAGCGTGTGGGATAGTGTTAGTCTGTGGGAATCGCTGGTCGGCATAGACTCGGCGGGCCGAAGGGCCTGTTAGCACGCTGTATCTCTAAAACCTAAAGTAAAGGCCAAACTGCGGCAAAAGCAGATCACACAAGCACTTCTGGTCTCCCCATTGTTCATGGTAGCTCTGACACAGGGCTATTGTGCAAGTATGGAGCTGCGCTCATCACTTAGAAGAAATGCTTGTTTGGGAGATCGTTTGGTTCAGTTAGTATAACCTCGCTTTTCCTCAGTAGAATCCCTTACAATCAAAACCTAGGTACATATTTTAGCACAGCATTTTGACCAGTGTTGAAATGCTTTCCTTCAGATAAGATGTTTAAGAAGGAACTGCAGATGCTAGGGAATCGAAGGTAGACAAAAATGCTGGAGAAACTTAGCAGCTATGGAGCGAAGGAAATAGGCAACGTCTCAGGCCAAAACCCTTCTTCAGACTGATGTGTGAGGGTGGAGGGGAGGTGAGGGGGGGGGTGCGGGCAGGAAGAAGAAAGGAAGATGTGGAGCCAGTGGGCTGAGGGAGTGAGACGGGAGGAAAAAGTAAGGACTACCTGAAATTAGAGAAGTCAATGTTCATACCGGTGGTATGACGTTCAGGGGTGACGCTGTAACGTTGCTCTGTGAAAGAACAACAGCCATGTTTTCCCATGTATGAATAGTTAATGCATTTGAAAAGATAATTCACTGCATGTTAAATCTGAAGAAGGGTCCCGACCCGAAGCATTATTCACGTTCTTCAGTGAAGCTGCTGGACTCACTGAGTTATTCCAGCACTTTCTTTAATCACTGTATGTTAAACCTGTCGAATTGCCAAGGGACATTCTATGATGTAAGCTTGCCCTCATAATGTTTATAGGTTGCATCTTAATTGAAACCGAATCATTGAGAACATTTTTTTCTCCAAACTTTGTGTTCTTCAATTATCAGATCACGTCTTCACAATGTATCTACAACCGCAGCACACATCATGATCTGAACAGATGTTTCTCTATGTGCGGAGGCAGGTGTTGACACTTCGAGTTTCTTTGACAGCTTTTGTAAAGAACCAGCAGTCAGTGTACAAATAAGTGTCTGTGCACAACGGAGATCAAACAGTAGGTGAGTACACCTGGAAGAATTGCTTCAACACTACTGGAGCCAAATAAAGCTGCATTATGACATCCATTTTGTGTATTTCTATATAAATTAAGAAAGGATTCCATGTGTCTGAATTGTTAAGTTTGTTGAAGGTTTATTTAAATCCAATTTACCGGCTATCAAATTTTAAATGCAATGAATTAAATAAATCTGGAATTTAAAGTAAGCTCTTTTTTTTGGTAGTTCATTGGTGCTTTATTGTCAGGGAAGAACTGCAGATGCTGGTTTAAATCGAAGATAGACACAAAATACTGGAGTAACTCAGCGGGACAGGCGGCATCTCGGGAGAGAAGGATGCAGCCTGTCCTGCTGAGTTACTTCAGCATTTTGTGTCTATCTTCGTGCTTTATTGTCACATGTGCGAAGTGCAAATGCACAGTGAAATTCCTTTGTCACGAACAGTCCAGTAGAGTATGACCATAACACCCCCGCAATTTGCAATTCAAGAGAGTCAAGAGTCAATTTAATTGTCATTTGGACCCCTAGAGGTCCAAACGAAATGCCGTTTCTGCAGCCATACATTACACACAAATAGACCCCAGACACAACATAATTACATTTTACATAAACATCCATCACATAGCTGTGATGGAAGGCCAAAAAAAAAAAACTTATCTCTCCACTGCACTCTCCCCCCCCCCGATGTCAGAGTCAAAGTCAAAGCCCCCGGCTGGCGATGGCGATTGTCCCGCGGCCATTAAAGCCACGCCGGGTGGTGCGAGGTCGCACACCGGGTCTTGGTGTTGGAGCCCCCGGTGTGCGCTCGCAGTCCCGCGGCCATTCCAGCCGCGCGGGGCAGTGATGTTAGGCCCCGCTCCAGGAGCTCTTCAACCCCGCAACACGGGCGGGAGAATTCGCCGTTGCAGGAGCCCCGAAAAGCGGTCTCCCTCCAGGGAGCCGCGGGCTCCCGGCGCCGCCGTCCACAGACCTGCCGTTGGAGCCTCCGACTCTCCGGTAGCAGCAGCAGCAGCAGCATCAGCGCTCCTCCACCGCTCCACCCGCTCCGGACTCGGCCAGCCCCGCGACGGCGACGGTGAGTCATAGCACCAGAGTCCCCGGCTTCTTCCTGTTGGAGGCCGCTCCTCGTTGCGGCCTCAACGACAACGGAAACCCGACGAGAAAAGGTCGGGTCTCCAGTGCAGGGAGAGATTTAAAAAGTTTCCCCCCCCCCCCCCCCCCCCCCCCCACCCCCCCCCCCACACACACACCCCACAAAAAAATAACAAAAACTACATTAAAACACAGACAGAAAATAATAAAAACGCGGACAGACTGCAGAGGCCGCTGCTGACCAGAGCCGCGCCGCCTACCAATTATAAAGAAATAGTCTACTGAGTTTGCATGCAAGAGGCACCGTGATTTGCCACCATTGTCCAAGTCCAGTCCACGCTCCAGTTGTTATGTGACTGGAGTTTGCAAAAACACACACACACCACACAGAGAGAAAAAAATACATTTGATTCTCTAAAGATAGACACAAAATGCTGGAGTAACTTAGCGGGATAGGCAGCATCTCTGGATAGAAGGAATGGGTGACGATTCGGTGAGTCTTCAGAGCTTCACTGGACACAAAGCGACACAATACCTCTCTTATCGAAAGCATTACTTCGGTACACCTGTTCTGCACCTCTCCGATGCCTGCACATATTTCCTGTAATGGGGCAATGTGTACTGCATACAATACCACAAATGCAGCCTAACCAAAGTCCTAAAATGCTTCATCAGGTCTTTCTGACTCTTATACTTAATGCCCCAACCAATGAAGCCAAGCATAGCTTATTATTTAAGCGCATCATCTATTATCATAATGTTAATATAACCAGAAATGCTGGAAATTCGCAGTAGCTCAAACAACATAGGTGGAGAGGTAAACAGAGTTTCTGATTACTGAGTTAAAGTATGTTTTGAGATTGTTGCATCACTTCTACCTGTCATATAGCTAATCAAAGTGCTTCATTTCCAACAAGAACAATTTTATATAAGCAAAAGAAAACACATAGAAAATTTAACCCCACACCTCATAGGCTAGGTATAAGTTCGTCATCAATCTACATATCACTTAGTGAAGGATCAGAATTGCATACCACAAGTAGCAGGGCCATTGAACGGTTTTGAAACAACTTCCCATTTAGTAAAGATAGACACACAGACCTGGAGAAAAATCAGCAGGACAGGCAGCATCTCTGGAGAGAAGGAATGGGTGACGGTTTGGGTCGAGACCCTTCCCCTGTCTGAAGAAGGGTCTCAACCCAAAACGTCACCCATTCCTTCTCACCAGAGATGCTGCCAGTCCTGCTGAGTTACTCCAGCTTTTTGGTTTAAACCAGCATCTGGTGTCCCTTCCTACCATTTAGTAATAAAGTATTTAGTAAAGATACTTCAGAGCTTCGCTCGACACAAGACGTCATAATATCCTCTTATCGAAGGCATTACTTTGGTACACCTGCGCTTCTGCATCAAAACGAGCACCAAAAATGTATAAACATATGCATATGGGCATAGCTTTCATGTGAGAGGGGGAATGTTTAATGGAGTTGTGCGGGCAAGTTTTTGTTTTACACAGATAATAGTAGGGAGCCTGGAACGCATTGCCAGAGGTGGTGATGGAAGCATATATGATAGTGACATTTAAGAGGCTTTTCTATAGGCACTTGGAAGTACAGGGAATAGAGAATCATTTTACATCCAGCTATTCATTTGAAAACTTGCATGAGAATGTGATTCTCAAAACTTACATTCTGAGAATCACATCGGAAACAGCCAACTCCCAATTTTGGCAGGTTCTAATATCAGATTGCCTTTCTACTTTTACACCCATCTTTTATTTTTACCTTTCCTTGTTTGCCAGTCACACGAAATGCACTATAAAGATTGAGTCACCACTGCTGGAAAAACATTCCATTCACAAAGCTGTTAAAAAAAAATCTTTAGGTTTCATTCTGTACAATAATTATATGCAAATAAATTAACAACTGGTGTAAAACTCTTATATCTGCTGCTTTATTGGGATGTGTTCCATTTATATGTAACAAGAGTGAGATGAGAAATTTGTGGGCACAGTATTTAGATGATAATTCTACCTCCAAAATAATAAAAATGGATGCAACACTACTGTAATGAATAAAAGAGCGAAATGTACCAGATGAGAAGTCAGTGAGGTACAGAACTATCATCAGTTTGGCTTTGCAACTTAGTGTCTGCTTGTCGATTTGTAGTCCTTATAATAACAGTAGCCTCACACCATGTCGGGTTACATAGAGTTTATTGGGTACAAGCAATACAACTTCTCACTTAAGAGTTCACTTTAAGACTAACGGAATGCAGCAGACCGCAACGCTAACAAGCTAGTGGGCGTAACTACAAATGCATGACTCATAGCATAAGCCACTAATCTACACTGTTGATGGCATTTCTGCATTGACATCGTCTATGCTACATGTCAAGAAGGAAGACATGTGCTTAAAGGAGAAAGCTCCTTGCTTGCACACGTTACCCAAGAACGGCCAACAATTGGAGAGCATGAGCGCTACAAAAAGAGGACGCAGACAAAAAAGGGAAAATGCATCTTTATTGTATGAAATCAATTTGTGTTGATTATGGTTGACATTTGGCCCCAGAACATGGTGCAGGATGGAAATACGATTGAGAGGTAATATATATTCCGCTGGACAATCAATAGCGGGTGGCTGGGGAATTTCTTCCAAGTTAGCTTGATCTGGAGTAATTCCTGGTAATCTTGAAAAGGATTAACAGAGGCTTGGCCAGCAATTCACAAATGGTGATTTTCTAATTAAGCATTAGTGTACAACTATGCCTCAAGCAATGAAGAACAGACCACAAGAGAGATCAGATCCAATGTAGAGAGCGCAGGAATTAATAGATTCAGTCCTGCAATGAACTTTATGAAATCAGAATAAATATATCAAGGCTACCACTTAATTCTTCAAATGTAACAGCACCACAGTTTCCATGTTATTGTTCTCCTTAATATAATACCGCCCCGTCAACCCCTCCCCCTTTCCAAGGTTTAGTTATTAACGTAGGTATCCAATTTTGTTCAATAGTAATAAAAAACGGAATGATTGTGGGCATGTTTAAATTATTCTTTGATGAAGATTTCAAAGATCCGAAGCTCAGGCTTTGATTGATTACTGATAAAATTGGAACGTAGATAGTTCCTTGAAATTTGTACTTTATTGAATACAAATGAGGGGATTGCAATAGACAAGAAGCCTGAAGTAAGATTAAGAAAAAGTAAATACATGGCTGAATAGGATTGATGTGCACCAGCAGATCCAGCTGTAAGTGGCATATGTTCGACACACTTTGCAATTATTTGAAATTGGAAAACTTTTCAATTTCACAAATTGTGTTCGCTCCAGTAACTGATAGTTACCAAGGCTGAAGATTAATGTATTGGAAAGCAATGGTTACCTTGGCTGCTTTGCAAGAAGAAAAAAAAATGATAAGCTTTTTTTTTTCGACAACGCTGGAACTGTACAAACACTCTGCTTTAAGATTCATGGTGGGTTCTTTGACATTCATCTCTGGGAGTGAACAAGGTCTCGGTCCAACAACAAATTCGAGTACAACACTCCACAACTTATTCAATTTCCCCAATAACAACACAGTATCATTGTCCATGCATGCCGAAGAAAATTGATAAAATACTTCCCTTTCTAATAACATATTTAAAATCAAAATCATCTGCGTGGGAAGGCATTTAACACCCTCACGGTAGCCTCAGTTGAGAAAATGCTTACCTCGATTCACAAATTCCTGCATTTTTGCACAGTAGTTGATGGTAGGCACTGGATCCTAAAATAAAAATGGATCTACATTGAGTAAATTGATGTCAGTAAATATTCAAGGATAAAATATGTTTATAAACATAATTGTTTTGTTGGTCAGGAGGTATAGAAGCCAGAAGCCCCGCACCACCAGGTTCAGGAACAATTACACTCCCAACAATATTCAGGTTCACAACCTTAATCTTACCCCAACAGAGCACTACAAACCACTACTGTGGACTTGTTCTCTAATTGTGTATGAAGGAACTGCAGATGCTGGTTTAAACCAAATAAAGACACAACATTCTGGAGTAACTCAGTGGGACAGGAGAGAACGAATGGGTGACGTTTCGTGTCAGACTGATCTCGAAATTGTGTTCTCCAATTTTGCACCAATGTTTTGCCTTGTCTTTTTCTTTTCATTGTCTTGTAGAATCTGTGTGGAATTGCATATAATTAATGTTTTTGCATGTTGTCTGAGTCTATGAGCCTCTGATGCTGATTTTCATTGATGCAAGATTTTCATTGTACCTGTACCTCCCAAGACTTGTGCAGATGGCAAAAACTTGACTTGATTTGGTCCAGACAAGGGGAGCATAAAGGAAAAAGTTCATCCTTCATTGCAGTAGATAAGTGTGATTTGGAATCACATGCACATTGTACTCAATTATCAAAATTTAGGAACATTATAATCGTTTGATGGCATTGTGGTTTATTTACTAGGCATTCAAAGGGCTAGACCATTAACTCCAACCATGACCTCGATTAGTCAGGGTGTCAGGGGTCATGGAGCGAAGGCAGGAAATGGGGTTGAGAGGGAAAGATAGATCAGCCAAGATTGAATGGCGGAATAGACTCAATGGGCCGAATGGCCTAATTCTGCTTCTCGAACTTATGATCCTCGACTCCACCAAATAAATTTGAATTGTATTAATTTTATTTGCCAAGTATGTATACACACAAAGAATTTGTCTTGGTGCTTTGCTCGTAAGTAACAACATGATATACAGTAGACAATTAAAAATAATAATAATAATAATAATAATAAGAGGAATAATAACTTTATTTGTATAGCACTTTTCATACAATTGAATGTAACCCAAAGTGCTTTCCACAAAAACACAGGTCTAAACAAAAATATGATTTAAAACAGTAAGGACATAGGCAGATAATAGCATAAAAAGCACAGATTTATATAAAACTAGACCAAGTGCAGACCAATGGTGTGATCCCGCAACCTAATATTCCACCATGCACCCGTCTCCTCCAACGGAACTGAACCCGTTCCCAAATGTAAGATTCCAGCACTCCCCTGCCTCCCTCAGCAGTGGATTTTAAAAAAAATTCCAATTTCCCCTCCCCTGCCTGCTGCAGCAGTTCCAATTGCAATACCAATTGGCCCTCCCCCTCCTGTTGAAGCACTTGCTGTGATATCCCATTGAGGTGAAAAGTTCAGAGTGTTCCTGTCTTGCAACTTTGTTTTGAAGTGCGTTGGAAGGTGATAGGAAGGAGCAGTGAATCAAAAGGAAGAAATGCAGCCGGCAGCCGGACGGATGGACGGCAGGCGACAGCCACAGACTTTTATATAATAATAGAAATAGATAGATAGATAGATAGATAGATAGATAGATAGATAGATAGATAGATAGATAGATAGATAGATAGATAATATATAAAATTGAGAGTGTAAAATGACAAAAAACAAAAACACTGAGATCAAATACAGAGTCCCATATACTATATGAGAACACAAGCTGCTGAACGATATGCTGAGATAAATACAGTACAAGAGAATAAAAGTCAATTTTACAATGTCATCTGAAGAAGTCAGTTAAAAGCTTGATTGAGGGCATTTTTAGCTGCCGTTTAAAAATGTCAACCGAGTGGGCGTCTCTCATAGCCCTGGGTAGGGTATTCCACAGCTTGGGGCGCAATTGAAAAAGGCAGCTTCTTCAATATTCTTCTTGCTGTGGCATTGAGAGGCTAACAGGCCAGCATCAGAAAACCTGAGCACTCGAATAGGGGCATAGGGAAGGAGGGACTGTAAAATATGTTGCTCCTATGCCATTTAGGGCTTTATAGACAACAAGGAGTACTTTATAGTCTATCCTCGATCTCACAGGGAGCCAGAATAGACTATAAATAAAACATTATAATTTAAACATATGAAGAATGAAATAAAATACCAGAGCACAAGGAGGCTACAGACTTTTGGCTGTTGAGTAGAGCTGCTGCTCGTGGGGAAAAAAGCTGTTTTTATGTCTGGCTGTGGCGGCATTGACAATCCGGAGTGGCCTTCCAGAGGGAAGTGGTTCAAAGAGTTTGAGGCCAGGGTGAGAGGGGTCAGAGATGATCTTACCCACTCTCTTCCTGGCTCTTGCAGTGTACAGATCATCGATGGGAGGAAGGTTGCAGCCAATATCCTTCTCAGCTGATTGAATGATGCGCTGCAGCCTCCGAATGTCATGCTTGGTGGCTGAGCCAAACCAGACTATGATGGAGAAGGTGAGGACAGACTCTATGATGGCAGTTTAACACTGGACTATCATTGCCTGTGACAGATTGTGTTTTCTCAGCTGCTGCAGAAGGTACATCCTCTGTTGGGCACTTAGAGAGGTTATAGTGGAATGTGGCTTTATCTGGCAAGGCCATCAGTTATTGCCCGTCCCTATTGTTACGCTAAGTTGCCCTTATCAGGATTGCTCAGGAGGTCGTTAAGTCAACGGCCTGTGTTAATGTACATGCAAGGATGACCCATCTTCACAGAAAGGCAATAGTGAACCAGATCAATTTTTACAACATTTTCATGATCACCCTTATTGATACTAACAAGAAATATTGATTATGAAGAACTTGAGGACACACTGAGACTGCAAAAAGCGCGGTACAAATGCAATTTATTTCATTTATCCACCATCACCTTTCCCTAGGATCAAATCAAATCAGATCATTTTATTGTCATGCACAGCCAGGTGCAATGAAATTCATTGTCTGAATGAAGTCAATAAAACCAAGGAACTGATTGTTGATTTGGAAGAGTTGTAGCGGGAGGCCGAGGAGTTACAAACCTGTCTTCATCAACGGGTCGGTGCTGGAGAGAGTTAACAAATTCAAGTTCCTGAGCATCATATCTCTGAAGATCTGTCCTGGACCAAGCACATTGATGCAAACATAATGAAAGTACATCAACGCCTCTACTTCCTTAGATTGACGAGATTGTTATTTCTATTAATACTCTCTTGAAACTCTATAGGTGTAGAAACATAGAAACATAGAAAATAGGTGCAGGAGTAGGTCATTCGGCCCTTCGAGCCTGCACCGCCATTCAATAGGATCATGGCTGATCATCCAACTCAGTATCCTGTACCTGCCTTCTCTCCATACCCCCTGATCCCTTTAACCACAAGGGCCACATCTAACTCCCTCTTAAATATAGCCAATGAACTGGCCTCAACTACATTCTGTGGTAGAGAATTCCAGAGATTCACCACTCTCTGTGTGAAAAATGTTTTTCTCTAGTAGAAGGAGAGTTGGCTGGTTGCATCACTTGGATCACCGGGGAAGAACTCCGACTGCCGGCCTGCGGCCGATAACATCCTGAAGCCACGACCTGCGGAGCTTCTAGCTGCGGGCAGGGTGTGGACTTACCATCCGGAGCCTGGGATCCCTCACTAGGGATCGCCGGAGAAGAGCTCCGAACGTCGGCCTGCAGCCTATAACATCCTGAACCCGCAGACTCCGGTAGGAAAGTGCTGATTCGGGACCTCCAAGCTGCGGAGTGTGTTTCACCGTCCCGACGTCGGAGTTTAGATCATCCCAACGCGAGGGCCTGTAAATCGAGGGCCGTCTGCAGCGGCGACTACGGGGGTCTATGGCCCCGACCACGGTTGACAAGGGAGGAGGACTGGCTGAACTTTGTTGCTTTCCACCACAGTGAAGAATGCTGTGGTGGACATTTGTGTTAAATTGTATTGTGTATTGTGTGTTCTTTTAAGTGTATCGCTGCTGGCAAATTCATTTCACTGCATGCAATGTGCATGTGATGAATGAATTTGACTTTAATTTTGACTTTGACACAGTAACTTGCAGCTGAAATAATTTATCGTCAAGCTGTTTAATATCTGCAGCTGGCATAAGCTAGTCCACTTGCAGATCAATGCCCTGCAGCGGTCCCGCATTTTAGGTTCAATGTTGATTTTATTGTCACAAGTGTAATCGCACAGAGAAACTATTTTCTTACAGACCGTCCAGTAGAACATTGCCATACCACAAGCACACCCCCGATTCGCAAATTGTACAGAGTAGTCTGTTGATACCGCATGCAAGTACCAAGTAAATGGTGCCATTTTCAAAGTCCAGTCCATGCTCTAGGTATTGTCAGTGGTGCCCATTCAAGGCAAACCCTAGACTGCTGTAGGCCTGCAGCCATTACCAAAGTGTTATTTTACTTCGGAGTCACGTGAGTGACTTCGTGAAGAACCCGCTTCCAACGCATGCGTGTCATATCGCTACACGCATTGCAACGAGTCCCACAGGGGGGAACGACGTTCCCCAAGCGGGAGAATTTGAAAGTCGGGAACAGCAGGTAAGAGACTCTGCGTTCCTTTTTTCTACTTACCTTTTAGGTGGAGACATGGACCTGATCCATGAAGGCTGCGGAAAGCTGGTGGGGAGACCCGCGGAGTGCGAGCAGCCGGCAGGAGCAGCAACGGCACCAGTTTCCTGGAGGGGAAAAAACCTGTGCCCGACTTCGCTCCCGCACCGGCAAAATTCACTTCTCGGCCGGGCGGGAAGCAAAGCAAAGACGGTAGTCACTCAGAGGGTAGTCCATAACGAGAACAAGCTCCCAGAAGAAGCAGAGGATACAATCACAACTTTCAAAAGACATTTGGACAGGTCCATGGATCATAAGGTCATAAGTGATAGGTGCAGAATTAGGCCATTCGGTCCAACAAGTCTACTCCGCCAATCATGGCTGATCCATCTCTCCCTCCTAAACCCATTCTCCTGCCTTGTCTCCATAACCCCTGACACCCATACTGATCAAGCATCTATCCAGCTCGTTAGGGTTCAGATCAGAAGGATTTAAAGCGATATGGGTTAAATTCACGCAAATGCAATTAGGCCAGAATGCCACGATGGTCAGCATGACAAACTGGGCTGAAGGTACTATTTCCATTCTGTAGAGCTCTATACCTTTCTGACTATTATTAAGCAAAGGGATTGAATACTGAAATTAATAGATCATTTATGAATATATTAATTGATAAAGATGAGGTATTCGCAAATGGGGTGTTAAATCCTGACACACTCTTTAAAAATACTATAAAAGATTGCAACTTCGTTTCTGATTCTTACCTAAGATTGATCCCGAATACAATCCAAGCACAGCAGGAGTGATATTTCACCTCAGATAGACAGACACAAAGTGCTGGAATAACTCAACGGGTCACGCTGTATCTCTGGAGAAAAAGGATGGGTTATGTTTCGGGTCAGGGTCCTTCATCAGACTGCAGAAGGGTCCTGACTGGAAACGTCAACTATTCTTTTTCTCCAGAAATACTGCCTGACCTGTTGAAGTTACTCCAGTGCTTTGTGTCTATCTTTGGTATAAATCAGCATCTGGAGTTTTCTGTTTCCTCATCTGATCTTTCACTGCACTGATCTTTATAAGATCTCACTGTGTGCCAATGAATGCTATGTTTGCCTAAATCGAAGGTTGACTACACACCACAACTAATTCATTCGCATCTGAAGAATGGTCTGAAGAAGGGTCCTGACCTGAAACGTCACCTGTTCATGTTCTCCAAAGATGCTGCCTTCCCCTCTGAGTTACTTCAGCGATGTTGTGTTTTAATTAATTGAAGTGCCTTGTGTCATACAAGAGATGTGGAAGTTATATTGAGTTGCATTTATTCCTCTTTCATACATTTTTAATTTAGGCTACTAATTTCCAAAATAAATTGGAGTCTGCTGAGACTAGATTCATTGTTGAGGGCAATTTTAACCTTGCCCATTTGCAAGAAAAAGACACAAGAGGTGAACTTGCTGATCTTTACTATAATGAAAATGAAGACCGACTAGTTGTTAAAAAACAAAGCATCCGATTTCTTGATGTCAGTTGGCGGCAGGGCAATTTAAATTAAAATTATTCCCATAATGTCAGATGATTTCTCCTTAATCTCCTTCAGGTATCATCTTGTTCGGTTTGCATTACAACCTCATATTTCTATCCACACTGATCATGCACTGAAATTGGAAACAAAAAGCCTTAATCCTGTATCTGGAATGAATCTGCATGTTGTGTGGACCATCCTTGGATTGCACTGCCCCTCTCTGGCAATACAGGGTCATTACAAGCAACTGCTTTGGAAATACGGTACAAGTCAAGTCAAGTCAAGTCAAGTCAAGTCAAGTTTATTTGTCACATACACATACGAGATGTGCAGTGAAATGAAAGTGGCAATGCTTGCGGACTTTATGTTCGGACTACATGCTGGCTGATATTTAAATGGCATGGCATAATGGCCTGGGCTTTCTCTTGTCCCTTTCAAAAACAACAATTGGATTCCTTCTGGAGAATGTTTGCACTTGTTGAAGGAAGAAGATTTAAAATAAGTAGTTGTTAGAATTTGTTTAAGAAGGAACTGCAGATGCTGGGAAATCGAAGGTAGACAAAGATGCTGGAGAAACTCAGCGGGTGCGGCAGCATCTATGGAGCGAAGGAAATAGGGATTTCCTTCGCTCCATAGATGCTGCTGCACCCGCTGAGTTTCTCCAGCACTTTTGTCTACCCAAGTAGTTTTTAGAAGTTCTCTAAAGGAACTAGTTGGAAACAAAAAGCTAAAGAAAATGTGTGGCCCGACCACAGTTGAACAAGGAGGTAGATGACTGAACTTTATTGCCTTCCCTCACAGTGTGAAACGTTGATTCTGCTGTGTGGGGATGTTCGTGTCTAATTCTCTCGTGTGTTGTGTTCCTTTTTATTCGTATGGCTGTATGGTAACTGAAATCTCACTGTACCAATCGGTGCATGTGACAATAAATGTAAACTTGGCATGAAATGGGAATTCAATGCTCTTGTTTACAGCATTTGTTGATGCAGTGAATACTTTCAATGTCACATTATGATGTTTTGTTGTCAACACATTATGATGTTTTGTTGTCAACATTATCCTTTCACTATCCTTGTATAGAAACATAGAAAATAGGTGCAGGAGGAGGCCATTCAGCCCTTCAAGCCAGCACCGCCATTCATTGTGATCATGGCTGATCGTCCCCTATTAATAACCCGTGCCTGCCTTCTCCCCATATCCCTTGACTCCACTAGCCCCTAGAGCTCTATCTAACTCTCTCTTAAATCCATCCAGTGACTTGGCCTCCACTGTGTCCACTGCCCTCTGTGACAGGGAATATTAGGAATATTAGGAATTTGGTATATTAGGAATTTCTGCACAACTCAAAAAACATTAGATTATCTACCCAAGGTACACAAAATTGCTGGAGAAACTCAGCGGGTGCAGCAGCATCTATGGAGCGAAGGAAATAGGTGACGTTTCGGGCCGAAACCTTTCTCCAGTCTGAAGAAGGGTTTTGGCCCGAAACGTCTCCGATTTCCTTCGCTCCATAGATGCTGCTGCACCCTCTGAGTTTCTCCAGCAATTTTATGTACCTTCGATCTTCCAGCATCTACAGTCCCTTCTTGAACAGATTATCTACCCACATATTTTCTTCAGCTTTTTGTTTCCAGGTTGTTTTTTTCGAGAACTTCTAATGACTACTTATTTTAAATCTTCTTCCATCAACAAGTGCAAACATTCTTCAGAAGGAATCCAATTCTTGTTTTTGAAAGGGACAAGAGAAAGCCCAGGTCAGTAAAGGATTGCAAAGATATGCAACGGCAGTAGGATTTCCCCACTTTTCCCCACAGCCATGCTGCTGTTGAAAAACAGAAAAAAAATTGGGAACTGTAGAAACAAAGAACTGCAAATGCTGGTTAACACACGAAAGGACACAAAGTGCTGGAGTAACTCAGCAGATCAGGCAGCATCTTTAGTCAGAGGGTGGCAAATCTGCAGAATTCATTGCCACAGAAGGCTGTGGAGGCTAGGTCGTTGATATTGTTTTAAGGCAGAAATTGACAGATTCAGGATTTCTGCAGGTTTTAGGGGTTATGGGGAGAAGCCAGGAAAATGGGGTTGAGAGGGAAAGTTGGATGAACCATGATTAAGTTTCGGTTTAGTTTATTGTGACGTGTACCGAGGTTACAGTGAAAAGTTTTTTCACCGAGGTACAGTGAAAAGATTGAATGGCGGAGAATTCTGCTCCTGTAGCTTATGAACTTACAAACGATTCCCGCAGAACATGGATAGGCGATGTTTCGGGACTAAACTCTTCTTCAGAAAATTGAGCAGGTTATGGAAAGAGAGGGGTGTGAAGGGGGTTGAGGAGGAAAGACAGAGCGATAAGCAAAAGGGATCCAAAGGAATGGAGAGAAACTAAAGAAAAATAATATGCGATAAGTCTTATTGAAATTACACAAAGGAAGCCACGCCATCCTTGATGTGGCTCTGTGCAACTAGGTAGACAACTCAGAGATTAGAGCCTTTTTAATAGGTCACCTCCGTAAAGAGGGACACCACAAGTTTTTAAGGTATTTTATTTGATTTAATAGTTAACTGTCAACAATAAAGTAATTTGCATTTGTTTCCAGAAGAGAGATTCTTTGTACTCCTACTCTCACATTTAAATACTTTTGAATCACTCAAGCAGGGGAGGTTGTTGTGAACTTCCAGTTCTTTAAAGGTTATGATTTGTGACAAGTTTGCAGGCAAAATCTCATTACAATTTCACCAAGAAAGTTTAATTAATCATTGCACTGTAAAACATTCAACTTCAAAAAGAACTCCCCAAGGGGAAGAGAATACAGGGGAAATGAGTGAGCAGTTTAATTTCCTTTGGTTGTATGCTGGGTTAATCTACTTGCATAAAATTCCTACAAGTTACCAAGTGCATTCATAAACAGTGCACAGAGACATTCTTGTTTGGCTCGACTAACTCGTACGCCATTGGGGATGAGATTAATCCCGAGAGATCAAAACTCCAAGCATTCGGCTTTTAAATATTTAAGGGAGAAAGGGCGATGGATAATTGGCAGATCTCCTGAGTGCAATGTAGATTTTCTCAGTATCAATCTTGGAGTCCAGTGTTAATTTACGTACAGGCTCTCAGTTCTCATTCCCAAGAATGTGGAAGGTTAAGGGCCTGACCCTCTTTCACGACCTCATTCACGACCTCTGCCGAGTTTGCCCTCAACTCATACTCGCAGCATGGTCGTCATGAGGTCGTAGGAGGTCGTGATGCTAGTCGTAGGTACTCATGGCATCAAGTAGGTCGGGGCGTTTTTTCTAGCCTGATGAAAAATGTCCACGCGTAAAAAAGGTCGTGAATTAGGTCGTGAAAGTGGGACAGGCCCTTTAAGGGGATGATTGGATCAAAGATTTCAAGCTATTAAGGGCATCTGAAAAATATAAATTAGCACTTCTGGTTGGGAAATTTTGGTCCAGGAATCAGAGCCGGTAGGAAAAGCCGGGTCTTTGAAGCGTGATGAGGAAACTCACATAGTGAAGGGCGTAGCTGTTTGGAACTCTCTTGTGCAAACATGAGTTGCAGATTGGTTCGTCATTCAGTTTAAATTTTAACAATAGATTTTTGTCAACTAAAGCTGCTAATGGATGCTAAGATGAGCAGATAAGTGTAGTTCAGCCACAGATCATCTACAACCTCTCTGAGTGATGAGAAATGCTCCAGGGCCAAAATCTGGCATTGCTTTAAATCTTTTTTATTCGCTTTTGTTTAATTGCTTCGTGTCAGTGCTGCAGACATAGAATTTTAATTTTTTTTGGACCACTACTGTGCAAGGTTTATTATCAACCTGATTTATAATCAAACCTATCTTGACTCCAGCTTTAAAGCCAGTCTACTTTGGGACTAATCCTCAGTTTTCAAACCAGTATACTGCCCTGCCAGAGGTCATTTGTGGCTGATCGGTCCTGATCTTTTCTCGCCTCCAGTTCTTCACCTCCCCCAGCCCTTACTTTCAGTCTGAAGAAGGGTCCCGACCTTCATGTTCCCGATGTTGGGGGAGTCCAGAACCAGGGGCCACAGTTTAAGAATTAGGGGTAGGCCATTTAGAATGGAGATGAGGAAAATCTTTTTCACCCAGAGAGTTGTGAATCTGTGGAATTCTCCGCCTCAGAAGGCAGTGGAGGCCAATTCTCTGGATGCTTTCAATAGAGAGTTAAGGGCCTGTCTCACTTGGGCGTCATTTGCGCGTCATTTACACATCATTTACGCGTCATGACGCATGCTTTGTGACGAGCTCGTGATGCGCGCATGCTGTGCATTACGCACGCATAGTGCGTGGTGACGTAGGCAGTGGCGCGCAGTCGCATGCAACGCCCCAGGATTTTGGGGTTCACAAAGTCTTCGCGTGCCACCTGCAAGACGCGCAAATGGCGCCCAAGTGGGACATGCTCCTTAGATAGAGCTCTTTAACATAACGGAGTCAGGGGATATGGTGAGAAGGCAGGAATGGGGGACTGATTGTGGATGATCAGCCATGATCATATTGAATGGCGGTGCTGGCTCGAAGGGCAAAATGGCCTTCTCCTCCACCTATTGCGTATTGTCTATTGTCACCAGAGATGCTGCCTGACCTGCTGTGTCTATCTTTAAGAGCATACAGTAGTTTTGAACTTGCTGTACACCAAATGTTTGCCACATTTCAACAGTGACTGCACAAATGCACGTTATAAAACCCAAATATATAACACCATGAGGATCCATTTAAAATTGATTCTTACTTTATATTCCTGATATTATAAAACAGTTTATTGCCTCATTATGTGAGGAATAGCAATGGTGGTATGTAGATTTAATAAAGAAAAAAGTCATTTTGGAGGAATAAAATAATTAAGTTATTTCAGAGCATGATACAATTACAGAAAAGATCTATCAACATATGAAAGAAGGACATATAGGAAATGTGGAAATCTCAGAACATTAATGCTGGCAAAAAAAGAGGCAAGGGAACTCAGTAGAGGGAAAACTGAATAGAAATTAAACAAATAATAATTTTTAAGAGGGTGTGTTTCCGCGCTATATGTCTAAACTAAAATTAAAGGGTGCCATGGATAATGGGGAGAAGGCAGGAGAATGGGGTTGAGAGGGGACGATAGATCAGCCATGATTGAATGGCAGAGTAGGAATGGCCTAATTCTGCTCCTTCAACTCATGAACATGATTTCCTGACATCTTTATGAATGTCACATCACTCCACTCCTCAGCACCTGCCAATGTCACCCACTTCACCCCCCCCCCCCCCCCCCCCCCCCTTTATTTTACTCCTCAATGATACAACAAATGGAAGAAAGTGCTCATTGAGTGCTGGTACAACAAATGTAAGAGGCGGCAATAATTTATACTTTTAGGCTTGTGAATCATAGAGATTTGTCATTGCTTTATCCCTTCTATGATATGATTGGCAAACAATATTTTATTACCGAACCACAGAGTACAGACTACTGTTTATCTCTCGGGTCCCATGTTAATCATCTCCTCAAGCTGTCACCTCCTGCCAGTTTACTTTTGCATGGGATCCAATACTTTGCATGTTCTACTCATCTCACACACTGAGCGCCAGCAGCCTACCTGAAGGTAGAGGGTCTTCTCAATGACCTTCTCCTTCTCCGAAGATAGACACAGAATGCTGGAATAACTCAGCGGGATAGGTAGCATCCCCGGAGAGAAGGAATGGGTGAGGTTTAGGGTTGAGACCCTTCTTCAGACTCTCCTTATTCTTCTCCAACATCAGCAAGAAAGGTGGGGTGGAAGATTGCAACCTTCACATGGTCCGCCCTGTTTTGACTAATGCAATCAACTCGACGTGCACAAACGGAAGATCAAATAGAACAAGTTGTCCAACAACTTTAGGCTGTGCACGCCACATGAAAGAAGAAGAGCCAAGAAAGGTTGCCAAATTACAACACTCTGACTGATGAAGGCCAATGTGCCAAAAGCCTTTTTGACCACTCCATCTATCGGTGATGCCACTTTCAAGGATCTGCTTGTTCACACACAAAACCTACGACCTAGTCGTTTATGATTTGACACATAACCTGCCAAAAACACTCACTAAATCCTTGCAGAGTAAGAGAGGAGATCCATCGCTTTGCAAAACATTATTTCATTTGAAATTGTACATTTATTTTCAGATGTCATGTCACTTTAATGTATCCCATTTCCAAGACATGGTTATTAGACTGCAACTTTTGGTGATTTCCTGCAACATTTCAAACCCTTCATTTAAAACTTTACCACACATATGGCCAAACGTCAGTAGGATGATAAATGCACTGTGTGGCTGGTGTAATCCTTGCCTTAATATGACAATACACCTGAATTCAATGCTGATCTGGGGAGTCACAGAATGAAATTATATAGGTCGCCATTCCTAATTCCAATTAGTCGACCTGTACTATTTTCCCAAGATTTTGCAATATACCCTTTTCATGTCTATATCTAACGTTCCTTTGAAAACAACCATAGATTCTGCTTCCCTTTCAAGCAATGTGTTTCAGATCATAACACGAAAGATTCTCTTCCTCTCCCCGTTGCTTCTTTCCCCAATTACTACGAATTTGTATTCTTTGGTTATTCATGTACTCACAAACGAAAATATTTTCAGCTCACTTACTTTATCAAAGCATTTTGGAATATTGAAGAAGTCTTTTAAATTTCTGTTATGCCTTCTCTGCTCCAAGGAGAACAATGAAAGAATATTCAGTATATCATTATCTCTCTTTCAAATATTCTCATCTGTTATTTTACCCAGAGTCAATAAAGGTTGTTGCATTATATGATCATGACACATTGCCTCCAAGGTTATTATATTGTCACAAATTCACAAATTTTAGAGACCTATAACTTCATGTTCAAAGGTTGGGACGGTAGTGCAGCGGTAGAGTTGTTGACTTAAGGGCCTGTCCCACTTTCACGAGGTAATTCACAAATTCTCCCGAGTTTTTCCCTAGTTTTAAACTCGCAGAATGTTCGTAACGAGTCCATAGGAGGTCGTAGGAGTCCGTAGATATATCGTAGCGGCTCGTTATGCTAGCCGTGGGTACTCATGGCATCAGGTACGTCGGGACGTTTTTTCCAGCCCGATAAAAAATGTCCACGAGTAAAATAATGGTCAGGATTAAAGAAATTGCAACTTTTTACTCGTAAAGAGGGCATCAAAATAGTCGTGGGAATTTGTAGACATACTCGTAGGAGTTCATGAACATTGTCGTGGAAGGTCGTGGGAGATCGTACCACAATCTTGATTTTTTTTTTTAGGTCCTTTAAACTCGGCAGAGGTTTTGAATTAAGTCGTGAAAGTGGGACAGGCCCTTTAGTGCGCCAGAGACCTGGGTTGGATCCTGACTACCGGTGCTGTCTGATTTTAAAAATTGCATCATCAGTTAATATTTCCTTATTCGATTAGATTACAATTGTATATGATAATACTGTTGTAATACTCCTTGTATCATTTGCCATTGTAAATGATTGTTACTTTTCTTGTCAGAAACCTGCAATTATGTCGGCATCTCTGGAGGAGGAAAGGCAGGCTCCACAGACCATATTACGACGAGTGCAATGGGTTTTATGGAGAGATGCACACATATTAATGCAGAGCAAGGACCAAATCAGGGGAGGTTTAGGTGGTGAATGGAAACAGACAGTTCATATCAATCGACCTTTACTGGCAGAGAAACTTGCAAATATCCAGACATTGACCTGAAATGTTGACATCTAAAAGGATTCCTACATGCTGTTAAGCTAGAAATGGTGCAGAGAAGGACTATGAGGATGTTGCCAGGACTCGAGGTGCACCCAAGCACACTAGGGACAATTTTACATTTATTCTAAGCCAATTAGCCTACAAACATGGAGGGACTGAGTTACAGGGAGACGTTGGGTGAGCTAATACTTTATTCCTTGGAGAGGGAAAGGATGTGTGAGGTGCTTATAGAGATGTATCAAATTTTGGGAGAAATAGATTGATGCATAGAGTCTTACCCAGAGTCGGGGAATCAACAACCAGAGGACCTGGGTTGAAGGTGAGAGAAAAACTATTTAATAGGAACCCGAGGGGGCAATCATTTGCACAGAGAGTGGTGGCGAGATGGAATGAGCTGCCAGAGGAGATAGTTGAGGCAGATACAACAGCAACATTTAAAAGACAGTAGGACAGGGACATGAATAGGAAATGTTTAGAGGGATATGGGCAAAACATCAGCAAGTGGGACTAGTGTAGATGGGACATCTCGGTCAGCTTATGCAGAGGGACCTCTTTCCATGCTGTACGACTGTGATTATTTCCAATAATAATGGCTCAAGAGTGTAGCCTTTCGTGTCATGAAGATGCCAACTGCAATTCTGATTCTGTAATATTACATGTTAGTAGATGACTGTATGCATTAGCTGCTCCTTTCTCCAGTTCAATCTGTGCAACAGAACCTCGTCTCATGGTTGACAGGGAAATCATAACTCTGCACCTGTTTAATGATAAGCTGGTTCAAACCCTCTCTGGAGAGCTGGCTGTTGATTTCAAAGCCATACATTCCAATGTATTCTCACATCAACACATAACGAGTTCAGACCTTAGATAAAGCTCTTCATTCAATAGCTTGCCACTCAAGGGAGGGAGCTGAACTCAATTTATATTTGTGTATCATCGTGCTTATATACAAAGCAATGCTTAGCTAGTTCAGGAGTGGTTGTACAAACGTGGGTTGTTTTCTCTGGAGTGTGAGATGGTGAGGAGGCCTGATGGAAGCGTATAAAATTATGAGAGACAGAGATAGGTCAGCCAGTTGGAAGCTTTTCACTGTACCGCAGTACACGTGACAAGATACAAGATACATTTATTTGTCGCATGTGCCAGATGGCATAGTGAAATGTGATTACCATACAGCCATACAATCAAAAATAAAGAACACAACACACGATAGAGTTCAACATAAATCATCCCCACACAGCAGAATCAAAGTTTCCCACTGTGAGGGAAGGCACCAAAGTCGGTCCTCTTCCTCTAATGTTCCCCACTGTTCACCCGTGGTCGGGGCCTCCGCAGTCGCCGCTACGGGCGGCCCGATGTTCAGGCCCACTCGCCGGGGTGGTGTAACTCCGACATCGGGACTGGGGGACATCCTCAGTGGCTTGGACATCAGAGTCGGCCACCACCTACATGAGTCCACGGCTCCCAAAGTCCGCAGGCCGCGCCAGGCGGAGATTCACGCTGGTGGTCCTCGGCAATGGGCCCCAGGACTCCGCGATGTTGTTCAGCGCTGCCCGCATTGGGAACTCTCCCAAACCGCAGCTCCACGATGTTGGAGCAGCGCGCCCAACACTCCGGAGCTCCAAACGGCGACCCGGGTAGGTATCGCCCGCTCCGCGACGAATTCAGCGCTGCGCCGCCGCTGTTGCAGCTCTGGTCCGGTTCCCGGTCCCCGGCAGGAAAGGCCGCTACGATACAGGTGGTAGGCCGCGAGCTAGGGGGCAAGGACGCGTCCCCGCCAGGAAACGACTGGGAAACAGTTTCCCCATTACCCTGCCCCCCTCCCCCACATAGAAAAGTTAAAGTCTCCCCCTAAAATAGACATTAAAACTAAAAATGTTTAAAAAGATTGAAAAAACGAACAGGCTGTAGGCAGAGGCTGCCGTCAGTGAGGCGCTCCTAGATTACAATAAAGTAAACTGTAAGATTCAAGATTCAAGAGAGTTTATTATCATGTGTCCTAGATAGGACAATGACATTCTTGCTTTGCATCAGCACAACAGAATATTGTAGGCATAAATAATACAGAACATATCAGTGTGTCCATATAGCATTGAATAGCCATTTGGTCCATCATGTCTTTGCCACCATTCAATCATGGCTGATCTGTCTTCCCCTCTCAACCCCATTTTCCTGCCTTCGCCCCGTAACCGCTGACACCGCAGTACTAATCAAGAATCTCTCAATCTCCGCCTTAAAAATGCCCATTAACTTGGTCTCCACAGCCTTCTGCTTCAATGAATTCACATGAAATGCATAAAAATAGACAACACAATATTCCTCACGTTTTAATTGCAACTCCAAATCAAATGTGTTTCATTATTTTCGAAAATGCTTTGTGATGACCTGTTGAAAAAGGTTCAATAGAAATTCAAGCCCCCTTCTTAGCTTTAGCAAGCATCACCAATTTCCTTGCATTTATCCTTAGTGAATTAACTGTGCTTAATGGTAATTGAGATGAATGCATTCTTCTCTGACTTTGCTGGTTTGCAGACAATCTGCAAAGCTTCAGTTACAACTTCAGAATTGGGGTAGCACGTTTAGATGAAAGGACCATGAACTTGCACAGGTAGATCAGTGTCTTTGGGGGAACAGCATCTCATATTTCGCTTGGGCAGCTTACAGCCCAGTGGTATGAATATTGGTTTATCTAACCCCAGCATTCCCACTCTCTCTATCCCTCCCCCACCCAAGTCACACCAGCTTCTCGTTTTCACCCAACAAACAGCTAACAATGGCCTGTCTCCTTTATCATCACATATTTTTCATTCATTGTTCTTTATCTCTCAACATCATCTTCTATATCTCTCATTTCCCTTATTCCTAACTAGTCTGACGAAGGGTCTCGACCCGAAACGTCACCCATTCCTTCTCTCCAGAGATGCTGCCTCTCCCGCTGAGTTATCACAGCTTTTTGTGTCTATCTTAGATCAGTAACTAACAGGATGACTGAGACTTTTGTCCTTCGCTTGTGAGCAAGGTGACAAGCTCCTGCTTGTGCATAAAACCACATCAGGTCAATCGCCTCAGTCTTACTTTGAGGTTTTTGCAAAAATTGCATGAATAACAATGACCTTCAAATGAATGCGAACAGTCTAATACCTCCAGGTACTGGCAGAGTCAGGAATTTCAGCCAAATGTATGAAACATTCGATTATTAATAGCCACACAGTGTAATTTCAAGTCCCATAAAATGTGTGTTGGCGGTAGCAATATCAATAAGTATGATAGAATCACAAAACAGTGATGTATTTTCATCCTGACAGTCGATGAATACAGTGCCAAGATAAACAGTAGACTGATCACAAAGTTAAGGGATTGAAACGGCAATATGATGCATTATGAATTCAGCCTGCTCATGTCCTCTCATTCTGAGCAACATTCGTTCCCCAAAACATATCATGAATAAATATGGGTTGTCAAAGTCTTCAGGAGATGGGCGGCACGGTGGCGCAGCGGTAGAGTTGCTGCCTTACAACGCTTGCAGCACTCGAGACCTGGGTTCCATTCCGACTACGGGCGTCGTCTGTACGGAGTTTGTACATTCTCTCCACGACCTGCGTGGGTTTATTCTGAGATCTTCGGTTTTCTCCCACACTCCAAAGATGTACAGGTTTATTGGCTTGGTATAAATGTAAATTGTCCCTGGATAGGTGTGTATAGGATAGTGTTAATGTGCAAGGATAGATGGTCGGTGCGGAATCGGTGGGCTGAAGGGCCTGGTTCCTGGCTGTATCTCTAAAGGTCTCTGGCACTGTTCCTCGCAGTGCCAGAGACCTGGGTTCGATCCTGACCACAGGTGCTGTCTGTACGGAGTTTTGTACCCCGCGACCATGTGAGGTTTTCTCCCACACTCGAAAGACATACGGGTTTGTAGGTTAATTGGCTTCTGTAATGTAAACTGTCCCAAGTGTATAGGGTAGTGTTAGTGCACGGGGTGATCGCTGGTCGGCAGGGACTCAGTGGACCGAAGGGCCCGTTTCCATACAATATCTCTAAAGTCTAAAGCAAAGACACACCTTTCAGAATTGCACCAATTGCCAGAAATATATAACTAATGATCCAGTTGGAACTAATCCCCAGTAATGTCTGGCTGTTTTTCCCTATGTGTTTTATATGTTTTCTTTTCACATATAAAACATGACATGTTCATTTCACCATGAAATTTCCTGACTGAGCAAACAAAGTGTGAGTGAGCAAATTAAGGTTAGTTCAATTTGAATGTACAAAATAAAATTGAATTGAAGCAGAAATGGATTATCTAAACAGGAAATTAATAATGAAGCAGATGTAAATGGATTTTTAAAAAGTCTAGAGAACTCCACCAGAATTAATCACAACCATATTGTATTAGTCAGGGACACAGCCCCTTCGGCCCACTAATTCTACGCTGACGAGGATCCCCGCACACTAACACTATTCTACACACACTAGGGACAATTTACAATTTTTTCCAAGACAATTAGCCTACAAACAAGTCGTTGGGAGGAAACCTAAGCACCCAGAGAAAACTCACGCAGGTCATGGGGAGAACGTAAAAACTCCGTACAGACAGCACCCGTAGCCAGGATTGAACCCGGGTCTCTTGCCTTTTTTTTAATTTCAAAATCGACTTTATTCAGGTAATAAATATATACAATACATGAGCTGCGTGACAAATTCATCCAACATTTTCAGAGGCTATACAAATGCAGTGTACATACATTGCTCAAATTTTACAAATTTAACCCCACCCTTGCCACTCATGTGGCCCACTGGCATGGGATCCTTTCCTTATTTTGAGGGGCATCTCCACCATACCGTGCCCCCTATGTCAGGCAGCGGAAGGACACTAGACTGTGGTCGTCCCCCACCGAGCCTTGCATTGGCTGCACCGCGCTTCAGTGCGTCCCTCAGCACGTACTACTGCAATCTGCAGCGGGCCAGTCGGCAACATTCCCTGATGGACATCTCGCTCTGCTGGGTGGTCAACAACGCTCTGGCTGACCAAAGAGCGTCTTTCACCCTGTTGATGACCCTCCAGCAGCACTCGATGTCAGTCTCTGAATGCGTCCCTGGGAACAGTCCGTAATTCACTGAGTCCTCTGTGACAGAGCTGTTCGGAATAAAACGTGACCTCTCCAGACTCTCTTTGCAAACGCACACTCTGCAAAGAGGTGGGCAACCGTCTCCTCTCCACAGCAGCCATCCCGAGGGCAGCGTGCGTTGGCAGTGATGTTCAGACAGTGCAAGAAAGATCTGACTGGGGTGGGGGGGGGTTCTTGGTGCTTGTTGGTGAGTTCTGGCGATGAGGCATTTTGCCAGACAAGTTGGGCAGTCTGCTCTGGGAACCACGCCACCGGATACATGGAGTAATTTCCCTGCAGTGCCTGCAGGACGTTCCGTGCTGACCATTGCCCGATGGACATGCGGTCACCTTTGACTACATGTCCGGAAGAACCTTTCCACTAGCAACAGATGGGGCGGCAATGTCCAGCTGACTGGCACATTGCGTGGCATCTGCGCCAGGCCCATCCTTCGCAATACCAGGGAACAGGTAGAACCTCAGCAGGTAGTGACACTTGGTGCCCACGTGCCTTGGCTCTACACTCCTCCGGATGCAGCCACGAAAGGCCTGTTTCCTCGCTGTATCTCTCAACTAAAACTAAACTACACGAAATGAGAGGAGCTCATGTGAGTTATATATGTTACAAGGATGAAGTGGTTAAATCGCTTGTGACAAAGATTCTGTGTAATCCTATGTAAACTTCCAGAGAGAGCTCATCGGAATTATCAATGCAAACAGAGTGTAAAATCCCACCTTGCCAAAATAACCAAACAATTTAAATTTTAAAATAAGAATCTTATGTTTGGAACAAATACAACAAACTCATGACCTCTTTGGTTGCAATCATTATTTTGCTGGAACTCATGTTCTACAAAATTGGACTTTGATCTCTAGTGAAAAAAAATGCAAAGTAGTGAATAATCCAGCAGGCCAAACATTCAGAAGAAAAACATAATGAACTGACGAGGGAAATAAACATCAGTCTAAAACGAGATATGGAGATTATTTTGACCTGTTCATGAAAAACCATCCCACACGGGGGACGTCAGGACATTTTTTTGCATCAAATTGGATAAAATATAAAACATGGAAAAAGCTTATTTGGGCCAACTCATGCAAACTGATGATAGACACAAGTTACTGCAGCATTTTCTGCTTCTCATCAGGATGCATGAGTTGTAGGATGGAACTGCAGATGCTGGTTTACACCAAGAAAGACACAAAATGCTGGAGTAACTCTGCCTGACCCGCTGAGTTACTCCAGCATTTTGTGTCTATCTTTGGTGTAAACCAACATCTGCAGTTCCACTCCACACATCATGCATCCTGATTTATTCTCCTCTTTTCCTTCTCTGCCATCTTTCAGTCATTCTCTTGTATCCCTTCCCTCTAAGTACGCAATGTTTTCTCGTTAAAGCGTGCAAGGCATCTAACGCCAACCGTTTCCTGAGACTGCAGATTTTTCATTCTGACTAATCTCCGATTTGGATGGAATCCAGCTTGCGAGAGATTTATTTTTCTTGTTCCATCAGCAATAACACTCCCTTTCACAAACTGTTCAAATATTCAAAAGGCCTATCTGTTCTTGGGGTGTGACTGAATCATCAATGTTCTCATTCCAATTTACTCACAAAGAAGCTTAACAACAAAGTGCGATTTGCAAAGAAGCCAAGAACCAAAGGAAAAAATCAAATACTAGAGGGCCCAGCATGAATATGAAAGGGGCAAAGTTTAAAGGAGATGTCTGGGACTAGTTTTGTTTAAACACAGAGGGTGGTGAGTGCCTGGAACATGCTGCCAGAGATGGCGATTGAAGCAGATATGTTAGTGACATCTAAAAGACTTTTGGATGGACACATGGATAGGCAGGTAATGGAGGGATGTGGACTATGTGTAGGTAGATAGATGGTCGTGGCATCGTGTTTGACCCAGATATTGTGAGCCAAAGGGGCTGTTCATGTGCTATTATAAATTTACAGATCCAGTAGTTAACCATTCATGACTTATTATTTTATTTCTTAACTCAGCCTGTAGCCCGAGTTAGATTGGTGACCATTATTGCCGATTGTCCACTATAATTGAGCAAGGGATTACCATTGTGCAAGTAGAATAAATCAACAACTGTATATGCTGGTTAGTACACAAAAGGACACAAAGAGGTTGGAGTAAACAAGTCAGGCAGGTGTGGAGAACATGGATCGGTGACGTTCCATGTCGAGAGCCTTCTTCAGACTGTCGGTCTGGAATCCAGGTGTGTCGATGGCCCCCGCCTGCTGGCGGCAAAAGTGGGGAGAGGCGATGATCGACCGAGTCATTGGTCGAGGCCCGTGGGTTGTCGGAGTGCAGATAAGGGGTCGGCAGTGGCGGTGGCAGGCACGGCCTGGAGGTGGCCGAGGAAGCTGCGTGGACCGGCGGTGACACCAGTTAGCCCGGTCTCGAAGCGGCCAGATAGGCAGCGCGGGCCAGTGTGGGCAGCCTGGTGTGAATGTGGGGTGGGCCCAGCCTGAAAGCGGCTGGGGAATGCGGGCAAGGTGTGGCCTCGACAGCCGGCTTGGTGGCAAAGGTGGGTAGGTCCATCCACTATAACCAAAATCCCTTGTAAAGAAGCCCTTTAAAACAAGTGGTTACTGCAATGCAACCTGCAGCAAAGGTAGGATTAAGACAACTCAAGAAAGACTTCAGGAATCAAAATAATGAAGAAATCATCCTCTTCTTTGCCTGGCACCAAATTGCAAAAATCCCAGCCGGTGACACCTCCCACTTCATCTGAAGCCAAAAAATGCCAAACAATTGCTTTGGAAGATTGGTGACCAGGATTTACCTCAATCGTGCCATTGCTCAAAATGTCAGGAGATTAGGAAAAACTAGCTATGACTCCCTTGCCAGCCAATCTTGTTTTTGAGAGCTTATCACTATGATGTAGTGGCCCATTCAGTTCCACCGTCTTGCTCGCAATCCATTTTAAGGTTTAGCGTCACCCTTGTATTTGATCCTTAGTTGAAAAAATTCAATATATTCCAACTTTGATGGATGAAGTTTGTTTGCTGTTTCTTTTTAAGCGAGTTACAGGTGACCGGCGACAGAAGTTGATACAGGACCATAATTATGCATTGGGCGACGAGTCAATAGTTCAAACATTAAACCAGAATATTGTGAAATCAGAGCACGTTTTGTTGACTCAAAGGCAGCAATTATATAAAGAATTGGAATTTTCCTCTTGGTGATTTGAAAACAAGATGTTCAGATCCCTTCATCTGATCCACATGGAAATGATTCAGCAGGCAAGTGACAAATGTGGCATTTTCAAAATTACAATGCTTGGATGTCACAATCACTAACTGAAGATAAATTTTATACTACAAGTAGCAATTTGCATACAAAAGTATGTCTTTGATTAGGCGCTTCAATCCACACTTAGTCACATTTTTGCAGTCGATTACAATGGTCAATATAGGAACAAATCATCACCGCTAGACTTAACCCTTAAGGCAGTTTCAGTCAAAATCGTGCAATCTTACATTAACCATGCGAGCAGTATTTGTAGTGGCCATTTGGCTTATTTTTTGTGTGATTAATTATGGCATGTGTCTTTAAATTTTTTAGTGCCCGTTATTATTTGGGTGAGATTTATGATGTATTCTAGGGCGTGTTCAGAGCTAGGTTTCTTGCGCAGAAACTTAGTCTTTAGTTTTAGTTTTGAACTCACATGGGGAAGGCTAACTCTTCGACCATGTGACGTTTAATTGAGATGAGGACTTTTCTAATGTTCTAATGTACGATTCTATAAACATGCAGACTCACTCGGTTTTGGGCCACAATAGCAGAAACTCTTGGAACCGATGAACGTTAACAGTGAGTTTTTTGAGAAAGGGAAGCTTAATATTTTATAAATCGGTAAGATTCTGGATCTGTATTAAGCAATATTATTTTCACTAAGCAAGCAATGGACATCCATGTCCATCCTCAATCGGCCTTGCCAAGCCATTCCATTGAGCCATTAGCCAATATCGTTTGGAGTGTGGAATGATGTGAATGTCAGACCTGTTAAGTATGTGATATTTTCTTCCCTAAAGGACATTAGAGAAGCAGATGGATTGTACCAACAGTTCGTAGTTTCAAGGTTACTATTTCTGATTCTGCATTTACATTCCCGTTTTTAATTACCTGCATTTAAATTCCCCAGGTGACATGATAGCGTTTGAACTCGTGTCTCTGAATCACTTCTTCATGCATTGAGTTGCTGGTCATTAACTCCTCTGCTGCCAAAACAACAGAGTACGGCTTAAACCAGCCTTCAAATTATATTGGCAGTGCATGTAACGAGCCATATGCACTCTGCTCATATTTAGTGTAGTTTAGAGATAGAGCAGGGAAAGAGGCCCTTCAGCCCACATTGATCACAATCACCCATTCATACTAGTTCCATGTTATCCCACTTTCTCATCCACTCCCTACACACTTGGGGAAATTTACAGCAGCCAATAAAGCTACAAACCTGCACGTATTTGTGATGTGGGTGGAAACCAGAGCACCCAGTGGAAACCCACACGGTCAGGTGGAGAACGGGCAGACTCCACACAGACAGCACCCGGGGTCAGGATCAAAGCTAGATCTCTGGCGCTGTGAGGCAGCAGCTCTACCAGCTGCACTGTATATACAGGAATATACCTGGATTTCTATGCACAGATTGCAGCATTTTCTATTCAGTTTATAGATCAAAATTGTGCAAGCTGCAAGAGAGGGAAGGGGCCGATAGGTAAAAAGAAAACAGAGTCCTGTAAACAGAAAAAGCAAGCAGAGAATTATTTCTCATTCTATTTTAGTTTAGTTTAGTTTAGTTTAGTTTGGAGATACAGCACGGTAATAGGCCTTACGGCCCACCGAGTCCGCACCGACCAACGATCCCCGCACACAAACACTATCCTACACACACTTGGGTATCAAGCCAATTAGCCTACAAACATGTACATCTTTGGAGCATGGGAGGAAACCAGAGCACCCAGAGAAAACCCACGCAGGTCATGGAGAGAACGTACAAATTCCATACAGACAAGTATCTGTAGTCAGCATCGAACTTGGAATCTCTGGCGCTGTAAGGCAGCAACTCTACCGCTGTACCACCGTGCCGCCCTAATTACTAGTTCATTATTAATTACCTTTATGTGCTATGGGAAAATGCTACAACTCCTTTGTACGTACAGTGAGTTAATTGACTGTTTATAAGCAGCACCAACATTTGAATGGTGGCACGGGAGCTTTTATCAGTCCAATGTTAACTCACACGCTTCCGATTCAGAATTCTGTGTATTGAATCTCAACTCTAGAGGCCTCTTCATAATCCAGCTGGATACTTCATGCAACATTGAGGAAGACCTCAAGTCAAGGCATGAACTGGTCTAACAAGAGGATTTAAAAGATTAGTTTAGTTTAAAGCAGTGCGGAAATAGGCCCTTCGCCCCACCGAGTCCGCTCCGACCACTAATCCCCACACATTAGCACTATCCTATACACACTAGGGACAATTTTATACATTTATACCAAGTCAATTAACCTACAAACCTGTACGTCTTTGGAGTGTGGGAGGAAACCGAAGATCTCGGAGAAAACCCACGTGGTAACGGAGAGAATGTACAAACTCCGTACAGACACCACCCACAGTCGGGATCGAAACCAAAATCTATTGTTGCGCCACCGTGCCGCCCTTAAATCTCGTATGATAATTTCATAATATTTATCTCAGTGACCAGGACAACATTAATCCCTCGAATCAACTTCATTAAAACAGTAGTTTTTCAGTATCAATATACTGCTGCTATGTTTCATATATTCCATATGTTTCATATATACACAAGAACTTCGCTGTGATTAAATATTTAGCTTGGAAAAAGGGAAACTCCAAGTTTGTGAAGAAAACTCACATAATATTCACACAAAGGGCGGTGGGGGTATGAAACGAGCTGCCGAAGGAGGTCGTGGAGGAAGTTTATCACAACGGTACATGGATAGGACAGGTTCAGAGGAATATGGGCTAAACGCAGGCAAGTGGAACTAGTGTAGATAGGACATGATGGTCGGTGTGGACAAGTTGGGCTGAAGGGCCTGTTTCCACGCTGTATGACTATGACTCTAATACCAAATAAATGAAAGACTTGCTTTTCTTCATCAAAAAAAACACTTCTGGCCTCAGTTTAATATCTTCACATGGGGTTTCATTTCAATTTAGCATCAGTTTATAATGTTAATGGCAATTTTCAGGATACTTTTTACCACCATTAGTTTAGTTTAGTGGTACAGCATGGAAAAAGGCCCTTCCGACCAGCAATCCCTGCACACTACCACTATCCTGCACACACTATATAACTTATACTGATACCAAGTTACACTTATTGCAAGACAATTAACCTACAAACCTGTGCGACTTTGGAAAGTGGGAGGAAACCGAAGATCTAAGAGAAAACCCACGCAGGTCACGGGGAGAACGTACAAACTCTGTACAGACAAGCACCCGTAGTCAAGATCAAACCCGGGTCTCTGGCACTATAAGACAGTAACTCTACCGCTATGCCACCGTGCTGTGTTAGGAAGTTAATGCAGGGCACAACTCTCGTTGCTGGAACATTAATACTCGTTAATAGAACTGCAATATTTATTTGCAGAAATTTTTGAGAAGAATACATCTTGGTACTACAACTGACAAGAGGGTCAGATGGAGAATATTAATCAGCATCCCAATTCAACAGGACAATTAACTTTTCAATTTCCATTTGAGACAATCAAATTCTATCATGAATGAAATTCATCAGATGGGACAGTCAACTTCAATTATTCTGTTTAATCAGCACTTTTCACTTCTCCCTCTACTGTCCATTGTGTATTCCATCGACACTGGTGTCTTCTGCCAGAACTTTATCTGACAAAACTCTTCATCCTACTATTTTCACCACTTAGACAGACAAGAAAAGAGGGCACATAGCAACATCAGCTACATTCCCCACCCTGAATGAGCTGCACCATTTCTCCATTGAAGTTGAGTGAAAACCTTGGAACCCTTTCTCTCAGCAGTGTGGGAATACTTTACCACATAGACTGCGTACAGTATGCTTGCCTTCATTGGCTTGGGCGCTGGGCATAAGAGTTGGGAAGTCATGTTGTAGTTTTATAGAACGTTAGGTCAGGCTGCATTTGGAGTATTGTGTTTAGTTTAATTTTTAGAGATACAGTGTGGAAACACACCCTTCGGCGAACCGAGTCTGCGCCGACCAGCGATCCCCGCACATTAACACTATCCTACACACACTAGGGACAATTTACAATTTTTACCAAAGCCAATTAACCTACAAACCTATATGTCTTTGGAGTGTGGGAGGAAACCGGAGATGCTGGAAAAAAACCCACGCAGTGGAAAAAATGTATAAACTCCATACAGGCAAGCACCCGTAGTCAGGATCAAACCCGAGCCTCTGGCGCTGTAAGGCAGCAACTCTACTGCTGCGCCAATGAGCCCCCACCCCCCTTTCTGGTCACCCCTTAACAGGAAGGATGTGGAGGCTTTGTAGAAGGTGCAGAAGAGCTTCATCAGAATGTTGTCCAGATCAGAGTGAAGGTTATTTTCTCTGGAGAGTTAGAGACAACAGAGGAGACCTGGTCGATGGATATAAAATTAGAAGAGGCATAGATTCGGTAAACAGAATATTTTTCCCCAAGGCGGAAATGTGAAAGATTAGAGGACATGGCTTTGAGAGGGGAAAATATCAAACAAGATGTTGGGGGGTAGAATGCTTGGAAGCCACTGCCAGCGGAAGTGACGGAGCCAGATACGATAGTGGCATTTGGATAGGCACATGGATATGGATGGAACGGAGGGCTTTAGTTCAGTTTAGAGATACGGCATGGACACAGTCCCTTCGGCCCACCGAGTCCACACCGACCAGCGATCCCAGTGCATTAACACTATCCTCCACACACTAGGGACAATTTACACTTAGACCAAGCCAATTAACCTGCAAACCTGTACGACTTTGGAATGTGGGAGGAAGCCGATGATCTCGGAGAAAACCCACGCGGTCACGGGGAGAACGTGCAAACACCGTGCAGACAGCACCCGGGATCGAACCAGGGTCTCTGGCACTGCAAACTCCACCGTGCCGCCCAACAGATCCCATGCAGTCAGCAATCAGTTTATCCAGCATCATGTTTGGCATGGATATTGGGGGCCAAAGGTCATGTCCCTGTGCTGTCTTATGGCATCGAGTCAACAACACCATTAACCATCATATTCTTAAGGGCTGCAAGTGATTGGCAATGGATGCACATCCTGAAATCAGATCTAGTGATATTTAAGTGAATGATTGCAGTATTCCCTGCTGTGTTGAGCTTCAGACGGAGAGAGCTACAAGTTTGCCACTTCATTAGCTGGGACAGTCAGTTTCAATTATTCTATTTGATCAGCACTCGGCATTTTTTTCATCCTCATGGATTCGCTCTGCATACTGCCTTATGGAAGAGACCATTAAATCAAGTCTCCATTTCTTCTCGCAGGCTGGCATCAAGATCGTTTGGTGAGAGGTTTGGAGCACCCACCAGCGTCCTGGTCAGTATTTCTCCCACGGTGCTGTGAGTGTCACTCTATTTGTGCACAAATAGGCTATTATTTCAGTGACCGAACTTTAGAAGCACTCCACTGGCTAGGAGGCACTTTGGGCCTTCTTGTACCATCAGAAGGTGCTCACAGAAACACAATTCACTCTTTCTTCCCCCTTTTGTCTTTGCTGTCAGTAAATGTATTCATGTGTCTTGTTGTTTCACGTATCTTGTGTTTTATGACTTGTTTCATGTGTGTTGTGTTTTTCTTGTGTTTTGTGTTTTACGACTGTTGGCAGATCAATTGTCCTCCTGGGATAAATAAAGTTCCATCATATCGTATCATAAATCACAGCTATCCAGTAGTTTTACCAGACTGCAAGCAGTCAGGTTACCTGCTGCTTATTGCTCTTCGATGACTCAAGCTGGGAAGAATGAGCATTGATTGGGGAAAAGGTCCAGGCTTGGCTTTAACACTCACGTTATCTTTCCTTGAAAGTGGTCACAGGTAGATAGAGTGGTCAAAATGGCTTTTGGCACATGGGCCGTCATCAGTCAGGCACCCGAGTATAGAAGTTAGGAGGTCATGTTGCAGTCATACAAGACATTGGTGGGGCCACATTTAGAGTATTGTGTAGGAAGGAACTGCAGATGCTGGTTTAAACCAAAGATAAACACAAAAGGCTGGAGTAACTCAGCTGGACTGGCAGCATCTCAGGAGAGAAGGAATGGGTGACGTTTTGGGTCTTGACTCTTCTTCAGATCGTTCAGTTCTGGGCACCATGTCATGGGAAAGATGTTGTCATGCCGGAAAGGGTGTAGAGAAGATTTACGAGGATGCTGCATGTTGATCATCAATGACTTGTAAAGAAACATGCGTATGGAAGAGGATATTATTCCAAGGCACCTCTCTCAACCTGCCTAGACTGTACTCCACCAATAGGGGTTTACGGGGAAGGTGGACTATTTGCCATACCTCAGGAACCACTAGTCAAATAATACTAATAAACAGCAGCCATCATTTTCACTTTTGCCGAGTTAAGGGAAAGTTTACATGAAGATTGAAAAATCTGGCAACAACATAAAACCTCAACTAGGTCTGCGTATAAAATAAGTGGGGGATTAGATAGGGTGAGTGCACAGAGTCTTTTATCCACAGTACAGGAATCAAGAACCAGAGGACACAAGTTGAAGGTGAGAGGGAACATTTAATTAGAACCCAAGGACAACTTTTTAACACAGAAGGTGGTGGGTATAAGAAACAAATGACCAGAGGAGGTAGTTGTGGCATGTACTATGACAACATTTAAAATACATTTGGACAGATACATAGACAGGAATGTTTAGAAGGATATGGGTCAAACGCAGGCAGATGGGACTAGTGCCAACAATATCATGAGAGACCCCTTCCACCCCTGCAACGGACTGTTCCAGCTGCTACGGTCAGGCAAACGCCTCCGTTGCCATGCGGTGAGAACGGAGAAGTTGAGAAGGAGTTTCTTCCCAGAGGCCATTCGGACTGTAAACGCCTATCTCACCAGGGACTAACTCTACTGAACGTTTTTCCTTCCATTATTTATTATGTAAAAGAATATGTGTGTTATGATTGTGTTTATAGTTTGTTTGGTTGTTTGTCTTTTGCACAAAAGTCCGCGAGCATTGCCACTTTCATTTCACTGCACATCTCGTATGTGTACGTGACAAATAAACTTGACTTGACTTGACTTGTAGAAGGGGCATCTTGGTCAGCATGGGCAAGTTGGGCCAAAGGGCCTGTTTCCGTGCTGTATGACTCCATGACTCTGTGACATTATTGGGCAGCAGTGATCCCGGAGTCCCATGCGCTGCCGAGACCTATACTACCTTAACAAGATACCTGAAGGCACTGGGATAATACCACCAACACTATCTCCATACGATTAAACATGGCAGCATTAAAATCAAAATATCCTACACACAAGGGACATCTATCCTACACAAGAGGGACAATTTATAGAAGCCAATTAACGAACAAAACTGCACGTCTTTGGAATGGGGGAGGAAACTGGAGCACCCGGAGGAAACCCAAGTGGTCACAGGGAGAACATGCAAACATAGTCAGGATCAAAACTCTGGTGCTGTAAGGCAGCAACTCTACTGTTGTTCCAATGTGCCGCCCCAGTGCCAATTATCAAGTACCCATTTGCACTAAGCCCATTTTACATTTCGTATATTTCCAAGAACTGGAAATTGCACGAGTCGGTCTTAAACGTTACTTCTTAAATGTGAACTTTTTGGGGAAAAGTGAGATGCTGATTTCAGATTCAGTTGAATGAATGAAGAGCCTATGTATCTTCCACAAAAAACAAAAAGGAGTCCCGCCAGTATAGGAACTGCTACACCCTAAAGTAAAACTTCAGTTAAATTTTAATATCTTCTGGAGGAGCTTCTATTCCTCTGTCCTGTATGGAGGGCTTCTGTGTAAGAAACGGTTCAAAGGAGCATCACAGCTCAAGGGATTGTGATGCACATTAGATTTCAGTGAAAATTTCCGATAACTGAAAGTACCAAAAGGCTCAGCTTAACACATTTCTGATAATCGCTCTCTAAATACCTTTGTTTTTCCTGTTGAGTTTTTACAGTTTAATGTTTACTAATTATTCGATCAATATTAAAGTGAACTCACATAAGCCCCTCAGCTTCTGATGATGCCTTCAAACGCCCACCGATCAACTAAAACTACTAAGGTGTTATGAAAGGAATGACAATTACAGTTTCAGGCAGCCTCTCGTGACTTTACAATTCATCTTTCTATATCACACACAATTTGGAATAAATCCATACAAGGTCACGGTCATTGAGTTATACAGAATGGAAACAGGCTCTTGCCCAATGTCGGCCAAAATACCCCATCTACACGTCCCACCTGGCCCATACCCTTCTAAACCTTTCCTATCTATGTACCTGTCCAAACATCTTTTAAATGTAATGATAGATCTTCTTCACACCCTCTGTGTGAAAAAGATGCCTTCAGATTCCTATTAAATCTTTCTCCTCTTACCTTAAACCCGTTACAATATTGATTTAGTAATTGGACAAGTCTTTCACAAATTGTCATTCACAAATATTTTCTGACAGTTGTGCCTATCATTTGATCTGAGGCATCTTCAAATCCCTCCACCATAGCATTATTCACACACTTTCTCCACGTCCCACTGTTAGTTAAAATACTTCAGATACGGAAGCCAAAGACAAATTGGCTAAAAGGACACCATATCTTAAAAGGCCTCATTACTTAGATAAACAGAACTAATTAAGGTAGACACAAAATGCTGGAGTAACTTAGCGGGTGAGGCAGCATCTCTGGAGAGAAGGAATGTCTAACTTCAGATAGCCCTTGCTTTCTCTCTCCATCCCCACTGTCTCCGCCTACATTCTATCTTTGTCCAGCCCCCTCCCTTGACATCAGTCTGCAGAAGGGTCTCGACCCGAAACATCGCCCATTCCTTCGCTCCAGAGATGCTGCCTCACCCGCTGAGTTATTCCAGCATTTTGTGTCTACCTTTGATTTAAACCAGCATCTTACACAACAGAACTAATTAATTGCATTCACACTCACACAACGTATTCCCAGGTATCCATCAATATATATTTAAACATATCATCCCCACTGCTCAGATTCGATTCAAGTCTGCAGCTCACTCCCAGATATCGCCAACTCTGCTTTAAGGCTACGTATCTTAACGCCTGCACCAGGTTCTTTCCTCTCCTCGTGATGTAAAGCATCTGATACTCTTGATTCGATATCACCCTCTAATTGCGTCCAGATATCCTTTATTCGACAAATGAACCACCTGAATACATAATGAATCACTCCTGGCTATCTGTTACTGTATTTTATATTAAAAAGACCTGAATTAATTAGCTTTCAGTCTTTAACTTACTCTTAGGTATCCATTATTTTTACATATAAATCATCTAATTCCCTTAATTACATTCCAGTTTGAAACTCATTCTTGGATACTGGGAACAGCTCAGACAGCAATTAAGGAATACATTGGTTGCAATCAGAGTTTGTAAATGAATGTGGTAGTCTAAAGTATCTTCTGAATTGAAATTTATGGATCATTCAAGACAAAACGTATAGATCCTACATCAATGGGTGTGACGCGGTAGAGTTGCTGCCATACAGCTCCACAGACCTGGGTTTGATCCTGACTACGGGTGCTGTCTGTAAGGAGTTTGTATGTTCTCCCCAATGACCTGCGTGGGTTTTCTTCAAGACTTCCGGTTTATCTCCCACACACCAAAGACATAGAGGTTTGGAGGCTAATTGGTTTTGGTAAAAAAAATTAAATTGTCCCGAGTGAGTGTAGGATGGTGCAAGTGTGCGGGGATCGCTGGCCGGCATGGACACGGTGGGCCGAAGGGCCTGTTTCAGAATGAAACAAAATGAAAAAGTGTGGAAACAAAGCTAAGAAGGTTATGGAGGCTTCAAGCTTTAATTCATCTGAAATACAACAACACCTCGGTTTCCATATTAATTAGGTGTAGCTTGCCTTTGGGAACATTTTTTAATTGAGAAATCATTGTTTTTCATCACCTTCATTGGGGCTCAAAAAACAAACTGTCTATTGTTAGCTAATTACAAAAAGCTAATTTTCAAATCTTCTTGGAATATGCCACACTCAAGTGCTTCATTCCAAATAGCAAATTCTTTCCTGCAGAATTAATAAAGCAACATAAATAAGTAAAATGCATCAGCTTAGCTCAGACTGAAGAAATCTTTAAAATAAGTGATTAAATTTTTACTCGCGAGTCAACTAAATCATCTCTCCTTTAAACATGTTGATTCTGGGAGCTGGAGCAAACATAAAGAATTAGAGGTAGGACATCTGTAATAAATGTAGCTCAAGAGGCAACGTTACAATTCCTACGCACATTTCAGTATCTTACTGAATATCAGCATCGCAGCAAGCCAAACCAGAAATGGATACCCAAAAATGAGTTAGTGCATGCCATTTAATTTTCAGGTGTTTTTTATGTAGGGCAAGTGTATTCATTGGGCTTTTCGGACAGGTTTAAGAATTAGTACATGAAGAGAATACCCTGTATAGATAAACTGCAAATAATTTTAAGCAGAATAACACAAATTTGAAGGTTTATTTTACATTGACAAAAATCCACAGTCACCGCAACAAACTTAGTTTAATTTAGAGATACAGCTTAGAAATAGGCTCTTCGGTCCACCAAGTCCATGCTGACCATCGATCATAGTACGCTAGTTCTTTGTCCGACACACCAGGGGCAATTTACAGAAGCCACTTAACCTACAAACCAGCACGTCATTGAAATGTGGGAGGAAACTGGAGCACCCGGAGAAAATCCACAGGGTCAAGTCAAGTGTATTCGTCACATACACATACGAGATGTGCAGTGAAATGAAAAGTGGCAATGCTCGCGGACTTTGTGCAAAAAGACAACCAAACAAACAACCAAACAAACTATAACCCTCATAGGGAGAATGTACAAACTCCATACAGACAGCACCCGTAGTCAGGATCGCTGTATTCCCTGGAGCTGTAAGGCAGCAACATTAACGCTGCGCCACTGTGCCATCATGTTGTGACTTATCATTTTAAGAAACATCTATCAGATGTTGCTGGTTTGAATACAAGCTGGCTCCTGTGTTTCCCATTTTACAAAGTTTTTTGTAAAGTACTAACTTTAATCAGAGGTTTGTGGGGATCAGGAAGGTAAACGAGGTGGATCAGTCATCAGATCAGCCATTATCTTACTGTGCTGGAGCAGACTCTTACAGCTGCACCACCCAGTCTTGCTCTCATTTCACATCTTGGGAAGAGTGGTCTTTCAGTCTGAAGCAGGGTCTCGACCCAAAACATTTTTTTTTTTAAAGCTGGAAAGGGTGCAGAGAAGATTTACGGAGATGTTGTCAGGACTCGGGTAGGGGAATGGAGAACCAGAGGACATAGGTCAATAGGTTTAATAGGAACATGAGGGGTATGTATAGGAAGGAATTTGAAGATAAATACTAAAAGCTAGAATAACTCAGCTGGACAGGCAGCCTCGCTGGAGAGAAGGAATGGGTGACGTTTCGGGTTGAGACCCTTCTGAAGAAACAATCCGAAATGTCACCCATTCCTTCTCTCCAGAGATGCTGCCTGTCCCGCTGAGTTACTCCAGCTAGTTGGTCCACCTACCAGCTGAGATCAGTAATGCACTAAAACTGAGCCTGTTTACAGACTCATGCTTCATGATCTTATTTCCACACAAAACTGAAAAAAGTGCTGCTGAAAAGAGGAAGTTGAAAAAGCTACTTTTTTCCATTCAGTGAAACAGGCAACCAAATATCTCGCTCATTTAAGTCTTTTCTTAATGAATCAAGGACATTTATTTTCCAGAAGATGAAGTCACACCATAGCTTGTAGTCCCCCAGCAAGGCTTTACCTGAGACTCCCAACTGAAGGGCAGCACGAGGAAAGAACAGGTTTAACGATAGGGGAAATCTTTTAAGCCCATAACTTGTTTTATAAAACATTAAAAACTAAAACATTCTATTTCTGAAACTAAAGGCTCATTATACCATTTGTCATCTTGTAGGACACAACGTATTAGAGCAACTCAGCGGGTCAGGCAGCATCTCTGGAGAACATTTCAGGTCGGGATCCTTCCTCAGTCTTTGTGGTATTGCCTTAACGGAGTGTGATATTGGCTTTAATCAAAATCATTGCTTAGTATGAAAGTACTTCAATGTTATCAGTTCAAGTTTCCAGATGTAGTCTGATTGATAGGAATTTAAAGGCTCTTGGCCAAATGCAGATAAATCAGACTAGCCCGGTGTGGATGAAGCCCAATGGATAAAATGGGCTGAAGGGCCTGTTTCCATGTGGTACAGTTCGAGGACTCCTACATTTCCAGAAGAGAATCTGCCAGCTCTGATATAATCCAGCACAAGTCTTAAAACATGCACTTTAGAAACAGCTGCTCAAACCAGGAGCTAAATATTAATCTGAGGTAAAGGCACATTTTCCACATAAAGTACAACATACTTGTGATTACACTCCATGTGTATATATGTGCACGTCTGTGCTTGCGTGCTTTTTTTGTTTTCATTTCCAAGTGAGTGTGCACATGTAATATGCAAAAAGGTCAAATCAGAAGTCCACAATTAGAACTAACAGTTCAGAAACACGACAATTAAAATCACAGTTTGAGATTGTCCTTGTACAAGAGTCATTTGGTGGGCAATTTTAGAGCCTTTCCTTTTAATATACAATCTGGATTTGTTGCTTCTGTTTCGTGAGCATTTAGGGTCTTGTTCATCTCTTTGTCTACTTTCTACTACCCCCAGAATGGATTCCCTTCACGGAATTAGACTCGCAGACCCAAACTCAGATCACCTATCTTCAAATTCCTTTCTCCTGCTCCCAAGCACCAGCAGGAAACCAAGGGTTCAATGGCTCTTTATTGAGATGAGATGAGAAGGAATTTCTTTAGTTAGAGGGTGGCGAATGTGTGGAATTCATTGCCACGGACGGCTGTGGAGGCCAAGTCAATGGAGTTGCCAAGCCAAGTCTGAAGAAGGGTCTCGGCCCAGAACGTCACCCATTCCTTCTCTCCAGAGACACTGCCTGTCCCGCAGAATTACTCCAGCATTGTGTCGAACTCCAAGTCAATGGATATTTGTTATGGTAGAGATTGACAGATTCTTGATTAGTAAGGGTGTCAGGGGTTATGTGGTGGAGGCAGGAGAATTGGGTTGAGAGAAAAAGATAGATCAGCCATGATTGAATGGCAGAGTAGACATGATGGCCAAATTCTGCTCCCAAAATTTATGAACTTAATTGTCACGTACGCACAGCTCAGTGAAATTCTTTTGCACAACCACAATTGCACAGTCGGCATATTTTGGAATTAGTGGATGAAATTGGCGCTGAGATAAATGATGAGCCACGATCTTAATGGATTGTTTAAGCAAGATGGTGCACGTCACGATTTCCAGTGTGTTGCTGGACTAATTAACAGTGCACAGTGGACGCACACTAAGCTGCAAAGCCACATATACTTCACAGCTCCCACATCTAGTACCCATTTTGAATGGGATGACTACCTTTTAACAACAAAATGTACCCACAGGTAAGGCCGCTCTGTGCGCTCTACACTTACTGGAGTTCACATTAATGGTTTTTGTTATACGAGTTGAATTGGGTTTATTGATTTTTGTTTTCAATTTCCTAACCTTTTATTAAAACTAAAGTGTATCCGACAGCGGGGTTTGATGGCCCCTCTTGAACAATTCTCGCAGCTTCTGTTAAAACCTATAAGCTCCGAGTTCTTTTGACGCAGAAAGCCAACTAGTTGTGAAGTCAACCCCTTCAAAATAATGCTGAATGCTACATTTGAAGGCAATATTTGGAAAGTGTTACTTCCAGGCTTGGCTAACAAACCCCTATTGAATCAATAAAAATATGATTATTTATATGCTAGAAGGAACTTTTAAAATGAAAAACGAAATGAATTAAACTTACTTTTCTAACACTGCAATAAATTGTGAACATCTCCGAGAGGAATGTAATTTTGAAAGATAATTAAAAATGTATTTCCTTGTAGTAAACACCAAGTAGTTTGCAATAAAACTTTGCAGTGAATTAAAAAAGAAAAAATTAATGAGTGTCCAAGCTCAAAGGGAAATGTCGTAAAGTGCATTAATTCAACTGCTGCACTGCCAAAGAAAATAAAATAGTCTCTCGGGGTTTATAAGGATTTAAGGAGATATAAACTTTATATCTCCTTAAACCTATTGGCAGCTTATATTTAATTCAACTTCTGCATTGTCAGGTATTATCTGTGAAGGGGGTTGTTTCTTGAATGGTCTCCACAGTTGTACATTCTGATAAGACAGGGTTTTGTGTGATGGTGAGATGGGGTGTAGAGCTAAGTTGTAAATATCCCTAGTCTACAACAGGTGGTCACGGACACTTCCCTGTTTCTTGTGGCTCCACAGATGTGACTGCGATAATAATAATAATAATAATTTTATTTATAGAGCACTTTAAAAACAAACATAGCTGCAACAGAGTGCTGTACATCACTAATCATTGACAAAAAAGTTAATACACACCAAAAATAACAATCAAAAGAAATAGTAGGAAAAGACATGTAAAATAAAGAAACATCAAAAACACCACAAACAGAAGCAACGTCTCAGGCATGGTCAAAAGCCAGGGGAGTACAAATGCTGTTTGAAGATGGACATTGAGGGGGCCTGTCTGATGTGCAACGGCAGGGTAGAGTAGCATCTATCCCCTCCCCCGACTAGACCTCGGACCTCCAGGAGCAGCTGACCAGCTGACCAGGGACCAGGGCGTATGGGTGTTAAGTTCCGCAAATTCTTAAAATGAGAAGCTTGACCAGTGGGGAGGCTAGAATTGGCGATAGTGCAGAGTCCCTGTTAAAAGGCGAGCAGAGCATTCTGAACCAACAGAGGAGAACGAGCAACACCAAAATAGAGCGATGTTGTTGATGGTGACGCAGCCAACCAATTGCGAGCATTGAGCTCCAGGTATGCAATCACACCAGACGGGCTCTGTCATTTCCTGTCTGTAGAGATGTCCCCATCCTGCTCAGTCCAATCCCAGCAAATTCTTGACAGTGCTGCAGTCGTTGGTGTGTCGCAGCCTGCGGTGCAGGGTCTGCGGGTCCGAGATGGTGCTGCTTCCCAGCCGCACATGCTGCTTCCGACAGAGGGGTGATCAGACAGAGGGGTTCAGGCACAGCCAACTGGGAGAGTTTGGTGTGTAGTAGTTCTGGCACAATGGTGTTGAATGCAGAGCTAAAATCCACAAACAAAATCCTTGCATAGGTCCTCTAGCAGCCTCGGTGCTGGAGGATGAAGTGCAGGCCTAGGTTCACTGCATCATCCACTGATCTATTTGCCCGGTATGCAAACTGGAGGGGGTCCATGTGATGTTTTTCAGCTTGGCCAGCACAAGTCTTTCAAGGGTCTTCATGATTACAGAGGTCAGTGCGACAGGCCTGTAGTCATTAAGAACAGTAATCCTTGGATTTTTGGGTATGGAAACAATAGCAGAGATAATAGTGATTTAAGGCCAGAGGGGGAAATGTAATGGGAACCTGAGGGGCAACCTTTTCACTCAAGAAGATTGAAGATACATGGAACGAGCTACCAATAATATCATTTAAAGACGGGTTCTGACCCAAATCACCTAGTCCTTTTCTCCAGAGATACTGCCTGACCAGCTGAGTTACTCCAGCACTGTGTGTCTATCTTCATTTAAAACATACTTGGACAGCTCCATAGATTGGAAAGGTTTAGAGGGTTATGGACCAAATGTGGGAAATAGGATGAGCTTTAGTCAGTATGGACGAGTTGGGCTGAGGGGCCTGTTTCCATGCTGTTCGACTCTATGACCAAGACAATTTATTTCCAAACTGTTCATTCAAAGTGTGGAAGCACAAACCGCAGCAACCTCTGTCAAAAGAGAACAGGGTGATATCTCCAGAAAATTGCAGTAAATGGTGGTTAGTTACCTCAAAATGATGTGCAGAGCCCGTCCTAATCACAAACAGCAGAAGAGTCACCAAATGTGTTCGACAATTGAAATCCCCATTCATCTTCACTCTGGCTCACCATGGTATTGTCAGCAGTATATGCAACCAGCACCTACAAAAATTTAGTTTAAAATCTCATCTGGCTAACTCAAATTCCTTTTATTGAATGTCAGCTAAGAAATGTTGCCCTTGACCAGACCCCAGGAATAAAATAAAAAGAAAACGAACGAGCTGACAATTGGACACCTCATTTGCAAGACGGAAGATTTAAGACAATGAGTGTGAAGAGATAAATTAAAATCCCAATCTAGCTTTAATTGTGCGCTAGCTGTTCCGAGACCCCCATTATTGCACTTGAGAGGCTATTACTGAGATGGGCTAAATGATAAAGGATGTATAGTCACCTTGGAATTCGAGACTGCACCTCATTTGCAGAACTACAAATGAAGCAGCACACTTCCAACATGAATTAATGCTGTAAAAATTAATTAGAAAACAGCATTGTGCAAGGACTGAACCTGTTCTCCAGTGAATCTGTCAATGTGTAATGTTTCAGCACTGCTTCTCAAAGCTGTTAATTTAACTTCAACCCCTGATGTGGGAGAATTATAATTAATATGTGCATTATCCGTGTTTAAGGGAAATACCACTGGCACACATGAACAGATGTTGAGGATTACTCGCCTGCTCTTTGCTTCACACGGAAAGTGAAGCCAGAAGCAAAGTATTACCAATTGCCCTGTCCTTGGGAGTAAGCATGCAGTTTTCACCGACACAAACATGTATGAAAGTGACCACAAATATTGCCAATTTGCCATCAAACCCTCACTGGTGGACCAATGTCGTTCAGTGAGCCGTGACACAATTATATTTGATACAAATTAAAAATATAATCCAAGCAATCAGTTCTCTGGATGTGTGCTAAAGCATGCCAGGTGCATAATGTAATAGATGCAGAAGATGAAAAATGTGGAGGGATGGTTATTAATTCACAGCACTCGACATAACAAACGTGGCATAAAGGATGGAGACACATGGCAGTGCAGATGCTGGGATCTGGAACAAAAGCAACGGATGACAGAACTCAAGGCAGACACAAAATGCTGGAGTAACCAAGCGGGTCAGGCAGCATCAATGGAGAAAAAGTGTGACGTTGCAGGTTGGAACCCTTCTTCAGACTGATATTAGACGTGGAGGCGGTGGGGGGGAGGGGGGGGGGAGTGTGGGAAATAAACTTAAGGTGACTTAAGGCCAGAACAAAGCAGGGCCGGCAACAGATGATCTCAGGAAGGGTGGAGGTCATAATGGCCCACTGTTGGCTGGCGAAGGTGGGATAATAAGAAGGATACAAGGATTTGATCAGTGGAATGGTAGGACGACTAACGTGGGAGAAGGGGGAGAAAGAGGAGGGGAGCGAATGCAAGAACCATTTGAAATTAGAAAAATCAATGTTCATACCACTGGGTTGTAAGCTACCCAAGCAAAATTTGAGGTGCTTAACTCAGCAGTTTGAAGAGCATCTGTGGAGAGGGGGGGGGGGGGGGGAATAATAATTGATATTTCGGGTTGAAACCCTACATCAGGACTAGGAGTGGAGAGGAAAGATGGCCAATCTACAGAGTAGAGAGAGAGATAGAAACAAGAAATTGCCAATGATTGTCAACCAAGGAATGACACAAAGTGCTAGAGTAACTCAACGGGTCAGGGAGCATCCTTGGACAACATGGACAGGAATTGTTTCAGGTCAGGACCCTTCTTCAGAGGAGGAGAGATGGTAGTGGTGAGACAGGAGCCAGTAGCTGATAGGTAGAGGAGGACACCAGTGGCGGACTGGCCAGGGTGTCAGCTTGCCCGATGGCAAGTGGGCTCCTGATGAAGTGATAGCAAGTGATGGCAAGTGGGCCCCTGTTAAATGATAGCATTGTAGTTGTGGGTGGGCCCCCTTTGTCTCCTGGCAACCAATATTTTTTAGACCCAGTCCGCCACTGGAGGGCACTTTATCAACTGAGACAATTAAAATAAGAGCAGGGTGAGGCACCATATAGGGCACATAAGACAGAGCATTATGTATAGTTCTGATCGCAGAAAAGATGAAAGGGAAGAGGGAGAGGAAGTGACAAATGAAAAATCAGTTCAAAATTCAAGCAACTCATCATTCAATTTTTACTCTGGCTGTTTTATTGATCAAGATTTGAAAGTTTACAATCAACAAGAGCCTTGTCCAATTTCAAAGCATGATTTCCTTTACATACATTCAAGTCGATTATGTTCAACCACATTTTTACTTTAAGTGTTTTGGCGGCACAAACTCAATTATAGATTCTGGCATTTTTCGAGCTACCAATGTTAAGATGGCAGGACTGAGAGATGGACTGAAGCTCGATGCAGCCAACACAAAGGCTCTGTGGGGGAAGGACAGTCTGGCATCCCTCGACTACTTTACATTAAGGGGAAGAGTCCCGAGAGGACACCCCTCAAACAAGGGAATGGATATCACCCCCGGGGGGGGGGCACATGAGTGGCAACAGTGTTTTGTTTAAAGATAGGTGTGGATTGTACAGAGTATAACACTATTGAATGTACATATGAGAATATATGAAGCGAAATAATACAGATTTTGTTTTGTATTTGTTTTTTTATTCTGAATAAAATTTATGTTTGCCATTGACAAATATTTTTCAGAATTGATGGCTGTTTATCTTCTGGGCCTTTAATTTTACGTGCTTTGATTAAACAAATACTAATCCATTTTATAGACACAAAGTGCTGGAGTAACACAGCGGATCAGGGGGATAGCATCTCTGGAGAAAATGGATGGGTGACGTTTCAGGTCGGGACCCTTCTTCAGACTGACAGTAAGGGGTGGGAGGGGCAAGGGCTGGAGGTTTAACCCGAAATGTCACATATCATTTTTCTCCAGAGATGCTGCCTGGCCCACTATGTTGTTCCAGCATTTTGTGTCTATCTTTGGTAAAAAACATCTGCAGATATTTAGATTTCCACTAATTCCTTTTACTTCCTTCATTACATCAGATCCTTGTTTTCTAGTATTTTCAGGAAAGATTTGTCTCTTCCACGAAGGCAAATGGAATGTATCGGTTTAATTTCTGCCACTTCTTCATCTGCAATATAAAATCCCCCGTTTCTGTTTGTAAGGGGCCACGTGCATGCACTGTCATAGTGGCTGCAGTTTGCGTGCTGACTAAAGTTACTCGAGTACAAGCATGTGAAAGCTAAAATGTTCTGACAATGACTTCAATTTGTTTTATTTGAATCAGTCAGTTAACCATTGATTTTTTTCTGCCTCAGCTGCAATATGTCTGCATGGCCAAAAGGTGGCAATATCTATCGCACAGCTCTCTCCACTCTATCGAGTGCCACAAAGTGGCAAAATGAACCAGGACATTGAATAAGACAGAAGATTTGAGAGAGAAATTAATACTTACTGAGTGTAACACAAGGGAAGCATTTGGGTAACAAGAGAAAAGTGTGTAACCAATCTGTAGGTGGTGAAGAAAACATGAGGGGGGGGGGGGGGGGGGGTAAGGGTCGGCAGTTTAACGGATGAGAAATCCTGAAGAACAGTGGCACAGGGGTAGAGTTGCTGCCACAGCGCCAGAGATCCGAGTTTGACGCTGACTACGGGTGCTGTCTGTACAGAGTTTGCACGTACTTGGTACTTTATTGCCACAGGTACCTAGGTACAGTCCCTTTTTTGCCTCCATTTCAATTTAAAAAATAATGATTCTGTACATTGATACAATCATATTTAAGTATCAACTCAAGATCCATGATTAATATGATCCAAGTATAATATAGCAAGCAACAAATATCCCGGAATTCATTCAAAAAGAATCCGACTTCAAATTATTGAAAAAGTTACTCTGCTTAATTCATTACTTTTAAAAAAAGTATTGTAAACAGCACATCAGGCAGCATCTGTGGAAAGAAAAAGAGTTAATCGTTTATATTTTCCACAGATGCTGCCTGACCCAAAGCTTATTTCAAACACTTAATTTGTAATTCATATTTTCAAATTTAGTTTAAACTTTCATCTGTCTATTCACATTCAAAATTCCTAAATTGTCCACAATGCTATCAAGATCTTTCTAGATGTGGTGTCGAGTGGTGAAGATGTCGGACTTAAGATGCAATGAACTGACCAGGGTTCAAATCCCACTCCTGGTAATTCATTAAGATGTCATATATTTCGGGCAGGTGGGACCAGTTTGGCTGGGACATGTTCGGCGGTGTGGGCAAGTTGGGCCAAAGGGCCACACTGTATCACTCGATGACTGTATTGGAAAATTGTACTGGTATGTACAATTGTACTGGTATGTCCAATGATAGGAGGCACTGCAAAAAAAACTAACACTGTTGTTGTAACTCATGAGCGGATTTCTCATCAGCAGGCATTGTTAAATGATAGCAAATCCACAAGAGTATATTCTGTTAAATTGTAAATTACCAGCTCTCCCTAAGAGACATAATTTAATGTCATTGTTGAGATCCCCACTTTCACTGATGAAGTAACACTTTGTATATAAAATTATGAGATAGGGTACACTGTGAATTGTCTGAAGAAGAGTCCCGACCTGTAATGTCAGCTATCCATGATCTCCAAACTTGATGTTTGACCTGCTGTGTTACTCTAGCACTATGCGCCCTAATATCAACCCAAATGTTTCGCAAACATTTTTTTCAACCAAATGAAAAGGATTTGCTGTTCCTACACCAGGGTCTAACTTGTAGCAGGCTCGAGAGGTAGAATATTGTCTGGCATAGAGAAATGCAGGATATAAGCAACTGTAATGCGAATCCAGAACCAGAGGAGAGGGCACAAAACAGGGAAGGCCAGTGGCACAGCAGTAGAGTTGTTGCCTCAGAGCCAGAGACCCGGGTTTGATTCTGACTATGGGTGCTGTCTGTATGTTCTCTCTGTGCCCGCGTGGGTTTTCACCAGGTGCTCCGGTTTCCTCCCACACTCCAAAGACATGCAGGTTTGTAAGTGAATTGACTTTTATAAATTGTCCCTCGTTTATAGGATAGAACTTGTGTTCAGGTGATCATGAGTCGGGGCAGACTCGGTGGGCTGATGGGCCTGTTTCCATGCTGTATCTCCAAAACTAAACTAAACTTACACCCCAACAAAGAGCAGCATACAAGACTGGGATCTTTTCATTGATGCTCCAGTCCAGAATACACTAAAACACAGAGAGTTTAATAATGGCGATCGTTCAGCACAGTTCTCCACAGCATCTGACACAATAAATAGTTTATTTTTTTAAATCATAGCACAGAATGAGGCCAATCGGTCCATCATATTGCTGCTGGGTCTATAGAGTTATCTCATTAGTTCTACTGCTTGTCTTTTTCCGTAGTTTTAGTCAAGTTTTCCACTTCAATTATTGATTCAAGTTCCATTTAAAACTTATCAACCTGTTCACAATTAATGCATTCAACCGAACAAATTGCTACACAAATTATGTTCATCTGCTAATTAATTTTAATTATCTTCTGCCAGAGGAAACATTTTCTTTATTTTGAAGGAAGAGCTAAACAATAAAAAACACGCCTTCAGCACTGCAGGCTGGCTGGTTCAACACCAGCAAGAATCCCCAACCCATTTATGAAGTAGAGGAGTGCAGACAAATGTGATGTTGCCAAGGACAGAGCGATCCACAGAGTCACCCTGCGTAGCTTACAGGAAGAGACACCATTGCAGGGAAAGGAATGAATCTGCCACCATCCTAGAAATGAAATGCAAGTAAGCACTTCTGAGTACAGTAAATCCTCACTATAATGGCCACACAGGGTCTGAAGAAGGGTCTCGACCTGAAACGTCACCCATTCCTTTTCTCCATAGAAGCTGCCTGCCTCGCTGAGTGAAGGGCCTGTCCCACTTACGCGATTTTTTTCGGCGACTGCCGGCACCCGTCATAGTTGCAGCAGGTCGCCAAAAATTTTCAACATGTTGAAAATCCAGCGGCGACCAGAAAAAAGGTACGACTCTTTGGGCGACGATCTCGACCATACAGGCGTCACCCCGTGACACGTCGCCTGTATGGTTGTGGTGACAAGCCTATTACTCCAGCACTTGTGTCTGTCTTCAATTTAAAGCAGCATCTTCAGTTCCTTCCTCCACAGCGGGTAATGTTGGCCGTTATTACCGATTGTCCACCATAACCAAATACGGGGATCAAAATGTACAGTATGATTGGAAAAACAGCCAATAAACACAACAAACGGTCAAGAACACAAAATACACAATATCCTGAGACGGCACAGTGGAGGTGCTACCTTAGAGACCAGATTTGATCTTGACCTTGGGTGCTCCCTGTGGCAGTGTGGCTTTCCTCCAGGTGCTCAGGGCAACCCCACACTGTCACAGGAAAAATAGAACTACCGCAGTGATTCCATCCTGCACACTGTGAATTGTACCAAGAGTAGGGGTGATCGCTGGACCCGTAGACGGTGTTTCCTCGCTGTATCTCTAAACTAAACTAAGCAAAACATTTTCAAAAACACCATTTGCTCCACCCACCAAGTGGTCATTCTGTGAAACAAAACTCGGAGCAGACTTGATGGGTTGAATGGCCTAATTCAGCTTTTGTAGCTTATGAACATGGAGGTGGTGGATTGGAAAGACTTCTGCAAAATCAATTTGATTTTTACTATATCCAGTAGTTTCACAGCCGCTATTACTTATATTAATTAACTAAATCAGTGATTTAAAAAAGCCATATTTGAATTCTACAATTGCCATTTTGAGGATTTGAGCTCTATCTTTCATCAAGTCTCCAGACCGCTCATGCAGTAATTTAACATCCATGCTACCAAATGCAAAGTTAGAATGCAGGATACAAATATCTTCTGGCAAGGAGACAGCAATTCTGGCTAATTACATTCCTGTTACATTTCAAATATGTCTGGTAAATTTCCAATCAGCCTTTAACTCACCTATCTTTAACACAGTTAATAGCCAACCATTGCCTCCTCAGCAATGCGTGTTTGGTTTCACAATCTCCCTCGATGCAATGGTCTCGCCAGGCCAGTTACTGTGAGTGTTCAGGGAAAGGAATCTGAAGTGATGATTGTAGGGCAGATAATGCCACACCACAGTCTTGAATGCAAAGCTGTTAGTGTATATCTCAGCACAATTGTATCATATCAGCTATTGAAATTAATTAAATATACAAGGTATGAAAGTCTGAAGTGGCACACATTGCATTAGGATAGACCAAAGATAGACAGAAAAAGCTGGAGTAACTCAGCGGGATAGGCAGCAACTCTGGAGGGAAGGAATTGGTCTGACGTCTGAAGAAGGGTCTCGACCCGAAACATCACCCATTCCTTCTCTCCAGAGATGCTGCCTGTCCCACTGAGTTACTCCAGCTTTGTGTGTCTATCTTCGGTTTAAACCAGCATCTGCAATTCCGTCCTACAGTTTAGGATAAAACAAGATCCACTCTGTAGGTCTACTGCACTTCACTGGAGTAGAACGGACCAAAATCCTGCCTATTATACGAACAGAAAAGCATAGCATCTGTGGTAATTCCATCACACTTCAGACATCACAGTTGCAACTCATTTTCGAATAAAAATGGAAAACGCCTTTGTTTCGTGCTGGCTTAATCAAAGTGGACCCTGAAACTTTTCCTTGCTTTTTTTATTCCCACAGATGAAGGAACCCACCAGATGCCACAAGAATCCCACTTCAGAGAAGAGATTAAACATCACATCTATGTCCCAGATTAACTCATAAATACCACTCGCCAGAATACACTTGAGAACACGAATTGAATGAGTTTGATAGTTTCTTAATTCTGTGCTCACCAGTCTGAAGAAGGGTTTTGGCCCGAAACGTTGCCCATTTCCTTCGCTCCATAGATGCTGCTGCACCCGCTGAGTTTCTCCAGCACTTTTGTCTCACCAGTTTTAACGTTGGTCACAATGCGATTTGGATCAAATTATTGCAGATGTGTATTATATTCTCATTGTTTTAGTTCAATTCAGAGATACAGCCCGGAAACAGGACTTCAGCCCACCGAATCCACGTCGCCCAGCGATCACCCCGCGCATTACACTATCCAACGCACTAGAAACATTTTACAATTTTTACTGAGCCAATTGATCTACAAACCTATACATCTTTGGAGTGCGTGAGGAAACCGGAGCACCCGGAGAAAACCCACACCTTCACGGGGAGATCATGCAAACTCCGTACAGACAACACCCGTAGTCAGGATCGAACCCGGGTCTCTGGCACTGTAAGGCAGCATCTCTACCGCTGCGACACCATGCCGCACACAAATTATAGTTATATTATAATAAAGCCTATAATGTTGCTGATACCTCGTATGAATCAACAGAGCCCTGAAATAACCATTGAGAATATTCGCCTTCGCTCTTGCAGGAATAATATTTTTCCTCCACTGCAGTAGAGGTGATATTCAGTCTTAAGTAAATAGATTAATACTTCCTTGAAGATAACAGAATGTAATTTTCCTTTATTCTGTTAACTGTTCCACTTCCAAGGTTTATGCAGCTTAACAATGAAATTCCAGCGAGTTGAAAACTTGATACTATGAAACGTGTAAAAATAGCTCTTTGAATTTTGTTTTAATGCACGTTTTAGTGCAATGCCCACAACTAATGAAGAACGATGTAATTTCATTTATTTCATGGACCAATGTAATCAAAGCCTCATCTTAATCAAACTCATAATTTCTCAGCTTTTAACATTATTCCCTTTATCCTGTATCTGTACACTATGGACGGCGTGATTACAATAATGCATTGTCTTTTTGCTGACCGAATAGCACACAACAAGGAAGCTTTCCGCTGTACCTCGGTACATGTGACAATAAACTTAACTTTGCCTTGATGCCTTCCAGAACTGGGTTAGTATTCATATGATCCCAACCCCATCATCTGAGCTGAATAAACATCCAAAATATTCTGGCTCAAGATCTTGAAATAACTGCCCAAAACCAAAATTGGATTAGTGCTCCCGATAATGTGGTTGAACCTCAGAATGTCCCCAAAAACAGAAAGAGTGACGTGCCAACATTTGGTTCACAGGAGCGTTACACATACATCACCTATGCCTGGGCCATCTCCAGATGTGATGCAATGGTTTCATTATTGTCACACGTACAGCAAAATATATTGTTTGCATACAGCTCAGTAAGACATAAGCACAATCACCTTGGTCAGTACAGTATGCACAGAACAGCCCACCTAGTCCACCTTGATGGGGTGCTATTTTTCCGCCATTTTACAGTCCCAGCTCGCCACAAAGCCATAGTTTTGTGACTTTTAATTTATTCTCATCAGTCATTTGACACATAACTGGCAAACAAGCATAATGAAGATAAACACAACATGCTGGAGTAACTCAGCAGGACAGGCAGCATCTCTGAAAAGAAGGAATGGGTGACGTTTTTGGGTCGAGACCCTTCTTCAGACAGGTAACATCTCTGGAGAGAAGGAATGGGAGACGTTTTAGGTTGAGACTGTCTGAAGAAGGGGTTCTTCCTTCCAGAGATGCTGCCTGTCCCACTGAGTTACTCCAGTATTTTGTGTCTATCTTCGATTTAAAACAGCATCTGCAGTTCTTTCCAACACAAGCTTACAATGAATCTAGTAACTCTGGTGATATGAATATTATTCATCCTAAATATGGCATCTTTCTAATCGTCGCATTCATAAATATAACACAACACGCAGTCCACAAAGAATACCACATGTCATATCATCAACTAGTTCGAAAACAAAACAAAGAATTCGGCTCCACAGACCTGTCTAAAAGACCACATTCCTCATTCAATCTTACATTTTACAATCTTACATTTTTTCAGCCATTACCTACTAGAATGAGGTTGCGGCATTTGCCTGCTTAACATTCATTCCAATAATTGCTCAGGATGTCCTGAATAACCTAAATCCTCATAAGCTGAGGATGTGGTTCCCGATCCACCAATCTACCCCATTGCACTTTTATTTCATCTGCACTTCCTCCATAGCTGTAACACTATATTCTGCAAGCTTTGATTGTAATCAGTATGGATGATTTACCTAGATAGCAAACTGAAAAAAGTTTTATCACTGATTCTCAGTACACGTGACAATAATTAAACAATGCAGATAATGTGACTGAAATATCTGAATAAGTGTTGGATAGAAATGATTACTGGCGTTTCCTTTATCATTTTGCTTTTTTTTTGTACAGGAGATAAATCACAATAGCAACAGAGAAAAGGAAAGAGCTTCAGTGGCAGACTGTGGCACTTAATTTCACCTCTTGTCCTATATAGTCTTACATTTGGCTTTAATCGTCAGCACAGCCAAATCGCTCAATTTAATTATTATTAACCAAAGTAAACTGACCTTGTTCGAAAAAAGATATCAAAATGGAAACCGACTCATTATTTAAGTCTCTTTTATCTTTTGATCATATAATTTAATATTGAAAATTAATCCATTATGAATTGAACTCATAGCCTAAGGGTGAGCAATACCCATCTGACCCTATTCAGTGTAATTGATTCCAGAATGATAAGTTTCAGCTCCAGACTGGGCTGTAAGCAACCATTAAAAAATACGGTTTAAATTGTTTACCAAGAATGAGAATTAGGATTCTTATTAAAGCTAGTTTTGGCCAGGAACACAGCAAAACCCTCTTAAGAAGATTTGTTGGTAAATCCTCCCTCCTCTTCCTCCAAGATTAGCCTTGTAGTTTCAGGTTTGATAACATCATTTCCCTCGATTGATTAAAAAAAAAAAGACAAAATTGAATTGACTTGGGAGGCTTTGATGCTTTTCAACACTAAAGGCTCTTGATGTTTTCCGCACAGAAAGCTATTAAATTTTTTGGGAGGGCCTGTCCATTGTGTAAGATGCCTAATTTCCCCAGCACATGTCAATCCATGGGACTGGACAAATAGGTTTTATGAATCTTACATGAAACAGATGCTGATGGGGGTCTCTTGTTACTGCAGTAGCGATGGACAGAAACTGGATGGAAAATAGTCTACGAGTGAAAAAAAGTTTACAAACAGGACAAGTCAAATGAGGAAAATCAGATTCATTTAAATTTGTAAATGCTCACATTATTTTTGTGGTGGGGGGGGGGGGGGGGGGGGATGGGCAGAGACAGGAAGGAAAAAATTGAGACTGGAATGATATTTAAAGGTGATTTCATGCTGGAAAAAAACTTTAGCAGATGTCGAAAGTAGACATTAAAATCCTTTAGTTTGGGTCTTATGGGCTGCTACTGGATTCATTAGTTCTGCTTCTCCACAATTTATGGTGGAGAATGACAGTGGATGGGCTGGGAATCGGAGACAGTCAGGAAGACAAACAGGGAACAGTGTTGTGGGAAGATTAGATTGAATCCGCTTACCTCAAAACAGTTCTGCTTAATTGTTTTAGTTTTAAAGATACAGTACGGAAACAAGCCACCGTGTCCGCGCCGACCAGCGATCCCTGCACACGAACACTATCCTACACACACTCGGGACAATTTACAATTATAACAAGGCAATTAACCTACAAACCTGCACGTCTTTTGATCTCAGCTGAAGATCTCAGAGAAAACCCACGCAGGTTACAGGGAGAACATACAAACTCCATGCAGACGAGCACCTGTAGTCAGGATCGAACTTGGGTCTCTGGTGCTGTAAGGCAGCAGCTCTGTCGCTATGCCACCTTGCCACCCTTTTGCTGAAAAAAAATCTTCATTGCTTACGGAGTATTTGCCTGAAGCTATGAAAGGCAATTTATAAATTTTTTAAAAATGCACAATGCCAAAAACGCAAAGTAAAAGCTTCTGAAGAAGCCATATTTGCAACATGATGTTTCATTTCCCAAGAAGTAGATTCTTGGAACAGGAAAATCACCAATTATTTTGGGTTGAAAGGCTATCCGTGGCACTAATTCCTTGCCACATCAGGGAATGTGGCACACAGTACGATGGAATAGGATGTAGGTCCATGAAATAATTAACCGTATCTTAGGTTTTCCACTTAATTGATAACGTGTAGTGGCGGTTCAGCAAAGAAGTGTCTCGACGAGATATAAATGTGATGAAATGAATTAAATCTGAGATACATGATGAGGAGAGAGGAAATAAATCTAAATACTGGTAATATAAGATATATAAATGCGTTGACTAATTACCCCAAAATTGCTGAAAACCATGTTGAGTACTTTAGTATACATGGCAGGGGATGAGGTGCTGAATGCTAAGTTTATATTGAGTTTCATCAAAAGAATGAAGGAGCAGAAGACCAAGGGCTGAGGGTCAGGTTACAGTGGAACAGTGGTAATACTTGGCTTCCACTTCTTCAGCCATTCTGCCTTCCCATTCCACCTTCCCTGCCCCTCTACCCCATTCCTTCTTACATCCAAGAACTCCCAATTCTTCTTCCAAATAAATGACTGATTTACTTGTACTTTTTCCAATTTAGTAGACTACCTTCGATGTTCACAACGTTGCCATCCCAACAGTGGCCAAACACAGAGTGGACGGCCACTTTGCAGAATGTGTCCAGACACAAAATGCTGGAGTAACTCAGTGGGTCATGCGGCATCTCTGGATGGGTGACGTTTCAGCTTGGAAACCTTCTTCAGACTGAAAGTAGAGGAGGGGGTGGGGTGGGGCAGGGTAATAAATTGGAGGCGAGAACAAATCAGGGCAGGCATCAGATGACGCAAAAAGCAAAATGCTGGAGGAACTTTGGGGCAGTACAGTGGAGCAGCTTTAGAGTTGCAACCTTACAGGATAGAGATCTGGGGTCGACCAGGACCTATGGGTACTGTCTGTGTGGAGTTTGTATGTTCTCCCCGTGGCTGCGTGGGGTTTCTCCAGGTGGTATAGCTTCCTCCCATATTCCAAAGATGTGCAGGTTTGTAGGTTAATTACCTTTTGTAAATTGTCTCCAGTGTGTGGGATACAACTAATGCTCAGATGGTTGCTGGGCGGCGTGGACTCAGTGAAGGGCTTGTCTCTATTCTGTATATCTAAATTAATCTAAAGTTAGCAGGTTAGGCAGCACCTGTGGAGGCAAATGGACACATAGCATTTTGGGTTGGAATCCTTCAGATTTAAAAAAAAAATAAAAATTCTGATCTTACTTTGGGTAAAGAAAATATATTTAAACTTTCCCCTGCTCCTAGTGAGATCCGAGGGGAAGTGGTTTATCATTTTTTAGTTTATTTTAGTATAGAGACACAGCGTGGAAACAGATCCTTTGGCCCACCAAGTTCGTACCGACCAGTGACCCCCGCACATTAACACCATCCTATACACACTAGGGACAATTTTACATTTACATTAAAAAAATAACCTACAAACCTGTACGTCTTTGGAGTGTGGGAGGAAACCGGAGATCTCGGAGAAAACCCACACAGGTCATGGAGAGAACGTACAAACTCCATTTGGACAGCGCCCGTAATCAGGTTTAAACCCTGGTCCCTGGCGCTGTAAAGGCCCTGTCCCATGATGCGCATTTACCCAAGAGCTCTCACGAGTTTAAAACAAAAAAATCAAACTCATGATACTTCATCACGAGTATTTTTTTTACTCTTGGAAATTTTTCACTGTTGAAAAAACTTCACGAGTTTCCGCGTTTCCCCGAGTACCTGCCGTTAGCGTTACGAGCCGCTACGAGACATCCACAAGCTCCGACGTACCCGCTACATATATTCTACGTACTTACCACATGTTTGATTTTTTTAAAAACTCGGGAGAGCTCTTGGGTAAACTCGCCTTGTGGGACAGGGCCTTAAGGCTGCAACTCTATTGCCGAGCCACCATACTGCCCTCTTTTGGGAAGATTGAGATTTCTTGCGAAGCATTCAAGAGGGGGAAAAAAAGCTGGTTAATACATCCACGATGTTTCAATGGAGCATTTCGAGGGGTTCTCACCATCTCTGTGAAAACTGATGGAGCAAGTTATACGTTTTAACATCTCATTTGCAGATGGGTAACATATATCAATATATAATATATATATTTCTTGGAAAACCCTTGACAATTACAGTAGTATGAAATAAATTGAGATGAAGTAACAGGAAAATGGTGCAATGTTTCATGAGAGGAAATTGCCGAAGAGGCTAGAACAACATCAAACTCCCAGGGGAAAGCCGATATCAGAAAAGGCAAGTTGTGAATTGACTCAGAGGTTTTGACTCATAAAAGATCCATATTAAAAAAAAATATTATTCAGAGGAAAACATAGTCTGTAGTTTTATAATCATGTAATTTATTTTTCATTATCTTATAGTCATAAAGTCATACAGCGTGGAAATAGACCCTTCAACCCAAATTGTCCACAACAGCCAACATGTCCCATCTACTCTAGTCCCACTTGCCTGCGTTTGGCCTATCCATGTATCTGTCTGAATGTTACTCAAGCCTTGCAATAATCCCTGCCTCAACTACCTTCTCTGACAGCTCGTTCCATACACCCACCACCTTCTGTGTGAAAAAGGTATCCCTCATGTTCCTATTAAACCTATGTCCTCTGGTTCTCCATTCCCCCTACCCGAGTCCTGACAACATCTTTAAGGGATTTAAGAGAGAGTTAGATAGAGCTCTAGGGGCTAGTGGAGTCAAGGGATATGGGGAGAAGGCAGGCACGTGTTATTGATACGGGATGATCAGCCATGATCACAATGAATGGCGGTGCTAGCTCGAAGGGCCGAAAGGCCTCCTCCTGCACCTATTTTCTATGTTTCTATCTCCGTAAATCTTCTCTGCACCCTTTCCAGCTTTTAAAAAAAATATCACGACAATCATTAGTTATCCAGTGAAGAAAATAGCAACATTTTTACAATTTACTGCCCAAAATATAGAAGTGAACCATTAACTAATCAAAGAAATATGGAATTCGAGATTTCATTTTGGTTTAGTATTAAACATCCTTGATGTGATATTGTTGAACAGTTCCTTCTGAACCTTCTGGATTTTGTAGTCGGCAGGGCAGTACTCTGCATATCGCCAACTTGAACAATTTAACATTTTATCAAGCCAATTAAACAAGCCAATAAACCTACAAACCTGTACGACTTTGGAGCGTGGGAGGAAACTGAAGTTCTCGGAGAAAACCCACGCAGATCACGGAGATCAGGCGCTGCATTTTGCTGCAAGGCAGCAACTCTACCACTGTGCCACCGTGACTCCCCAGTTCAGTTTCAACATAATGCTCTCGAAAACACGAAATAAAAGAAACACTAGAAATGCTTTCACCATCTCATTTTCAAGTTCACAACCCACCGACTGCAACATTATTAGTGTAACATTTGCAGATAAAAACATGATGCACCTTGTGAATGACACTGTCCTCAAAGTGCACCTGAAAAAAGTATTAAAATGGTGTAGGAAAGAACTACAGATGCTGGTTTAAATTGAAAGTATGACACAAAACGCTGGAGTAACTCAGTGGGACAGGCAGCATCTCAGGAGAAACATGCCTTCATCAATGGGTCAGTGGTGGAGAGAGTTAACAACATCCAGTTCCTGGGCGTGCATATCTCTGAAGATCTGTCCTGGACCCAGCACATTGATGCAATCATAAAGTAAGCCCATCAACGCCTCCGTTTCCTGAGAAGATTCAGTATGCTGAAGAATTCTCTCTTGATCTTCCACAGATGGGTAATATATATCAAAAAACAGGAGCATATCAACGGATTGTATCATGGCCTGGTTCGGCAACTCGAAAGCTCGGGAATGAAGATTAGAAAAAGTGGTGGACACTGCCCGGTCCATCACAGGTACTGACCTACCCACCATTGAAGCGATCTATAGGAAGCACAGATTCAAAAAGGCAGCCAGCTTCGTCAAAGACACACATCACACGGGCCACGATCTCGTATCACTCCTGCCATCGTAAGAAGTTATAGGTCTGAAAACTGTAACATCCAGATTCAGAAACAGTTTTTTTCCCCCAACACCCAACAAGTTATTGAATACTACAAATTCCAACCACCCAAACTATGAACTGCAGAGGGTTACACCAGCAACTTCAGACCTTTATTTGTTTTTACGCTATATTAGTTTTTTTTATTTATTAAAATGTTTTATGTTTAATACACTTTTTATTGAGTACTGTGTTTACAAACCAGTCATGCTGCTCCAAGTAGAGAGGGAACAGTGTCACAGCGGTGTAGTTGCTGCCTTACAGCACTTTCAGCACCAGAGACCCAGGTTCAATCCCAACCACGGGATCTCCCCGTGAACCACGTTCTTCCGTTTCCTCGCACACTCCAACGACCTACAGGTTTGTGGGTTGATGGGCTTTGTATAAATGTAAATTGTTCCTAGTGTGTCTAGGATAGTGTGAAAATATGGGGATCGCTGGTCAGCGCAGACTCGGTGGGTCGAAGGGTCTGTTTCCACGCTGTATCTCTAAACCAAGTTAAAATGTCATTGCTCCGTTTCAGTACATATACCAATAAAACACTCTTGATAACAATCTCATTGTCACCATGGTAACGGAGAATGGACAATAAATATATGCTGACTGTATTTCTCACATCCAGAGAATAAGGGCAATAGAATTCCAGAAATCCTTGGGATTTAAAGATACTCATGAGATAAGGGGCAGAGAGAGGCTTATGATATTTTCCAGATTTTGTTGGTTGATGCTTGTCTTTTCAGGTTATTTGTGATTAAGGCTTTCTTGCTTTGATTATTTTGGACACTGTGCAAAATTATGTTATGATATCACTGACAGAAAGAAAACGTTGTTTTGCAGATGTAACATAAGTTCAGGAAAGTTGTCATTCAGCATTTGAACAACTGTATATGTTAAAACGAAGATTAATTAACAAAGACGTTAACCTTTGGATTAGATTATATGATGGTTGTTTTTATTGAATGAAATCTTTATTTCAACAGAGGTAAGAACGTATTTAAAATAATTAATCAAATTTTTTTTTTTTTAAAAAGGCTCCAAGGGAGAGGCACAGAGTAATACGGCGTGGAAACAGGCCCTTCGGCACAACTTTCTCTCACTGGCCAACATGTCCCAGCTATACTAGTCCTACCTGCCAATTTTTGGCCCATATCCCTCCAAACTGGTCCTATCCATGTACGGTCCAGCTGGTTGAGATGCTGCCTCGCAGCTGCAGTGACCTGGGTTTAAGCTTGATTTTCTGTGCTGTCTGTGTGGAGTTTTCACATTTTCACTGTGTCTGTGCGGGTTTCCTTAAGGTGCTATGGTTTCCCCCCCATAGATGTCTGAGTCCGTAGGTTAAATGTCCATTACCCATTTCCTTTAGTGTGTAGATGAGTAGAGAGTCTACCCTCCCTCTCAGTCTGAAGAAGGGTCTTGACCCTTAACGTCACTAATTCCTTTTCTCCAGAGATGCTGCCTGACCTGCTGAGTTACTACAGCATTTTGTGTCTATCTTGAGTAATCAAATCTGGGTCAGGTAGATGGGATTGTGGAGAGAATAAAATGGGATTAATATAGGTTTGGTACAAATAGATGTTTGATGGTAGCACAAACACAATGGGCCAAGGGGTGAGGGATTGCAACCTTCACTTGGTCCACCCTGTTTCGATGAATGCAATCAACTTGCCGTGCACAAACAGAAGATCAAATAGAACAAGGTTACACAAAAAAGCTGGAGAAACTCAGCGGGTGCAGCAGCGTCTATGGAGCGAAGGAAAGAGGCCACGTTTCGTGCCGAATCGTTGCCTATTTCCTTCGCTCCATAGATGCTGCTGCACCCGCTGAGTTTCTCCAGCTTTTTTGTGTAACCTTCGATTCTCCAGCATCTGCAGTTCCCTCTTAAACATCAAATAGAACAAGTTGTCTTACAACTTTAGGCTGTGCATGAAGAAGAAGAATGGATCAAAGAACATGTTTTTGATACTGTATGATGCAGAATATGAATGGGAACATTTTATGCATTTAATGTACTTTGAAGGCAATAGAAATAATTTATTTTAGGAGATATGAACATTTGACTGGATTGAAATCATCAAATATGAATTAAAAATATACGGCAATCTTAATGAATTACCAGGTTTGAACCCAAGTGAATGTTCGTTCATTCATTATATCTTAAGTCCAACACCTTCACCACTCGACCATCCAGGACTTTCATCTGCAATCTCTCATGCCTCGATATAACATCTTGATTTTGTTCCTATGCTGAATATCCCAAAGCAGCAAAACCACTTTGCCAATTAAAAATGATTTCAAGAGTTGATCTTTCAGTGATAATCACAGCACTTTGAATTTTCTCATTCAGATCCTTGCCAATGCTTCATACTGAAGGAGCTGATACCTAACTCTTTCTAGTAATAGGAGACAAATTGCTCTGGTTATCCTAAGCAGGAACATGACAAATGCGTTCACAAGAAACACATTACCAATCTCACTGGATACACTAACCAGGAATCTTTCACAAATGCAGTTATGATGTCCAACCAGAGAATTCACATTCTTCATCACCTCCAAGCTTTATAACTGTAATAACTGAATGTCTGATATACAGTATACCCAGGAAATATTAGAAATGCATAGATCGGTCTTTGTCTCAAAGGGAAACGGTAGGGTAATCTTAAAGTGTGATCGAAGCGTTTGTGACTAGAATATTAATCATCTTTCACTTTCAGACTAATCTGATGTTTTTAAAGACATTTTCTGTTTCCATCTAAAATTCCTCCACATGGGGCTCAACTGGAAAATACCTTGTGATGTGAAACAAATGGAAAACAAAACTGCACAGCCAGTACAGTTCAAACTCCTGCACAAAGCAGGTCCTTATAGCAGCGAACTCTGAACTCCAGAAGAACCAGCCCAATCATAACATTAGCTTAAACCAAGGTGATATGAGAACGCGAAAAATAGTCCCATGACCCATAATTGGCTGGGCTAGCAAAACAATTTGCTCCTGAAACGCAAATAGGTGGAGCGACTTTTCCCATGTGCGGCAATGTGGTAAGAATTTCATTCAGCCCAAATTAGATTACACCATGACCTCGGAGAGTATGCAATATGTGAGCAAGCGGCAATTACCCAATGTTTTTCAACATTCACTTAAAGGAGAACCACATACCGGCGGGGGAGAGAAAAAAAAATGATCTGGAATTTTTAAAGATGACGTCACTTTTTTTCAAATATTACTCATAAATTAATTAACACACATCCAACATTCCTCTCTGATACACCAAACACAAAGGGATTTTGAAACCTGAAGATAAGAAAAATAATAAATAAATAAACCATACAGCTTGATTTCACCACTTTTTCATTTGTTTATAGACAGCTATCATCAAAGCACATTGTCCCTTTCTTCCCCCCTACACCCCCACTCTCCTATGTCTTTCCTAGACTCACACATATTACACCCTTTCCACCTCACCTTCCACCTACATTTCTTCCTCTCGCCTCACAATAAGCAACTCCTCAATCCTCTTGTCTCACACCCGTCTTCTCCTCTCTGGCCTTCATATAACCATCTGCCTATCAACCACCCCCCCCCCCTCCCTATTGATCTGAAGAAGGGTCTCGACCCAAAATGTAATCCATTCCTTCTCTCCTGCCTGTTCCATTGAGTTACTCCAGCATTTTGTGTCTATCTTCGGTGTAAACCAGCATCTGCAGTTCCTTCCTGCACATCAACCTATTACCTGCCTGGTTTGGCCTGCCCCTCCTCTTACAGCTTTCTCCACCCCCCGAGAATCAGTCCCGTCCTGAAACGTCACCTATCCATGTTCTACAGGGATGCTGCCAGGCCCACCGAGCTACTTTGTGTCTCTTTATGTGTATCTGGTATCATTGGCATGAATAGAATTATCTGCTTCCACAAAGGTGGCAAGACTTTCATATGAAGAAAGACTGGATAGACTCGGCTTGTACTCGCTAGAATTTAGAAGATTGAGGGGGGATCTTATAGAAACTTACAAAATTCTTAAGGGGTTGGACAGGCTAGATGCAGGAAGATTGGTCCCGATGTTGGGGAAGTCCAGAACAAGGGGTCACAGTTTAAGGATAAGGCTAAAGTCTTTTGGGACCGAGATGAGAAAATCATTTTTTGCACAGAGAGTGGTGAATCTGTGGAATTCTCTGCCTCAGAAGGTAGTTGAGGCCAGTTCATTGACTATATTTAAGAGGGAGTTAGATGTGGCCCTTGTAGCTAAAGGGATCAGGGGGTATGGAGAGAAGGCAGGTACAGGATATTGAGTTGGATGATCAGCCATGATCATATTGAATGGCAGTGCAGGCTTGAAGGACTGAATGGCCTACTCCTGCACCTATTTTCTATGTTTCTATGTAAAAGATAAAATGCTTGCCAGAAGTTTCAATTCTACCAAAACAGCAGGTGCCTCTTCAACTGAGTCGTAGGCTTGAAATACCGAGAATGTAGAAATCGAGAAAGAAGTTGCAAGACAGCTGGAATTTGATTAACGTTCACCAGACTCTGCACCATTGGGTACTGTGTCACTAATTATAACTGTTAATGAGACCTGCTTCAGGTAGCTATGTGCAGAGGAACACCAAGAGTCATAAATGATGCATTAGCAGTTATGATTTAAGGCTTGTTAGGCCTACTTCTTGAATATCATGCAGCGTTCTATTTGACAAAATTAGAAAACACTTCAAAGAAAGAAAGAATTTGTATTTACATACTTAGGATATCACGAGCAATTAAAATTTTATAGTTAGGTTTGTCAGGATATAATTTACATCTGTAAATGTTGGTACCACTTCACAATTGCAGATCAACTTTCATCATTTCCAAATAATTGGCAATTGAGATAAACTTTTAGAGTGGCGCAGATAGCCGGAAAAAGACTTGTATTTCTCAGGTTCCTTGCAAATTTAACATTAGCTTCTATTTGAATGCAATGATAGGAATTATATATAATTGGTTTATGCCTAACTTCTGTTCATTATTGAATTGCATTAAGTTTTTAAATGACATATGATTAATAAACTGCCCATCTCCATTTAGTACCCCTAATTTTGTACAATCCTGAAAATTTAAACCAATTGAAAACTGAAATTAGTGCCTAAAATGAATTGATTATTAAAAAAGATTCTAATCTGCCATATTTAATAGCAGTCAAGTGCGGAGCCACTTGGCATGCACTGTCATTGCATAACAAATCAGATAACAAACCAGTCAGTCTGAAGAAGGGTCTCGACCCGAAATGTCACCTATTGCTTCGCGCCATAGATGCTGCTTCACCCGCTGAGTTTCTCCAGCATTTTTGTCTACTTTCAATTTTTCCAGCATCTGCAGTTGTTTCTTAAACAGATAATCTGTTTCAGTGATGTTCATGTTGGGATGATACTTTGGCTAAAGTCTATCTCCAATGCTTGTTAACCACCTTAGTCATCTCCCAAATAACTTTACCAGAAAATTATTTTGGAATCTTTTATGATTTCGAAATCACTTTTTAAAATGTGCACTAGTTTGTGCTGTGTGAAAGACAGCATTTCAATTCTAAATGGGATATAAGCATTCTGCAAAATATAAAGACCAAAACATGGCAGACACTACTAGAGAAGAATTATGATTTCAGAAAAGGGAGCGGGAGGGGAGGGGGCGAAGAACAAAGAAGGAGCTGGCAGGGGTACTTTGTAACTTTGTCAGTGCTGTATGTGGTGACTATTTGTATACCTTGGGTACACTTTCAAAGAATTCCACTGTGCCCTGTCACATGTGACAATAAGTTATTCTATTCCGCTACTTTTGTCTTGGCAGCAAGAATGTTTTTTTCCCACATTTTACTTTTTGCAAACTTGTCAGATAGATCCTCTCTTCTCCAGAGAATGCGCCATGTTCCGTTGTTGATTACAGCAACTATGAATAGTCAAGGTCTTTTTGAACCAAGACATATTTAAACACTGTAAGCCCTCCGCAGCTTTGGAATAAGAAAACCACGTTTACATCTGGATTGTATCTCCTCAACAAAGATCACCGCATCTTAATTGTGCCAATCCTAATTAAATCCCAACAAAAGTGTCAACAGTTGATTTTTCAGGTTTATTGATCTTAAACTTATTTTCATCATTTTCTGTTCTTAGTTTCACATAAGTATCCCTTCATTAGTTATCTACTAATTATCTTCTGACTGACATCAAATGTTCTTTTCCTTTGGCCAAAGGACAGAGAAAGACCAACCCTTTCAGAGTTGTGTTTCAAAGGAGGACTTTAATTTCAAGACAAGCTCTATTATTTCTGGTCTAAGCCAGTTCAAGGTTCAGTCTAAGGTCCAGGGACAGTAGGATGGAATCATGTTACATGCTGCATGAAAGAGCTTGTACCCTTGAACTGCCGATAACCCCTACCCGACCATATGTCCCCCGTTAAGAAAAGAGTTTGCTTAAGAGGTTCCTGCTCCTTTTTTCTGACATACACTGTTGTAAGTTAGAGTTTCATCCAAGGACAAACACTTCTTGGCAAGTCTTTCTTGGGTAAGTGGACAGACAGTGGTTGGGCAGTAATACAGTTGCTCACATAGATAGGATGGCAGGATAGATAGGAGGTGCAGCTGGTAGAGCTGCTGCCACACAGCGCCAGAGATCCTGGTTCGATCCTGACCTCGGGTGCAGTCAGTGTAGAGTTTGTGACTGTGTGGGTTTCATAGAAACATAGAACATAGGTGCCTTTCGACCCTTCGAGCCAGCACCGCCATTCAATATGATCATGGCTGATCATCCAAAATCAGTACTCTGTTCCTGTTTTCTCCCCATATCCATTGATTCCGTTAGCCCCAAGGGCTACATCTAACTCTCTCTTGAAAACATCCAATGAATTGGCTTCCACATCCCAAAGACATGCGGGCTTCTATGTTGATTGCGCTCCAGAATTCCCCAAATGTGATGGTAGTTGTTGATAGAACTCAGATACATAGAACTCGAGTGAATGAGTGATCGCTGGTTGGCACAAACTGCAATGCCTAATTCTCAGCCAATTTTCTGATAACCTACTTGCTTTGTGGTCATGGTCTTTAATAATAGTTTTTATTTCAGATTTACGTAGTTAAATTTCACAGCTACTACAAAGGGAATTGAACTTATGTTTCTGAACTACCAGATCATTTATAAATAATGTCATGACTTTGCTCCCCTACACCGCACTACAAAACAAGATGGATGCCTGTGGCTATTTCTGACTCTTGGCATACAAGTAAATCACATGCTTATTTCGGAATCGACTGTGCAGATGTTGCATATTTCACACTCATGGATGCGAAGTTGAGTAGATCTTAAAAATGAACTTAAGTCAGTGTGTTGTTTATTTTTGGTTTCAGTTTTTGCTTTTAAGTTTGCTTTCAAAAGATCTATCTGTGTGGATTTTAGCACAAAATTCACCAGCCGTCACTAATCTCTTGTACTTAGTATCAGCCATTTAAGATCCATGTTAAACTGCTTGTCAATTCCAGGAAATATAAAGTACCTTTGTTGACTTCAATGCTTATAAAAACTGCCAAACCCTCTTTCACGTCATTGCAGGCAATCAGCATTCATCCAGTCGAGGGAACAGAAAAGGCCTTTTTGACTTTTTGTTTTTCATTCCCGTTAATCTCAGATCAGACTAAGGTCACCTTGCAACCTTGGTCCTTCAACTGTGGCTTGTGACTGAGACAGCAAAGCCAAAGGAGATTAGGAAAAGTGAAGCACTGTCACCATTTCGGCTGTTTCAATGACGCTGGCAAATGCTCCTTGAATATCGAACTGTGCAAGGAATGTCGTCAAGATGCCATTGTAAACTCTTCTTTGCTCTCCACTCTCCTTTAGTCCCACCACAGCAAATCAAACAAGAAATACCGATACATCAAAGGATGTGATCACAAGTCGGCAAAAGCCTTGAGGGTTGCCTCCCAATTCTTGTTTCCATTGACCATTTAGTGTTGGTGGCGAAAGATCAATCTCTATTGCTACTCAGCAAAAAGAATTGCCACTCAGAAATAAGTGGCATCATCGACCACACATAGGTAGTTAATACTTAATGTGCAATGCTCCTTTTTTAACATTGCACTGGACAGGACTCAACAAAGTATACCAATACTCAGCCAACATATTGATGCTTGGTAGAATGAACCAACACTGGGTAATTAGCAGCACCTCACCATTGTAAGCACCGACATGTTTACACAGCACATATGCACAAATGGGATGGAGACACAAGGAACTGCAGACGTCTGTTTACAAAAAAAAGATGCAAAGTGCTGGAGTAACTCGGCAGGTCAGGCAGCATCTCTGGAGACGTGTCGGGTCAAAATGTAGACACAGTGCCCTCAAGGCCGGCTGCAGGAAGTGCCCCCAGGGCACAAAGGTTGATGATGGACCAGCGAGGAGAGGAACAACAGCTCACAGGACAACTGGACAGAGGTGGCAGCTACAACAAGCCTTTACGACCAGCTGCAGCTGAAACTATGGAAGTGCGCCAAAACCTGCTGCACAGTAACATAACATCATTATTGATCATCCACATCAAAAGTCCACTTTCCAAACTATTCCCGTATCCTTGATATCAGTCTTGTATGTATCCAGTGACTGAACATCCATAGCCATCTGGAATAGAGAATACCAAAAATTTGGACTTAAATTTAGACCTTAGAGACACAGCCCAGAAACAGGCCATTCGGCCCACCAAGTCCGTGCCAACCAGTGATCACTCAGCACGTTAAGGCTGCCCTACACATTAGGAACAATTTACAAAGTTACCGAAGCCAATTAACCTACAAACAATATATAATACACAGTATTTATTCATTGTCATTTGAACCTCAAATGAGGCTCAAACGAAACTCTGTTTCCACAGCCATACAAACAGAAATAATTTCTACAAGACACACAAACAATTCAATTCACACAAACATCCATCACAGTGAATCTCCTCCTCACTGTGATGGAACGCAAAGTGTTTGGAAGACAAAGCCTGTGCATCTTTGGAGTGTGGGAGGAAAACGGAGCACCCGGAGAGAATCCATGCAGTCACAGGGAGAATATACGAACTGCACAGACATCACCTGCGATCAGCATCAAACCCAGGTCTCTGGCGCAGTAAGGAGCAGCTTTACCGCTACGGCACCGTGCCACCCAAATGATCGAAGACATTACTTTCAGTTTTCAATGGCTGAAAATGTAACCTATGCCAATGATTTAGAGGAAATAATCTCACAAAACGTATCCTGCCTAAATACTTTAAAAGTGTTCTGTGAATTAAGGAGGCTGTTATCTTCCGAACATCAAGGATTACAGGCACAACCTGTTTAATCGCTCTTCCCACCTATTCCAATAATCAATCTCATGAATCTCTACAGTACATTCCCAGCAAAGAATATCTTTCCTTGCGTAAGGTGATCAAAAACGTCCTCGCTGCCCAAGGTACAATCTTACTAAGCCTCTATGTAATTGCAATAAGACTTCATTTGCCTTACAATCCAAATCCTTGCATCGAAGGCAAACGCACAATTTGCTTTGTAATTGGCTTCTACACTTACACAAGTTTTGACATGTTCCAACCTTCCTCACACAACTGTTAGGCAGCATTGTCTGTAAATTGGCAAAGCACAACAAATCGCAGCAAAGTCTACTTGTGCACGACCATGCAACAGCAGCGGCAGGGATTTCCACTCATAAGAATTGATTCTAATTACAAGAGCCCAAAGTTATTAACTGCAAAGTCATATCCCTTTCATGGGAGAGGTCTGCCTTTTCTATAGACTTTCCTACAGCAGTTCCCTCTAATCCACTCTGAGCATGAGCTGGGCCAGAATCCTGATTATTGCATTGCTCCTTTATTTGCAGAACAACATCAGAAGCTCAAACAATCCCTCCCCTTGTGTCCTGTGTCCCTTTTAGCTTCCCAGGAGCTGTGCAGTCAGGTTTGTTATCTATAATCCTTGCAGCATCTTCCACTGGAAAAGCTCAGACATTTCTGCAATTGTTATTCCGAACATGATGTCTAGAGTTCTAACTGACACACAAAATTAAATTATCAGATTAAAAAAAAATCTTTAAATTGTTTGATGAAAATTAATTTGATTGGTTTTAGATTTAGAATTATCACATGCACCGAGGTACAGTGAAAAGCTTTGGTGATCCAAACAGATCAGGTATCAATGCACATAAACACAATCAAGTCAAACTCACGAATAGGTAGAGCAAAGGGGATGATACAGAATGCACAAAAATACTTTGAAGATAGACACAAAATTCTGGAGGCACTCAGCGGGACAGGCAGCAGTTTTGTTTAGTTTAGAGCTACAGCGAGGAAACAGGTTCACGGAGTCTGCACAGACCAGTAAAGCCTGCACATTAACAGTATCCTGCACACACTAGGGACAATTTTACACATACACCAAGCCAATTTACCTACATGCCTGTACATCTTGAGTGTGGGAGGAAACCGAAGATCTCGGAGAAAACCCACGTGGTCACGGGGAGAACGTACAAACTCCATACAGATGGTATCCGTGGTCGGGATCAAACCCGGGTCTCTGGCGCTGCAAGCTCTGTAAGGCAACAACTCTACCGCTGCGCCACCATGACCACCCTTCTCTGGGGAGAAGGAATGAGTGCCATTTAGGGTCGACACCCTTCTTCAGCAAAAATACTTTCCACTTCCCTCCTGCATGACTGAGCACAAAGCCACTCCGATTCCTAGGAATCAATAGTTTTAGAGGCCTAAAAATATATGCTTTACTGTAAAAGCATTAAGGGAATATTTTGCACAAAACAAAAATGATTATTCCTTCCCATCCTGACAACATAACATGAATCAAAAGGATGATGGAATGTTAGCTATTGCAACTAGTATGGGGCTAGAATATAAAGGGGACTATGTTTTGTAACAAAACACTGGCGAGATCAAATCTGAAATGCTGCACAAGTTTTTTAAACACCATAGTTAAGAAAGATGTATCGACCTTGCAAGATTGACGAGAAAGCTGTTGGGCTCTTAGGAAATGAGGATAAACCATACGTGCATTCGCAGAAATTCTGAAAGTTCAGGGGCAATTTGATTGAGGTTTTTAGGATTTTGTATCAAACTTACAATGCACAGTTGGGCAGGCAGTGGAGATGCTGCCTCACAGCACCAAACACCTGGAGTTCACCTGATCTCCAGTGCTGTCTGGGTGGAGTTGTGCATTCACCCTTTGACCGCGTTTCCCCCTGGATGCCCACGCCAAGTAATCTAATGTATAGATGATGGGGAAGTGGGCAAAGACGTAACGGGAGGGAGAAATTAATGCGGGAATGGGATTGATCTGCATTATGCTACGGTGACCCAAGTACCATCCCTCTACATCTTCAGGAAGTATATGAAAATCTTGAGGAACAAACAAATGGATGTAGAGACATTAAAAAAAAGCGTTGATATACACCAAAATGTTGCTTGTTCCTCTGATGTTGGGTTAGGACCTTGGGCTATTATATCCAGCATTAGGTGTCATTAAGGATTGAAGGCACGAGGTGAAATAAGGCTTTTGAGTCCATACCTTAGTTTCGATCGAAATGGTAATTTGGGATGGAAATCAAACTATTCATTGGAACTAAACTGAGACTGAAAGTGCTGATTGACATCCAGCGGCATTTTTCAAGGAGTAAATAGATTTGTTGATTTAAGGTCAGCTGCCTAGTGGTTAGGTTATTAGAAAGGAAGCCAGTGATTCATGCTGTGGCACAAGTCTGAATCTCACTTGCGGAATTTGAATTCAGGTAATTAAATAATTCTGGAATGTTTAGTTTAGTTTGTCACATGTACCGCCATCCAGTCAAAGAAAAAACTATGCATGATTACAAGCAAGTTGTCCACAGCATACCGATAAAGGATGCAATAATTAGCAATAGAAAGTCCGATTAAAGATAGTTCAAAGGACGCCAAATGAGGTTGGTGAGAGGTTCAGTTGCCTGATGGGAAGAAACTGTCCCTGAATTTGGAGGTGTGCATTTTCAAACTTCTGTACTGCTTGCCTGATGGGTCATAAGGTCATAAATGATATCTCACTCATACATTGTAAGTAAAGTTCAGGCATTCATAAGTGATAGGAGTAGAATTAGGCCATTCAATCATGGCTGATCTATCTCTCCCTCCTAACCCCATTCTCCTGCCTTCTCCGCAGAACCTCCGACACCCATACTAATCACAACTCTATCCATCTACCTCTGCCTTAAAAATATCCACTGACTTGGCCTCCACAGCCTTCTGTGGTAAGGAATTCCACAGATTCACCACCCTCTGACTAAATATATTTCTCCTCATCTCCTTCCTAAAAGAATGTCCTTTAATTCTGAGGCTATGACCTCTAGTCCGAGACTCCCCCACTAGTGGAAACATCCTCTCCACTTCCACCCTATCCAAGCCTTTCACTAATCTGTATGTTTCAATGAGGTTCCCCCTCATTCCTCTAAAGTCCAGCGAGTGCAGGCCCAGTGCCGACAAACGCTCATCGTAGGTGAACCTACTCATTCCTGGGATCATTCTTGTAAACTTCCTCTGGATCCTCGTCAGAGTCAGCACATACTTTGTCAAATATGGTGCCCAAATATCTCACAATAATCCAAATGCAGCCTTACCAGCACCTTATAGAGCCTCAACATTACATCCCTGTTTTTATATACAAACCCTCTTGAAATAAATGCTAGCATTGGGTTGCTTTCTTTAACTTTTTTGGAATCCGGTACCAGCACTCCCATGTCCCTTTGCACCTCCGATTTCTGGATTCTCTCCCCATTTAGAAAATAAATTGGGGGAGAGGGGAGAAGAGGGAGTGACCAGGGTGAGACTTGTCCTTGGTTAAGCTGGAGGCCTTGCCGAGGTAGTGAAGTGTAGATGGAGTCAATGGAATGGAGATTGGTTTGCGTGATGGTTTGGGCTTTGTCCACAACTCTCCACAATTGTGGGCTTTGTCCACAATTTCTTGCGGTCTTGGATGGAACTGTACCCAATTCACGCTGTGATGCATCCCCGATTAATTTTAAACAGAAAGCTTGTCTCATATCTTACAATTAAGTAACAGGGTTGTTAAAATAAAAAATAAAAAATACTGATCTCCTTTAGGGATGAAATACACCTGAATTCAACTTCAAACTCAGAAACAATTGGGCATGAACAATGAACACCAGGATTGCCAACAGCATCCACCTCTCATGAATAAATAAAATGAATGGAGCAGGAACTTCATCGTGGGTAGATCACGTTCCTCCCATGGCATTATTTATTTAGTTATTTTAGTTTTCTCTACTGCCGATTGCATTGTTCCAAAGTCCATTAGTCATTGAGGTGACTTCTGAACTGTTGAAGTGCCAGAAACATGGCAGCCACATCCAGGTCCTGCAAACGGCAATGCAATAATGACCAGCCAATTAGTTCTTCAGTGACACTAACTCAGAGATACATGTTGGCCATGGCTACAGAGATAATTACCCTCTGTGAATTTTTTTCCACCAGTCTTAGAGACCCGAGGGGGCCTTAGTTCAAAATCAATGCAAAAGACAGTGGGTACAGAACAATGTTCTCTCAGTAATGTATTGGGAGCATCAGTCTTGACTTGGACACTGACGTGGGTCATGAACCCAAATCTTTTAGACTTGGTGGTGAGAATGTTACCACTCAACCACAGGTTAAACATACATTATTATGGCCATCACGCAAACTTCCCTTCCATTGACTCCATCTACACTTCACGCTGCCTCGGCAAGGCCACCAGCATAATCAAGGGCCAGTCTCACACCGGCCACTCCCTCTTCAGACATATACAAAGAGGCTTACCGCTAACAAGTTAAAAGGCTGCAAAAGTGATTTCAAGCAGGATTTACGCACAATCAGCAGTCAAAGCACGAGTCAGTTTCAACATCTGTCTGATGAATGAAGCAGTATTGTCACGTTTCTGTTCTAAGGAGCAGTTCAGTGCCTCCCAGGAACTAAAGTAAAAAGTCAACCAGCAAAGAAAAAAATAAAATAAACTAACTTTTTAATAAAAAAAAGAACATGCAAGAAGTAGATAATCTGGGTACAAAAGGAATGCAAGGAACTTTGTGGCCTGTATATCTGAGATCATCGTCACTGTGTTCTTTAGTAACCTAATCCTCTAAAATAGAAGTTTAAACACGTGGATTTTTGTGTTAAGAATAATAATCCTGTGCAGAAGAATCACACACATCGGCGGAGAGCTAATCTGAATGAGTGACCCATCTGCGGTTTTCCGATATTAGGATCTGGAAGTATTTAATAGGTTCCTTTTAATTATTTTTTTAATAGAGTAGCCTTTTGTTAATCACTTAGAAAGGATAAAAAAAGGACACAAAGTGTAGTTTAGTTTAGCGATACAGCGCAGAAACAGGCCCATCGACCCACCGAGTCCACACCAACCAGCGACCCTGCACATTAACACTATCCTACACACATTAGGGACAATTTACACTTATACCAAGCCAATTAACCTACAAACCTGTACGTCTTTGGAGTGTGGGAGGAAACTGAAAATCTCAGACAAAACCCACGCAGGTCACGGGGAGAACTTACAAACTCTGTACAGACAGCACCTGCAGTTGGGATCGAGCCCGGGTTTGTGGCGCTGCAAGGCAGCAACTTTACCGCTGCGCCACCATGCTGCCCATAGGAGTAACTTAGTGGGACAGGCAGAGATGTTGCCTGTCCCGCTGAGTTACTCCAGCAATTTGTGTGGTTTTGTGTATACCAGCATCTGCAGTCCCCCGTTTCTATACTTACAAAGGATACACCTATTTTGTGCAGCATAATGGCATCTTCTATACCCAGGACTCCACAATGGAATCGAGCAATAGGGTGATTTCACTAAAGGTCACTGGAGCGTAGATCCGCACCCACGTGACCAAAATTCTCAAGTGGAGGACACTCGAGGGTTCGGTACATGTTGTGTATGGGGACCAAACACATTTTGCACCCGTTAAAAACCCGGCGAGGTTGTGAGCTAATACTGTGCAGTCGGGGTACAGGCACAGCTACCTAGATTTACAGGGGAAAAAAAGATCAAGTAAGGTAAATTCAAGAGGAAACTGAAGGTGCCAAAGCGGCGGAAATGAACAGCCGACATTTGCGTGGATATTTAAAGGTCCAAAATATCATTCATTTTCAATTTTTCAGAAGTAAGTTAATAATGCCTTACTTTTGATGAAATTCAGCGAGCAAACGCGATAATTCCCGATATTTTGGACCTTCTAATATAACGGCAAATGTCGGCTGTTCATTTCCGCCGCTTTGGCACCTTCAGTTCCCTCTTGAATTTCCCTTACTTGCTATCTTTTTTTTCCTGTAAATCTAGGTAGCTGTGCCTCACGGTCACCCCGACTGGCCAGTAAATTGCAGCTCACAACCTCGCAAAAAAAAAACATGTACAGAGTTTCCACTGAGAATTGGATTTGCAGATCACGCTCCAGTGACCTTTAGAAAATATATAGAAAATCAGTTTAAATGCAGAATGTCCTGCATGTTCTGGTCATTATTCTATTTTGCTGTCAAATAAACCACAAAAAAAAAAAATACAGGTTTGCTGAATTTCATAGGCACAAATTGAAAATCAACTTTAGTGCAGTCTGGATTAATTTTGCTGTCAAATAAATACTGGGCTGAAGATAGGCACAAAATGTTGGAGTAACTCGGTGGGTCAGGAAGCATCTCTGGAGAAAAATAAATAGGTGACGTTCTGGGTTGGAATCTTGCTTCATACGGAAGAAGGGTTCCGACCTTAATATGTCACCTATTCTTTTTCTCCGGAGATGCTGCCTGACCCACTGAGTTACTTCAGCACACTGTGTCTTGGTATAAACCATCATCTGCAGTTCCTTCCCACACATTTTGACCACTAATTCGACCCAGGTCTTGATCAATTTCTTGAACTTTTATCTGCACAAGTTGCCATTGAAGTAACTGCAGTATACATTGAAAACTGACCAACAGGGGGCCACAACAAACAATCTATTCAATTAGATACACAAAATGCTGGAGCAAAGCCCCCGTCCCACTTTCCCGAGTTACCACAAATTCTCCCGAGGTTTCCCCTCGATTCAAACTCGGAGAATTACGGTAATAGCCAGCAGTAGGTAGTCGGGGCATTTTTTTTTTTTTTTTTTTACACGTGGACATTTTTCAACATGCTGAAAAAACGTCCCTACTTACCTGATGCCCCGAGTACCTACGGCTGGCATTGCGAGCCGCTATGAAATATCTATGGACTCCTACGGCCATTCTCCGAGTTTGAATCAAGGGAAAAACTCGGGAGAATTCGTGAGTAGCTCGGGAAAGTGGGACAGGGTCTTAACTCAGGAGGTCAGGCAACATCTCTGGAGAAAAGGAAATTTCGAGTTGGTACCCTTCTTCAGGGTTTCCTTTACTTATTCCTGTTCCTTCTCTCCAAAGATGCTGTTTGACCCGCTGAATTATTCCAGCAACATGTGTCCATCTTCGATGTAAACCAGCATCCGCAGATCCTTCCTGCACAATCTATTCAATTAGATCCCAGCCTAGACGAGATTCATCCGAGTTTGTCAGTATCACAAGGTATGCTTATCTAACAACAATCTCAAACGTGAACTTCTAATTTACAACCTTTGGGATGCAAGTTCCAGAGTTTGTGGGAAAAGTGCTTGATTTTAAACGCACATCAATATTTAAGATCATATCAATATTATGAATATTTACAATAATATAAATAAAATATTTCTTATCAGCCGTTTATTTCTGGACAGGCTCAGGGAAGTATTTGCATTCTAACTTTAGTTCAGTGTATTGTCATGTGTACCGAAGTACAGTGGAAAGCCTTTTTCTCAAATTCTTTTGAGAGTTGGATAAATGGCAATATGGCAGTCATCTGAAGGTACTTAAATATTAACATTATCTTCACCATGCCTTATTTTCCAAGCATGCATTTAAGATGGGGGTTTTTTTCCCCAATTCTCGATGATCATTACCCATGTTGAAAGGTGAACATTATTTACAGATTCACTCTTTATCCATGCGTACTTTTGTTGGCAAATTAACCAAAATTTTCCATTATATACTGTAGGTATGGTGGCAAGATTTGCATGCAATCACGGACTACAAAGTGAAATCAGACAGTATTGCTGACAAATGGTCCCTGCCCAACGAACTCAATGTATACTGTGCCATTGCAGATGCACCCGAATCCATGATCATCACCACAAAATAACGTACTGGCATCCTGATAGTTAACACATAAAAGCAATTGACATGGACGGAGTTCCCCGCTGTGTCATCAGAAATGTTAGGTGCTTTCTGTGTGGAGTATGCAGGTTCTCTGTGTGGGTTTAGTGTGTGGTTTCCTTTTGTGTGGTGGAGGCAGGTTCTCTGGATGCTTTGAAGAGAGAGCTAGATAGGGCTCTTAAAAATAGCAGTCAGGGGATATGAGGAGAAGGCAGGAACGGGGTACTGATTGGGGATGATCAGCCATGATCACATTGAATGGCGGTGCTGGCTCGAAGGGCCGAATGGCCTACTCCTGCGTCTATTGTGTGTTGGGATTGGATGCACAAATGAGATAACGTACAACTAGTGTTAATAGGCAGTCGATAGTCAGTGTGGACCTGGTGGGCCGAAGGGCCTGTTGACATAATATATCTCTGAAAAAAAGTGGCCACCTTAAAGTAGCAACATAATGTTGTCTCCCCTTACTCAATTATCCATCAAGAAAGTATATTTGGTTATTATTCATCTACATGCCGCCTTGTTGGCAAATAATCTGAAAAAATGCAGTCAATGTATATATCAACACTACATTCCAGTTCCAATTATTTAATGCTGTAGCATAAGGGATTACGCCAGCTCAACAATGACTACACCAACACTCGCAGTAGAGTGCACTCACCTGATATGGTCTATTTATAGTGAATAACAATTGGGACAAGAAGGCCCAAGTCCACATGCAAAGTGAAGGTGAGGATAAACTGCAATCTCGGGCTTGCCCCGGCAGCTCAGTCCAAATTTCAAAGAAGGAGGCTCAGCGATTTCCCTGCAGTTCACGCTTGACTCAGGAGAAGATGCTGGTGGACTCAGGCTTGTCCTGACGACTTGGTCCATGCCTTGAAGGAATGTTGGCTGTCGGGTTTGTCCTCGCAGCTCAGTCCGCTTTGAAGAGGAGGCACTGGCGATATCGGGTTTGTTTCGGTAACTCAGTCTTTGCACCACGAGTATTGGCGCACTCCCTTGTTGCATGTGGGGGGGAGCAGGTGATGAGGTACTGGCAGTCTCACTTGCCCCGCCCAGTCAATCATGACCTCAAAGAGGAGCCTTTCTCCCGGTGCGACAGTCTTCCTTCAAACCTGCAAAAGGGCAACGCAGCTAGCAGGGAGAAGCCTCGGTTTCTTTTCATTTATCTTTTATCTTCTCTCTTTTCATCACCTCTCTTTTCTTTCTGTTTTTTGCTTTTCTTCCTTCACTTCTCTTTCTCTCTTTCTCTCTCTCTCTTTCTCTCTCTCTCTTTCTCTTTCTCTTCTTTCCTCACTTCTCCTCTGCCAGCAATTGCCTTGGTTATTAAGGAGCAGGCTGATGAGGTTCAGGTGAACCAATCCATTCACAGCTGATTGGATGCAGCTGTTACTTGTTTGGGCCTTGGCTCTGTCGGAAGCTCTGCCCAGAGTGTCAGTGTTTCTCTGGCATCCAGGCTATGTTTACCGTGCCGATAGTTGGCTTCCCCTGGCCTGCCTGCCTGCCTGCCGGTGACAGGCGGCACCTAACAGAGGAGACTGTGTCACCATGCATGCTGATCTCCTTTGCACTCATTTAATGTCTTTCTTCAGTCTCAAATGAATCACACCTACCTATAGCCAACCAATGCCGATAGCACTTCAACAGACCTGTCAATTGAAGAGAGGAGTTAGATGTGGCCCTTGTGGCTAAGGGGATCAGGGGGTATGGAGAGAAGGCAGGTACGGGATACTGAGTTGGATGATCAGCCATGATCATATTGAATGGCGGTGCAGGCTCGAAGGGCCGAATGGCCTACTCCTGCACCTAATTTCTATGTTTCTATGTTTCTATGAAAGCACTGGACCTACCATAAGATGTATACTCTGGCCAACAATGGCATTACGGATGAAGATAGACACGAAAAAGCTGGAGTAACTCAGCGGGTCAGGTCAGACAGCATCTCTGGAGAAAAGGGTCGGGACCCTTCTTCAGACTTACAAACTTACAGGCCCATGCCATGGTCCCGACCCGAAATATCACCCATCCTTTTTCTCCAGGGATGCTTTCTGAGCCACTGAGTTACTCCAGCACCATATTTCTACCCATGCCTACTCAGGCCAGCCTTCTCAGCTTCAGCATCTTGTTTGGCTCTAAGATGAGTTTCTGGACCTCATCTCCTCTTTCAGAAAGACCATCAACTTCCATCTGTAAAGTGCACCTTCCTCTGCGAACAGCCAGTCGAAACCTGAACCCTTTGTCCATTCCCTTGTAATATTCACTCTTCTGGGCAGTCTCCTAAACCATGTATTAACATCAGCTCATCCACAAGTACGCTGCATGCCTCTATCCCACAGTAGGTTTAATGCTGTTTACCCACACAGCATGGGCGTCACAGTGGCGTAGCGGGAGCGTTGCTGATTACAGCTCTAGAGTCCCGGGTTTGTTGGCGCGAGAGGATTTAGTTCGCAACAAAAATTTCGGAGCGACGCGCAATGTCGTGCACAACTACATACCCCTCCGCGCTTCTCAGTGGGACCGGCCCCGCGCGGCCATACGATGCCCGTGCGCCTCAACGCGACCATGAGGTCACGTAATTTACGTGCCAAGGACAGACCCTTTACTGAAGACAGAACAAGTTTAAAAGACCAAATAACAAACTCCTGCTCCCCTTTATGTTCTCATTCTTAAGTCAATTTATTGTGTTTGGTCTACTAATTGCCCCTACGTTTGTTTTCCAGAACAAAACTGAGGTCAGTGCAGAACCATTTCTGCTTTCAATCTCTATTATTGCCACTGTCCCACTTAGGAAACCTGAACGGAAACCTCTGGAGACTTTGTGCCCCACCCAAAGTTTCCGTGCGGTTCCCGGAGGTAGCAGGTGGTTGCCGGAGGTTGCAGGTAGTGGAAGCAGGTAGGGAGACTGACAAAAACCGCCGGGAACCTCCGGGAACCGCATGGAAACCTTGGGTGGGGCGCAAAGTCTCCGTTCAGGTTTCCTAAGTGGGACAGGGGCATATCTCTACATCTGCTTAGATTAGTACGTGTAAACACTTCTGCTGGACTGCTAAAAATGTACCTTACCTTAAAGGATGCTTAAAAATCCACGCAATAGGCATCAAAAATGTTCCACCAAGCCATACAGCTGCACTTCACGGCCATTCAGAATACTTACAGTGTTGCCCACTTCTCACCACCAGTCCTAACATGAATGATAGTCACGGCAAAGGTTGGAAAAAAGCCCGCAAAGCCGATGAGGGAACAGCTCCATCCAAGACCACAAGAAATTGCAGAGGATTGTGGACGCAGCCCAGACCATCACATAAACCAACCTCCCTCCCATAGACGCGATCTACACTACACACTCCCTCGGTAAGGCCGCCAGCATAATCAAGGACCAGTCTCACCCCGTTCACTACCTCTTCTCCTCTCTCCCATAAGGCAAGAGGTACGGAAGTGTGAAAACACACACCTCCAGATTCAGAGACAAGTTTCTTCAAAGCTATTATCAGGCAATTGAACCATCCTACCCACAACTAGAGGGCAGTCATGAGCTGCCATCTACCTCATTGGAGACCCTCGGACTATCTTTAATCAGACTTTACCGGACTTTATCTTGAAATATATGTAATTCCATTGATCCTGTATCTGCACAAAATGGACGGCTCAATTGTAATCATGTATAGTCTTTCCGGTGGCTGGATAGCACACAACAAAAAGCTTTTCACTGTACTCGGTACACGTGACAACAAACAAAACTAAACTAGAAATGGAGAATTAAAGCAGTTACCCATCTTAGAATATTTGTTCTGAATTCTTGAGAGTTCAGTTTGCTACATCTTTGGTTTGTTGCTAAAACAATTTATATTATTCAGAATCCCGCTGGGGGAAAACCATCTTGCACGGTGGCGCAGCGGTAGAGTTGCTGCCTGACAGCGCTTTCAGCGCCAGAGACACGAGTTCGGTACCAACTACGGGTGGTTTGGACAGAGCTTGTACGTTCTCCCCATGACCACGTGGGTTTTCGCCGAGATCTTCGGTTTCCTCCCACACTCCAAAGACGTACAAGTGTGTAGGTTAATAGGCTTGGTATAAATGTAAATTGTCCCTAGTGTGTGTAGGATAATGTTAATGTCCTACTGGCCGATGCTGACTCCGTGGGCCAAAGGGCCTGTTTCCTCTCTCTATCTCTAAACTATTTTTATGAAATTCCTCTCAGAGGTATATAGATGCCAATCTAATGGAGAACCTGGGATTCTGAGGGAAACGCACAAGTACCAATGTACATTCTGCACAACATCATTGTTCCCATTTAAAGTGAATGTATTCCCATCTAATTCCTGTTGCGTTGCCAGTCGGCATCTCGAGATTAGTCCAATGGTTCAATTCCCCAAGAACTTCTCACTGCTATGAAGACGATTGCCGGAGACCTTTACACGATGTATTTTAGTAATTGACGTGAATGCAGAACATTTTGCCGTACAGATTTTCTAAATGTCATCTCCTCAATCACTGCTTTTCAATAACAGCTTTTAGAATTGCATTGTGGAAATAAGTGTGTGCAACCTTTAGAAATATCCCAAGCTGTCCTTCAAAATAAATGGCAACTAAATAATGCTGACCAAAACATCTCACATCTTTTCGACTTGCAGGTCACTTTATCAACTCTTGGTCTCGTGCAGACGGGAAGCAAGTCTGAGCCTTCATGTATGTGTAACAGCCAATATCAATCCAGCCTATTTTCCAAGGGGAAATATCATACTACCCTTTTATAAGTTCCCTGTTTGGTTTTCCACTGAAGTAGACTCATACTGCCACATCGAAGATTGGGAGCTGGGGAGAAATCAGATCACACCATGCTGGTGAAAGAGTTATTTCAGTATTACATATATAGAATCATACAGGGTGGAAATAGGCCATTTGGCCCAACTTGCCCACGCAGGCCAACGTATCCAAGCTAAACTAGTCCTACCAGCACGCGTTTGGATCATATCCCTACAAACCTGTCCTATCCATGTATCTGTCTAAATGTTTCTTAAATGTTGCCTCAACTACCTCCTCTGGCAGCTTGTTCCATACATCCACCACCTTTTGTGTGACAAAGTTACCCCCCAGATTCCTATAAATTCATTTCCCCTTCACCTTAAACCTCTGTCCTCTGGTCCTCGATTCACCTATTCTGGGCAAGAGGCTGTGCACAAATACATATGATGTTCACACAATATTGAGATTCCCCATATCATTGAAAAAGAATCTGTGAAGGAATATTTTGTATCAATCTCTGGTTTTCTGGAAAAGACAGCGGAATTTATAATGAAGAATGGAATTTGAAGAAGGGTCTTGACCCGAAACGTCACCTATTCCTTCGCTCCATAGAAGCAGCCTCGCCCGCTGAGTTTCTCCAGCATTTTTGTCTACCTTAGAATTATAAGGTGAATGTTCATTCTGACAGCAGCAGAGGGCAGCATTGGCAACTCATTTTGCTTAAACACCAGCACTTCTCCAAGTCAGTTGCTATTGACTGGACTTGCAGCTTCTGTCATAAGGAAGAGCAAGTCAGAATGAAACAAATTACAGGTAACTTACTAGTGGAAGACGACCAGCTAAATAAATCAAAAGTATCAGATTCGCTGAAGAGGGCAGCACAATGGCGCAGAGGTAGGGTTGTTGCCTTACAGCACCAGAGGACCGGGTCTGACCCTGACTACGGGTGCTGTCTGTCTGGAGTTTGTACGTGTGCCCATATGGGTTTGCTCCTGGTGCTCCGGTTTCCTCCCACATTACATGGATGTGCAGGTTTGTAGGTTAATTGACTTCTGCAAATTGTCCCTAGTGTGTGTAGGATAGAACTTGTGTACGGATGATTAATGGTCAACGTGGACTCGGTGGGCCGAAGGGCCTGTTGCTACTCTGTGTCTCTAATACTAAAACGGATATATTGGAAATTAATATTCGTCTGTTCAAATTCTGGTAACTGAGTCACCAGATATTTCATGACAAATTCACTTGCCTGAAAATGGGAAGAATTATTTATGCATCTCGGAAATTAGAAATGTTGCATCCACACCAGATATTGTTTGCAACTTTGGTGTTACATGTGACCTGATGGTCAGTCTCCTGATCCACGTCCTCTTCATCAGTGACTGCCTTTTCCATTTGTGTATCAACTGCCTCAACTCCATGGGCAAACACATGGATAAGAAAGTTGTAGAGATGTATGGGCCACAAGTGGGCAGGTGTGGCCCGTGTAGATGCGGCATCTTGGTTGGCATGGGCAAGTAGGTCTGAAGGACCGGTTGTCCAAGCTGTATGTATCACTCTGTGACAACTGCTTTACCCTGAGTGCTGCTTAAACTCTCAAACACGCCTTTGTCATCTCTTGACAACTATTCCAACACTTTTCTGCGGGAATCTTCGGCAACACGTGTTTTCTGCCACATGTGCCATCCATCTTCTACGCTGCCAATATGCAAACTCCGCACGGACAGCTCACAAGGTCAGGATTGACCCACGGAGCTCGGATTCAGCCACGGGACTGACATTACTTACCATCGCCCAGCGGGGTCATAACATCTGAAGCCTGGATCGCCTCGGCGCAGACGGTGAATAAGAAGGGGTGAGACAAAGACTTAAGATTTTTGCCTTCCATCACAGTGAGGAGGTGCCTGGTGAACTCACTGTGGTGGATGTTAATTTGTGTTTATTGTGTGTTTTTGTCATTTTTACTATATGTAGGACTGCAAGGCAACAAAATTTCGTTCAGACCGCAAGGTCTGAATGACAATAAAGGCTACTTGACTTGACTTGACTTGACTGTTCCTCCTGATCCACTGCACAACCACTAATGACTGTCTTCAGTAGCCAGGCCTACCTGGACACCAACTTTCACAACCTCTGCCATTCAGTCTTCCATAAGATAGTTCTTCACAATGACTATTTTGGCCAGGCTTTCTTTGTCTGTGCTGGTATTGCCCTTCTGCCATTTTTTTATTTTATTATAACTGAGGATTTTTTCATTAGTGAGACTCTACATAAATGCAAGGTGTTATTGTGAATCATTTTTGTGACTATCTACAATCCTAAATTCTTCCAAGCACTAAATAAGAATTGAGACACAGGGAACTGCAGATGCTAGTTTACAAAACAAAGACAAAACAACCCCGCAAAGTGCTAGAGTAACTCAGAGGGTCTGCAACACAAAACCTCCTCAAGGTATGCCTGCTTTGAAGATGTTCTCCTCCTCTCTTCAACGAGAGGTCTGCAACACCCTCTCTCGCTGCTCTCCCTCCGTGATTCCTCCTGCTCTCCAGCTCTATGCCTCGTTTTCACACCTTACACTTCCTTATCTCTGTGTCTCTCTCCCCTGACTCTCAGTCCGAAAAAGGGTCTCGACCCAAAACGTCACCCATTCCTTCTATCCAAAGATGCTGCCTGTCCCGCTGAGTTACTCCAACATTTTGTGAGCATCTCTGGTGAACATGGATAACCAACATTTTGGGTTCGGTCCTTTCTTCAGACTGAAATAGAATAGTTGACATCAGATCAGTGATGAAAGCAAATGGCATGTTGGCCTTTTAACAAGGGGAGTTGAGTATAGGAGAAAAGAGGTCCTTCTGCAGTTCGATAGGCCCCTAGTGGGACCACACCTGGAGTATTGTGTGCAGTTTTGGTCCCCTAATTTGAGGAAGGACATTCTTGCTATTGAGAGAGTGCAGCGTAGGTTGACAAGGTCAATTCCCGGGATGACGGGACTGTCACATGCTGAGAGAATGGAGCGGCTGGGCTTGTATACTCTGGAGTTTAGAAGGATGAGAGGTTATCTTATTGAAACATATAAGGTTATTGAGAGTTTGGACTAGTTAGAGACAGGAAACATGTTCCCGATGTTGGGGGAGCCCAGAACCAGGGGCCACAGTTTAAGAATAAAGGGGTAAGCCATTTACAACAGAGATGAGGAAAAACGTTTTCACCCAGAGAGTTGTGAACCTATGGAATTCTCTGCCTCAGAAGGCAGTGGAGGCCAATTCTCTGGATGCTTTCAAGAGAGAGTTAAATAGAGCTCTTAAAGATAGCCAAGTCATGAGATATGGGGAGAAGGCAGGAATAGGGTACTGATTGGGGATGATCAGCCATGATCACATTGAATGGCAGTGCTGGCTCGAAGGGCCGAATGGCCAACTCCTGCACCTATTGTCTATTGTCTATCGTCAGGGTCAAATCCAAGATATAGAACTTCTTTGCAATACAAAGTTCAGACGGCCAAGATCATTTTTTTAACTGTCATGCCCATTCAAGAGACTTGAGGACAAAAAATGTTGGCTCATGTGCCAGTGCGTTTCCAAGAGTGTAATACAAAGCTGGCAGTGCCATCTTACAAATGATTCAACAACCCGTGCCCAATCTGTTCTCCCAGATGAACAAAAAAGAAACTGAAATAGAAAATGTGAAGTTTTCTCCAGTTGTCTGGGCAATATTTATCCCTCAGAGCCTTCAAAATGGCGTCATTAAAACGGATTATTTTATTATTTTCACATTATTTTTGGCTAGGAGTTTGTGTGCAACTGGGCAAAGCTTCTCCCATTGTGACAGCAACAGGACTTCAGAAGGATATTATTGGCTGCAAAGCATTTTGTAAGATTATGAAAGGGATGCAAAGAGCATAATTTCAACACATTTTTGTTTTGCAGTGATGCAATCAAATATGATGATGCAGCATAAAATTACGAAGCAAGAAATGAATGAAGATAGGTGGGAACAAACAATGAAAAAGGAGCGGAAGAAAGTAGGAATGATGGTAAATGAGAACTAAAGTGGAGAAAAAGAGAAGAGCTGAAAGAGGGAACAGAAGTGGGTGTGAAAAAGAAAGCTAGAAGGAGAAAAGGATAAGAAAGAGAGGAAGGGATGGAAGAAGGAAGGAAGAGAGGGAAGGTGGGAGGGAGAAAGCGAGGGAGGAAGGGAAAGGAATAATGAATGCAAGATCAGGCTTTGGCCCATCCAGCCTGCTCTGGCATTCAATGTTAATGGCTAGTTTTTTACCACAAGCCTCACCTCTCTCCGACAGTTCATTTATCACTTGTTTGTCTCACTGTATGGTGCCGATTGGTTTATTTATGTTGCTACTGACATTGGCAAATTATCTGACATCGAGTTTTAAACAGAACACCCTTTATTGAAGACAATGAGTCTCAACTAACGACAGTCCAAAATGTATTAGTCACACCGCATGATACCTCGAGGTATCCTAACATTTAAATTTGCCAGTGCACCCAGTCTTCTGTCCAACCTCACCCTGGAATATACTGGGAGACCCGAGTATCTGCAACCTTAAATGAAGAGAAACACACAAGTTGCAGATTCATGCCACAAATGCTGCCTTCTGTGTCACTGCCTTGTTTCCAATTTAAACTCCAGCAGCTGCTTGGAACACACTGAAATATTACATGTGTAATGCAAACACAATTAATATGGTGTGCACTTCCCGTTTGTTGCCCAGCATGGAGAGAAACTTGAAATCGAGAAGCTAGAACAAATTATTTGTGACAGTGCCTGGGAAGGAATATCAGCTTTCGAAATTTTACAGCCAAGAAGTGGGGGATGGGGAGTCGGTGCAGGGAGATATGCAGGGAATAAAACGCACGCACATGTTTTGGCTCGGTGAATGGTCCATGTATGAATTCTTCAGTAGTTGTTGGCTTCATTTTCCTGCATAGAAGAGCAGCTGCGTGGTGTCTGCCAAAATAAATAGCAATGTCCCCTCAGTAACCGTGTTAAACAAAAACCATATAATGCAGGTGTCGTTTTCAGCGAGCAATATTACCCAGAGACGTTAACAAGTGGACCTCCCTCAAACATTTGTTTACTGAGGATTAAAGTGAAGTTATTAAAGCAGCTGGGTGCAGTCTGGAAGCACTGGGAAGTCACACACAGCCCAGCTCAATGAAATCTCCCTCCTTGTCAGATTTAATAAGGGCAGCAGAACCTAATTATCACTCATTAATTCAGGACAGAACACAAGACAGTTTTTTAGTTCTTTTAGCATGACATCTCACTCAGGGAGGATATCTAGGCCGGTCGCATAGGCCAAAAGATGACTGTTAAAGAGCTTTTTTCCAAGTCCTGTGGGCAAACAGCATGTCAGCCTTCAAATCCCACCTCGATTTTTTTTTCAAAATACTGCATGCTCCTGCACGTGTCATTAATCTAATTTTTCCCTTCGTTTTTCTGCTGTGTTTGTTTCTAACTGCGTCAGGGTCATTTGAAGGAGGCTGCGACCACAGGTCAGTCACCCCAATGTAATTTCACCCCACCACAAACAGGTTGGGATCTGGAATAGCAACTTCTTCCGCCTTGGCGACGGCAGAAACCCCAACCAGATTTTCCCTTCATTCCCTCAAGGAATTCCAGCAGGAATTCCACACCACCACCGAGAACAGGAATCCAGCCTAATTCTTTGTCAACCAGCCCCTCCCAAACCACTCCACCACCATCCACCCCACCCTACAACTAATTCCACTGCATCTAAATACAGCAATCCAGACTTTGAGGCGGCACGCTGGCGCAGCGGTAGCGCTGCTGACTTACAGCGTCAGAGACACGGGTTCGATCCCGACTACGGGTGCTCTCTGTACAGAGTTTGTGCATTCTTACTGTGATTGTGTGAGTTTTCTATAGGTGCTCTGGTTTCCTATCACACTCCAAAGACCTACAGCTTTGTAGGTTAATTAGTTTCGGTAAAATTGTAAATTGTCCCTAGTATATAGGATAGCGTTAGTGTACAGGGTGATTGCTGGTCGGTTCAGGCTCGGTGGGACGAAGGGCCTGTTTCTGCGCTGTATCCTTAAAGTTTAAAGTCTAAAGTTCAGTGGCGTTACCATTAATTGATATTTGTGCACCCTGTGCAAGGGTATTAGGTATTGGTGTGATTTGCACACATTGCTTGGAAGCAGAGCTGGATTTACCACTAGGCTTCATAGGCTGAAGCCTCGGGCCTCTCTACATCTAAATCCGGCCTTGCTTGGAAGTCAACATTTCAAACTTCTCTGGAAATGATATAGCCAAATCATGCATCGGTTTGGTTCTGGAAAACCAAAATTAGATTAAATCGCTGAGACATAAATGGGCCACCTGCTTTAGCAATATATTGAGTGAAACTTTTGCAGGTGCAGCAACAGAGCAGGCAGCTGGCTTCACGATTCTGGGGTAAAACATATAAGCAGGTGAAACATTTGATATTATTGTTCTTGACTCAGGTACATGGTGGGGAAAAGGGCTGAACTGAGGCAGAGAGAGAAGATTTCTCACAATTGTACAACCTGAATTCAACATTTCAACACAGACAAGAAAATCAAATACTTCAATCACAAATTATGGCTCATAAACCTAATATGGCAAACACTTGGCTTAGTTCACTGAAGATAAATACCCCAATGAGAGGAGTGTTTAAGGAGGAACTGCAGATGCTGGAAAATCGAAACACATTTTTGTATACCTTACCCCAATGAGGAAGTGTGTAGGAAGGAACTGCAGATGCTGGTTTACACAGAAGATAGACACGAAATGCTGGAGTTGCTCCACGGGACAGGCAACATCTCTGGAGGAAGGAATGGGTGATGTTTCGGGTCAAGACCTGAAGAAGGGTCTCAACCCGAAACATCACCCATTCCTTCTCGCCAGAGATGCTGCCTGGCCTGCTGAGTTACTCCAGCATTTTTGTGTCTATTCCCAATGAGGAAGCTCAGATATACAATTGTGTGCAAGACCTATGGTACTCTAGTAGTTAAGCAAGCTTTCTACTTCGTGTAGTCAAGAGTCAAGCATGTTTAATTGTCAAATGTCCCGAAACGGAACAATTAAATTCTAACTTGCAGCGGCACAGTAGATATGTTAACTGAGTACAGTGCAAAACCCATAATAAAACAACAGAACAACAGAACAAAAAACACCAAAAAAAAAGTTCAGTATATATATCAGAATCAGAATCAGAATGCTTTATTGTCATTGCATGTGTCACATACAACGAGATTACTGTGTCTCTCCATTTAAAAGAATATATAGATATATATATAAATCAAAACAGACAAATAAATAGACAATAAGTGCAAAAATAATAGACAGACAATAATAATGCAAAGATAATGTCCTGAAATCTATAAAGCTCGGAGCCTATTTGGAGTTTGTCATGTTTAATAGCCTAATGGTTGTAGAGAAGAAGCATCTCCTGAACCTGGCCATCACAGTTTTCATGCTCCTGTACCTTCTTCCCGATGCCAGGAGCGAAATGAGAGCGCGTGGCCAGGGTGTTGTCAGTCGCTGGCTGCAATTTTTGAGACAGCAACTCATGACAATCTATTCGATAGCGGGGAGGGTCAGTAAACGTGATGGACGGGGCAGTGTTCGCCTCTTTTGCAATCTTTTTTGTTCCTGGGCGTTCAAGTTGCCGAACCAGGCAACCAGATTGTGGAGGGAATGAGTTGGGGGATTTGTTTAAGAAAGATCTGGGAATGGGGTGGTAAGATGGTTGGCCAGATTTTGTGATATTAATAGCAATAATTAGGATTACCAGACAGATTTAATCCTGTCCTAAAAATTCCCAGCACTTACATGATGGGATCACTGACCATGTGCCATTAGAACAACTCCACTGATATCCGTGGAGAAAATAATGTTAGTGACCAATAATTAACAATTAGTTCAGCTTACTTCTAATGTATTCAACAGACCTTATTTTTTAAAGATATCTTAACACTAATGATTTTGAAAAATTAAGAGTTTAGAAACATAGAAAATAGGTGCAGGTGTAGGCCATTCGGCCCGTTCGAGCCTGCACCGCCATTCAATATGATCATGGCTGATCATCCAACTCGGTATCCCATCCCTGCCTTCTCTCCATACCCCCTGATCCCTTTAGCCACAAGGGCCACATCTAACTCCCTCTTAAATATAGCCAATTAACTGGCCTCAACTACCTTCTGTGGCAGAGAATTCCAGAGATTCACCACTCTCTGTGTGAAAAATGTTGTCCTCATCTCGGTCCTAAAAGATTTCCCCCTTATCCTTAAACTGTGACCCCTTGTTCTGGACTTCCCCAACATCGGGAACAATCTTCCTGCATCTAGCCTGTCCAACCCCTTAAGAATTTTGTAAGTTTGGTTGCCTTTTAATAAATTTTTGAATAATTAACATTTTTTAAAGTATGGGGCATTCAGAGTCATTAATTTATCTAGAAAGTATACACAATGTGTCATTTATATGTGCTTTTTTATAATGAGAAAGCAAAATTTGCAGATTAAAATGGTTGGGTAGAATCATTTCGGACACAAGGCCTGTCTATCAGGAAAATGGGCAAAGTTCTTCATGACAACACACCCTTTTCCTAATGTGGGCTTCATTTAGTCTCAGTATTTATCTTATAGTATGATGTCAATATGGTGCATGGCACAGATTAATTATTTAAGAACAGAATTTGGATCGAAAAGCCATGACCTATAATAACTCACGATAAAATTAGGAGTATATCATTAAAAAAATAGCAAACTATGCATGATTTAACCTTTCTCCACCTTGGATATCATGTTTATATTCACAAAAATCCTCCCATGAAATTTTTATGAGGTAAAAATCGATGCCAGCAATCCTCTGTAAAGATCAAGGCTTCGGTGCATTGGTAAATGTAACTCAAAGACCTCTCGATCTGTGGACCGAAAGGCTACTATTGATCGCAGGGGATTGTGACCATGCACTCCCACAGAAACGTGTCCGACTACACAGTTAGATCCGGTAACATCCTCATAAATCTATTTTGCACCCTTTCCACTTTAACGGCATAATAACGACATAACGGCATAGAAGGACAAGCAGAACAGTAGACACACTCCAAATTTGGCTCAGCAGCAGTATGATCTCCCAACTTCGGTACTCAGTATACTGATCGATGAAGGCAAGCATGCCAAACACTTTCTTCACCACCTTTCCTACTTGTGTCACCACTTCTATGGAATTATGTATCTGCACCCCACGTGATTACGTACCCACTCCCCTATGTACTTGCACAATTCACCCTGGTTTATTGTACCAAATTGCAACATTTCACATTTATCTGAATTAAACCTCAACAAACATTCTTCAGCCCATTAGCCCAGTTGATCAGGATCCTGTGATAATCTTAGATAACCTTTTTTTTACTGTCCACTATACCACCAATTTTAGACTCATCCACTAACACAAGGTACACCTGGTCACCATGTATGGGAAAGATTTGATAGCACTAGAAAAAATACTGAGTCGATTTACCAGAATGTCACCCGCGCTGATACCAGATAGATTATAGATACCTAATAAGATTTTTTTTTTTTCCTTTTGGGACAAAGTAGACTGAGGAGAAATTGAGATCAGGAGCATAAAATTATGGGAGGTCAAAATAATGTGGATAGGAAGGACCTGCCATCTTTAGCTGAGAGAACCATGACTATTGGGAACAAATATAGGTCAATTGGTAGAAAGGTTTCAGGAAAATGTTGAAAAAAATATTTTCACTCAATTAGTGAAGATTTGGCTGGGTTCATAAGTTATAGGAGCAGAATTAGACCATTCGGCCCATCAAATCTACTCTGCCAGTCAATCATGTCTGATCTATCTTTCCCTCTCAACCCCATTCTCCTGCCTTCTCCCCATAACCCTTGACACCCACACTAATCAATGGGTATGGGTTACTTCTAACTGCCTGAAGGGGCACAGGAGTCATTTAAATAGCACGAGAATGAGTACATGAGGAAGTATAACCTACAAGGTTATATATCAAGCGATGGGAGTGGGACTAACAAACAGTTCATTTTGGTTGTCCAAGGAACAGCAAGGCCCACATGACCTCCTTCTATGCAATGTCTCTCTGATTCTATATTAATACCCCTTATGTGTTTAATAATCCCATTAATCTCTATCTATAATACACCCAAATCCATGTGTTTAATTTGCTAGAATCCCTGCATTTTCCCATGCAATTCCAACACACAACTGCAGTTGCTAACTCTACAAAAGACCAAGTATGAATAAATGATTCATTCAATTTCTTGCACTTATCCCAGTGTATAATATATCCACGATAAATGATGCGATCCACTCAAAATTTGTATTGTAACAAATTTCATGTCTATAATCCATCTACATTACTGTTAATAATCCACTGTATACCTAGTATTGAATATCTTGGAATTTAGACCAACATCTTTAATGTAGTGAACCACACCAAGGTATTTCATAGGAGGATTATGTAACAAATTAAAATCCCGGCTCACATAATAAGATATTCGATCTGGAAACCAAAACTAGGTCAGAAGTAATATTTTAGGAGCATCTTGAAAAACTAGGTTGAGTTTGCTCAAGGTGGGAAGGTGCATGCTCACGAGCAGATAACGCGTGGCTGCAAAGGTGACAAATGTAAGAGGATGGTTTTGGAGTCTAGCAGAGCACAGATTGCAGAGATTGGACTCTTACAGCAGGGGTTCCCAATCTTTTTCGTCCCGTTTACCCCCGGCAACTTTAATAGCACATAACAATGTTATTTCACTTATTTATGAACAACTAATGATGAACAGATACCGGTATACCAGAAACAAACACAGTCAGTCAATGAGATAAAATATGTACAAATCCTGAATCAACAAATCTACCCCCTGGGTAGACGCAATTAACCCCCTAGGGGTAAATTTACCCTTAGGTTGGGAACCCTTGTCTTACGCGATGATGCCATTATAGTGCATGGCATGGATTAAGGCAGGGATCAGGCAACTACAAATGAAATGAAATTAAAAACAAAGATGAGAATTTTTAAATATTATAAAGCATTTTCTCCAATAATCATCACAGTTTCTACAAGGAAACAAACTCTTTCTACCGAGTTCATGGAAGTTCAGGCAATAGTTGACAAGGAAGTATTTGGTTACTGATGTGGATGGCAGTAATGCAGACTAGATGGGTATGAGCAACTATTTAAACTTCAAAACATGTTGGACTATTTTAGGGGTGAGTAATGCCTTTCACAGGGTGGCATCTGTACATACTATACGTGAGAACATTAATCACAAAAGAAACACTGATCATACAATGAAGAAGATAAACTGTACAACCCGTTATAATCCACTCGACATACTTACAGTTTCTAAGTTTGGGACAAATGCATTTAACCATAATTAGAACTAAGAGAAGGGCACCACATGCGTTCGAGTTCAAGTGCATTATAGCATTAGGTCACATTTATAGCATTTAGCATTATAGTATTTTGTTGGTTCACATGCTTGATCAATGGTGTTTTATCATTAATGTTTTATTATTATTAATGTTTAGTGTTCTCTGAGTCATTCGTAACTGTCACTGTACGTCATGTTGTTACTTGTGGGCGGAGCAGTAAGGCAAATTCCTTGTATGTGAATACTTTGCCAATAAACTCACTTACTTTATAAGAGAGTGGTATGCCATAGAACATAGAGCAGTGTAGCACAAGAACAGGCCCTTCGGCCCACAATGTCTGTGCTGAATATGATGCCATTATCTACCTCAAATAACCCATATCCGTCCATTCCCTGTATTCCCATGTGCCTGTCCAAAATTTAAATATCACTAATGTATCTGCTTCAACAACCACCCCCCAGCAGTGCATTTCAGGCATTTACCACCCTCTGTGTAAAAAAAACATGCCCTGAACATCAGGGGCGGAAATCCCGGGGGGGAGACGTGTCCCCTCCATGTTTTCAGAGGTGTGAGACGGCTCCCCCCCCCCCCCCCCCCCCGTTACAAGCTTGGTAAGGTATTGTGTCGGGTTTAATGAGTAGTGTTCTGCAGAACAATTCGAGTCGTTCATCACTTTTATCACAAAGCACCTGCATCTCGACTAGTGGGAGCTGAAGACTCAATGGGAAATTAAAGGGCCTGTCCCACTTACGCGATTTTTTCGGCGACTGCCGGCACTCGTCACTAATTACTGTCCACAGGGCCCACGACTGAAGCCTCCGAAGCCTCGCGTGTGTGAGTGTGCGCATGTGTGCGCGGCCGGCAAGATATTGTGCACCCCCGGTCCGCCCCATGTTTTGATACCGATTTCCGTGCCTGCTGAACATCTCCTTTCAACTTTGCTCCTCTCACCTTAAAGCTCTGCCCTCGAGTATTTCATTCTTCCATCGTGGGAAAAGGATTCTGACTGTCTACTCTATCAATGCCTCTCAGAATTTTATAGACTGCTGTCAGGTCCCTCTGCAACCTCTGGTGCTCCAGAGAAAATAATCCAAGTCTGTCCAACCTCTCCCTGAAGCTAATACCCCGTAATCCAGGCATCATCTGTACCCTTTCCAAAGCCGCCCCATCCTTCCTGTAATTGGGGCGATTAGAACTGGACACAATACTACAAATGTAGCCAAACCACAGTTCTACAAAGCTGCATCATGACCTCCTGACTCTTATACTCAATGCCCCGACCTACAAAAGCAAGCATACCATGTTTCTCATTAGATATCCGTTAATCTTCTGAGTAATATACATGATAAAAATCTTCATGGTAAAATAGAGAAGAATTTCCGTGTGCAATGGAACTGGAGGAAGGTACCTCACAGTCCCTACTGATTAATAAAGACAAAGGCTTTGATAAGATCTATTGTATTTGTGTCTAGTGCTGTTCCCTGCACTTTTCTTGATGTTACCACACAGTGAAGATCTCTGTCCTCTTTGCCTCTGGATCAATCTGAATCAGGGAGCATCTCTGTGATCGCGAGGCGGATGCAATGAAAGGACTGTGTTAGAGAATTTCCCTGTAGCAGACAGCAGGAAGGTCCTTCTGTACTTACCACAGTTAGATATCTCCCTTCATGAAGACAGCTCGTCTAAAATGCCATGGAATATCCTCATCTTCCTAGGCCGATGAAAGCGTGGACCTAGACTGTCTACATCAGACATATCAAGGCATCAACTCTTTCTCCACAAAATTCTCTGTAAGGACAAGTAAATAGAAATCAGTGTAATCTTCTGGGCGAAACATCGCAGCATTGAGTAAGCTATGTGGAGGCTATATTATTTGTATGCCTAACAGCAGACTTCTGAAACATTCTTTCTGAGCTTAGTTGTGGAAAGAGATGGCAAAGTGGCACAGGAAAGGTCCAAGGTTGTACTCAAAACCACCTTGCAAAAATGCAGCACCCCAACTAATTCGTAGGAATCTCAAACTGGCTACACACAATTGGGCTAAATGAAGAAAAATTATTCAGGATGAGGTTGAATCATTCAGGATGAGGTACACAGAGGCCCTGGTAAGCAGTGGAACAAGCAGATAAAGTACTCATTGACCTGCCCCTTCAACCCCCACCCGTCCCATCTGTACATGACTTCCACATTGGATTGGAACATAGATAGGAAAGGTTTGGAGGGATGTGGGTCAAACACAGGCAGGGGCGACTAGCTTAGATTGGGCATCTTGGTCGGCATAGGCACATTGGGCCTGTTTCCATTCTATACACCTATTGTAAGTCTATTCAGAACCAACAAAATCAGAATGGTAGCAGGACATCCTCAATAACAAGGGACAGGTTCAAAAAAGAACAGAGGTTTTGAAACATATATGTGTTTAGTTCTTCAAACCACTGAGGCAATTATTTTGCTAGATATTTAGCCAAATACCCGAAAATGCTTGTATTTGTATTTTTTCCTCTGCTTTCCATGAAGTCCCAATAATTGCCATCTTTGGACAAATTTACCTCTGTTAACGCCCATGTTAGGTCCAGCTCATGTCCAAACTTTCGGCCTTATTAAATGCTCTGAAATATTAGCCTTTAATATTGCACAAAAGTATAATTTCCTGACCCGAAACGTCACTTGTCCTTTTTCCGTCAGAGATGCCGTTATTCCAGCACTTTATGTCTATCTTTAATATAATCGCTGCTATTGTTTTCCATCAATTGAATGAACTGTCAATATTTTTGCAGAAAATAAATGCCCTATACTTTCTACATTTAACTGCAAAAAATTCATCTCCCATTTATAACGTTCTTTGCACCACAGATAGTCACAGGGTGAAACAAACTCAGAGAGCACTCAGCCATAGAGTAATGAGAAAAATACACCTCAACCCTTCATTAGTGGATGCTGTAAGGCAGTCAAATGGAGGTAAATTGCAGTCACGGCTCCCATTGGAGGTTATTAATGGATAATAGGAAACTGAAGACCTTGCTGCGACAAGTAATTGCAGCTAAACACTGCAAAAAGCCTCACAAACATCATCTCCAATGCTCAGAGACAAAGTAGCCCAATTTACTGAGGTAAATGCGAGGCAGTCCACTTATTAAGGGAAATAGCATGAGCTAAGACTGAAGTAACTGGATACTGGCAGCAATTTTAAGCCCTTTGCCCGATTGCTGGATTAGTAGATGAGAGAGCAGGTCAGAATAGTCTTAATTATAGTGGAGTCCTGATTAAAGCATAACCAGCTTGCCATGAAATCCTATGCTAGCATGAAGATTGTGTTGGGATTAGGACTCCACATACTGCAAAGAACAATCTGCAAATCTCTGTAACTGCTCCCACTTAATGGTCAATTTGACAGAGTGTTAGCCAAAATACAACATAAAATATTGAACTGGTGCTTATTATCTGAGGCAGTGCAACACACAATTCACTTCTATTCTTAACTAGAGGACAGAATAAGAAATACAAATATTAACAAATGTTACAGGACAAATAAGACATCACAAGGAATGAAAATGAACAAAAGTATTAGTTGATGATCGAATATGAAGAGTATCATGACAGTATTATGCATCTTGCATTCTCTAATGCATTCATTATTGCTTCAGGCATCAATGTTTGAACAGAGACATGATAAATAACTTTGGAGAAAAGGGTTGCATAAAATTTTAGGTACACAAAAATGCTGGAGAAACTCAGCGGGTGCAGCAGCATCTATGGAGCGAAGTGGAAATAGGTAACATTTCAGGCCGAAACCCTTCTTCAGACTGATGGATAAAATTTTAAGTGTGTTTCCACAATCAATTGCAGGTTAAATTCCATAATTGTGTGATCAGATAATCTTTTACTGAAAGCATTTTCCTTTCCTGAATGCTATGAATGGGCAAAGGTAAATTATTCCACCTGCTGGAAACTATAAATTATTACATGACTGGAAAGTTTGGAAAGGAGATGTCAAATCCTTCGATTGTCCATTCATGTTCATTCCAGAAGATTCTGGAAGAAGTTTTGTCAGAGACTAGGAAGATGAAGGGAGATATCACAGAGATCTTCAAAACTATACAGCATTTGAGAGGGCAGTTGGTGAGAAATTGTTTCAATTGGCAGGAGTCAGAGGTGCGTTTACGATAACTGAAAAAGAATAAGAAAGCAAAGAGTGGAATTTTTTTTTTTTTAAGTTTAGAGCTACGGCACAGAAACAGGCCCTTCGACCCACTGAGTCCGCACCGACCAGCGACCCCTGCACACTAACACAATCCTACACACACTAATTAAACTACAAACCTGTACGTCTTTGGACTGTGGGAGTGTGAGAGGAAACCGAAGATCTCGGAGGGTTGGGCAGAAGGGTCTGTTTCCACGCTGTATGACTCTATGAAACAATGATATAGGACAACTTGCCAAACTGGCCACACACAAATGTTTAATTTCTGCTTTCGTTCAAGAATTAAGAGAATTGTTCAGCAGTTGGGGTGGAGGGGAGCAATCAGCATGCCCAGACCAAAATCAACGGACTGAAAATGCAAGCGAGGATAAGTAGTCTCGGAGAATGGAGAGCAGAAAACCAACTTCTGATTCATCAAAGATAGCCACAAAATGCTCTGGAGCAACACAGCGGAGCAGGCAGCATTTCTGGATGGAAGGAATGGGTGACGTTTCAGGTCGAGACCCTTTTTTGACGAGAGTGCTGATTCATCGATTCTGACAGATGTGCTCCAAGCTACAAGTGTGCAAGCAAGAAAGAGTGAACCTTGAAACATGCATAATAGGAAAAGAAAAGATTTGCAAAGCCATTTAGATAGAGGGCGGGTGGCGGGGGGGGGGGGGGGGGGGGGGGGGGGGGGTAGGGGGCAGGGGGGGAGAAAAGCTTCAACCTAAAGGTAGCAGTAATCCACAACATAACACCTAATTAAGTGCTTTCTTGGTGTTTCCAGTCTCCCTGCTAAACAGATTTGGGTCGGCTAGACTTTATTCTTGCTTTCTGGGTGGCCAGGGAGCGGAAAAACACAAGCTTTAGTGCATGTTGGGAATCACCTTGTTTTTAGTTACGTGTCTTAAAAATACAAACCAATCATTTGTGTTTTACTTAAAAAAAATAATTTATAGGTTCCTGTGATTTTTCTTCCTGTTTCCCTTTTTTACACATTAAAAACAGCATATATCAAGAAACAATTATTCCTCTCCAATGATTGTGCCAAGTTACCCGAAACGCCAAACTTTTTGATTAAAGTACAAGAGCAACACTCACTGCACTTCAACAGAAGCGTCAGGATATACAAGGAAAATGAAAACATACATTTTGTTTAACTGGATCATCACATGAATCTGTCAGTGTATAGTCTACTCGGAGTGGTACCGCACTGTTTAAACAAAAAATCGGCTATTTCACTTTTAATTCCCAATCCGTGCCGGGTTAAGTGATTTTAGCATGGATCTGAGGAAGGCCAACTAGAAGATAGACACAAAATGCTGGAGTAACTCAGCGGGACAGGCAGCATCTATGGAGCGAAGGACCAAGTCATTTTTAACCAATTTCTCAATCTGCCCTGCCACTTTCATGCTCCCCCCCATCATCTCTTCTTATGCACATATTAGAATTGTGCCTTCTTGTTCAAAATGTTTTTCCTCATTCTACCTGCAGTATATAACACATATTTCTCAGCATTAAAATGCACCTGCCACTTACCCATGCACATTTTACTTTGAGATCTATCACTTTCCCCCGCACAGTTGAACACGCCTTCAAATTTTTTGCCATTTGGAAGTTGTGCATAATGCATCTGACCCCAAATCATTGATATCTTAAGAAAGAGAATGCTGAAGGTGTTGACACCAGGAAAATCCATTGTACAGTTATGTCCAGTCCAAAAAATTCCTCACATTGAAGGGACAGAAGAGACTACAGACACTGAAATGTGTGAGGTGCTGTATATTGGGAAGTAAAACAGGGGCAGGACATATACATCGAATGGCAGAGCCCTCGGGAGAGCTGTAGGGCAGAAGGATCTTGGAGTGCAGGTTCATAGTTCCTTGAAAGTGGTGTGACAAAGTAGATAGGGTAGTCAAGAAAGTTTTCAGTACATTGGCCTTCATCACTCAGGGTACTGAGTATAGAATTTGGGTGGATATGCCAAAGTTGTATAAGATGTTGGTGAGGCCACATTGGCAATATTGGGTAAAGTTTTGGTTACCTTGTTAAGCTGGAAACGCCTGTTGATGTTTAGTAGAGAGTAGAGTGTTAATTTGTTCATGATATATGTATTTTTATTTCTATTTATTTTTACTGCACACTGAATGGACACTGGTTGAGCAACGTTTTTTTGTTTCCTCTGGGTATGTGAGTACTCAGGAAAATGACAATAAAGATATACAATACAATACAATAAGTGTGCAGAGAAGAGTTAATGGGAAGAAGCTGTCGGAAAAGGTAGTTGAGGCAAGCACTCTCACTACATTTAAAATACATTTGGACAGGTACATGGATAGGGAAAGGTTTAGAGGGATGTGGGGTGAATGTGGGGAGGTGGGATTAGTGTAGATGGTGTACCTTGGTCGGCATGGGCAAGTTGGGCCGAAGAGTCTGTTGTTTGCAATTTGACTCTATGACTGTCAGCAGTCATTGAAATCTGGAGCAAAAAACAAGGTGGAGGGATTCAGCCAGCCAAGCTATGGAGGCAAAGGATGGTCAGCAATTTGGTCGAGGTTCAGCATTCGACCTCTCATCACTGTTTCTGGAATGCCCTAAACTGCTAGGATTTGTCTCGTCCCCTTATAGCAGTGACAATACATTAGTGGATCATAAGGTCATAAGGAATAGGAGTAGAATTACGCCATTCAACACATCAAGTCTACTCCGCCATTCAATCATGGCTGATCTATCTCTCCCTCCTAACCTAACTTTCCTGCCTTCTCCCCATAACCTTTGACACCCGTACTCTTCTTATCGAGTCCACACACAAGATTAGTTGTTCAGCCAGAGCTGAACACACTTCTCGCCATCTGCATCCAATGGTGTCTGCCTTGTCGCTTCTTGTGTTTTTGTGCGGGGTGGTGGAAAGATTGGTGGAAACAGTGCCATGACATCAACGTTCTTTCCTTGACCCCCACAGCCGTACTAATCAAAAAAAAGATAATGCCACCAGGTTTTCGTTGCATAGTTAAGTTGATAAGAAGTGATCATCTTCTCTGCAGGAATAACTGGGGGGAAGACTGTACGGAAACATTGTGGCTGCTGTAGGGTCTAAGACAAGACAACTGCAAAAGATTGGCAATAATGAAATGTAAAAAGTTAGCATCATTAAAGATAACAGGGATAACAATTTGGGAAAGGAACGGAAGGCAAGAACAATGACGGGAAGAAAATTAGTCCATAGTTGACAAAGAGTCTGAAAAACCTGAGGACCAGAGTATAGGAACAATCATTCAGAACTAAGAGGAGAATATTATTTTAGTTAGTGAGCATTTAATTGTCTATTCATGGATGATCAGTCATCGAATGACATATTTATGAACTTCAATGGAATCAAAGGTTATGGGGATCGTGCAGTAAAGTGGAATTGAGGTTCAGGATCAACAATGATCTTACTTTGTGGCCGAACACAAATGTGCCATAAGAGTTCTCCGCCTCCGTTTCTATATAGACCATATGACATAGGGACGGAATTAGGCCATTCGGCCCTTCAAGTCTGCTACGCCATTCGTTTATGGCTGATCTATTTTTCGCTCTGAACCTCATTATCCTAGCTTCTCCGCATAACCTTCTATGCCCTTACTGATCAATAACCTATCAATCTCTGCTTTAAAAAAAACCTCTGTGACTTGGCCTCCACAACCGTCTGTGGCAATAAATGATGTACTTGTATACGGTGGGAAAATAATCTATTAAATGTAGTGGTTGTTATGATGCAAGCTTTGTGTTTATCTTTGAGAACTGTTAAACTTTGTCACTTTTTATCATGTTAGAAATGTTTTTAGCTCAATGGGTGAAGAGACTACACAATCAAACTGCTGGTTATTTTATCACCAGCTCTTTAAAATAAATAGAATTTGAAATAATGAAATTTTGGACAAAACGTGATTTATTCTGTAATTGTTTTTGCTCATACTGATATTACGATCGACAGTAATTATAACTGATACTGTAATAATTTTGCTGGAGTTTTATATGTGATAGTCTGCTTGGAACAATATGTTTCTGAATAAAGATACATTAACACCTTGCTACTGCTTTCTTTACAATCATTTTTGTTTTTGCCTTATTTTAATACTTTTGTCGATATATTATGTTAAGGCACTTTCTTTGTGGCATATTTGCTTCTTCATTTAAGTTTCTAATTTTTCTATCATGTTTAACAGAAAGGTCACCTGAAATAAAATGTAGACCTCCCAGCTGCACAGGTATGAACAGGTAAGCATTTAATGGCAGATGTAATTGGCATTACATTGTGCTATCAGGGGCTCAGAACAATGGCCCAGTCTTTCAAGAAGATAAGCAGGCCTGACAGGACTTTCTGTAGCCCCAGGTTGTGATTCTTTCCAAAGCAGAGAATTCCTGATTAACACCCCCCCTGAAAACCCCGCTGATTTCACTAAACGGCAAAGGAGTTCCGCAGTTACGCTAAGCAACACAAAATGTACAGAAGACACCCAGACTCCATTAATCCCTTAGATGTATCCAGAGTTATGCAAATCCAGACAGTGTAGTTTTGCAAATTTTCTGTCTTAATGTGGCCTGACAAATTCTGACAGCCCACCCGGAGTCTGGGTCCTCAGTACATCTCTAGTATCCATTTCAGCATTGGATTATGTTTCTGTACATTCTCAAGCAGCAACAACATGGGTCTCCATGAGGCATTAACAACACAAACATGGGCAAGAGTACCGCACCGACCAAATCCTACGCCATCTTATTGGGGTATTGGTCAACACTGCTGCCTGGGGAGTGATTATAAATGGAAGGCCCACCCCCACTAAGCAATATCTCAGGATCTCTCTGCAAGATCATGGAAAATAGCTAGTGGCGCAGCAGTAGAGTTGCTGCCTTACAGGGCCAGAGACGCGGGTTCGATCCTGACTACGAGTGTTGCCTGTACGGAGCTTGTACGTTCTTCCTGTGACCGTATGGGTTTTCTCCTGGGTGTTCTGATTTCCCCCCACACTGCAAAGATGTGCAGGTTTCTAGGTTGAATGCGTTCAGTAAAATTGTAAATTGTCCCTAGTAGGTAGGATAGCGCTAGAGTACAGGATGATAGCTGTTCGACATGGACTCGGTGGGTGAAGGGCCTGTTTCCGTGCTGTATCTCTTAAGTTTAAAGTCTAGATTCTAACACGTCAAACCAACAAGGGTGTGTCATTAAATAAAAGAAAGTTCAGAGTTCAAACTCCTATCTCGCCAGGGACTAGCTTTACTGTATCATTTTACTGTTGTGTGATGTCTTTTTAAAATTGCTGTTTTTTTCTTTTTTCCTCTCACAAATATGTAATATGTGAATATGTGATTATGTTGCATTCTGTTTTGTAGTTTGTTTGTTTTTTTTGCACAATCAGCGAGCATTGCCACTTTTCATTTCACTGCACATCTCGTATGTGTATGTGATGAATAAACTTGACTTGACTTGAAGAACAGCATCTTTGCTGAAGCCTACTTCCATACAGGCAGGTGGGTTCTACACTAAAACAATTGCAGCAACATAAGCTACAGTTACTAAATTTTACAATACAACATCATATATGATACATCTCTGCTTTAAAACTAAAATAAAGTGCATCCAAAATAACAATGTCGTCTCAGCGTTCTCCAAATACTTGGGTTAATGGACTGGGGTCGAAGAACGCTAGAAGTTCTCACCTATCCATGTTTTCCAGGGTTGCTGCCTAACCTATTGAGTTACTCCAGCACTTTGTGTCTTTTTCTTTTACCGGAACATGACTCGGTTTCTACTGCAATGTCTTGAGACTAATGGCTTGCTTGGGGGGATGTTGCACAATGTAGGTACAATAACAACATTTGTGTAAGAAGCAACTGCAGATGCTGGTTTAAACCAAAGATAGACACAAAAAGCTGGAGTAACTCAGCGGGACAGGCAGTATCTCTGGAAAGAGGGAATGGGTGACGTTTCGGGTCGAGACCCCTGTTCAGATACCTATCTGAAGAAGAGTCTCAACCCGAAACGTCACCTATTCTTTCGCTCCTGAGATGCTGCCTGTCCTGCTGAGTTACTCCAGCTTTTTGCTGTTTATTAAAAGACATTTGGTTTGGTACATGGATAGGAAATGTTTAGAAGAATATGGGTCAAACATGGGCAAATGGGACTAGCTTAGATGGGCATCTTGGTCAGAATTGTTTAATTGTGTCAATGAGCCTGTTTCCATGCTGTATGATTCAATGACTATGACTGTTCATATGCCAGGTTGAAGTGTAAATACTGGTCTTTGCAATAATATCAAGACAAGTTTATTGCTATATGCACAAGTACACTGAGCTACGTGCAATGAAACATCTTTCTTCCAGCAGCATCACAGGCAGCTAGACTCAGACAAACACACACGTCTTACGAATTTGATTGAGTTTTTTTAAAGGAGTAACCAGAAAGGTTGGCAAGGGCAAAGCTGTAGACGTTGTCTACATGGACCTCAGATGAGTTTTTCCGCATTGTAGTCTGCTCTGGAAGGTTAGATCGTATGGGAGTCAGGGAGTGCTAGCTAACTGGATAACAAGTTGGTTTAATGGGAGGAAGCAGAGGGTGATGGTGGAAGGTTGTTTTTCAGGCTGGAGGCCTGTGCCTCAGACATTGGTGCTGGGCCCATTACTGTTTGTGGTTTATATCAGCAATTTGGATAAGAATATATAAGGTATGATCAGTAACATTGTGGACAATACTAAAGTGGGTGGTATTATAGACAGCGAAGATGGTTATCAAAAATTACAGCAACATCTTGATCAGCTGGGTAAGTGGGCAGAAGGATGGTTGATGGAGTTTAATGCAGATAATTGCAAGATGTTTCATTTTGGGAGGTCAAACCAGGTCAGAACCTTCACAATGAATGACAGGGCCCTGGGGAGTCTTGTAGAGCAGGGGGATCTCGAAGTGCAGGTACATAGTTCCCTAAAAATGGTATCATAGGTAGGTTGGATGGTCAAAATAAGCATTCAATACATAGACCCTTATCATTCAGGGTTATGTTACAGTTCTAGAAGATATCAGAAAGGCTGCACTTATTGTTCAGTTTTGGTCACTATGCTACAGGAAGGATGTTGTTAAACTAGAAAGGGCGCAGAGATTTAAGAGGCTTTTTCTAGAACTTGAGGCCCTGAGGTTGGGCAGGCCATGACTTTATTCCTTCATGGGTGGAGGCTGAGTAGTGATCTTATAGAGTTATATAAGATCAAGAGGGGAATAGATGAGGTGAATGCACAGTCTTGAACCCAGTTGAGCATCTTGGTCAGTGTGGGCAAGTTGGGCCGAATAACCTGTTTCTGTGCTGTATGAATGTACGATTCTATGACTCATAAATTGTACAGAAATTACACAAAAATATCTGCAAGCAAGGAAATATTACGCAAAGAAAAAAGACATTGGTGCAAAACACAATTGGGTAAAAAGAACATCCTGGGTTTAGATACATCCTGTGAGTGTTTCGTCCCTCGAATTCACGTCATTTGTCATCAGGAACATTGTATTCGGTTGGGGCACTGAATTTGACTCTACATTTGACTCTGTTTGGCTCACCTCACCCCCTTCATGGAATTTAAATATCCATTTCATTATGTGTTGTTTGAAGAACTAATTGCTGATGTAGATCATGCACATTTATTTCTATACTCATGAATTTCTTTGCCAGTAACATATTATTATCCTCAACATGTCTAAATGATCTTGGCAGACTTTAGTTTCGCACTACATCACATGTTTGTTGACTACCCAACATCGCCAGCTTAGGATATCTGCGCATCTTTGCACGTCTGAATGCCTTATTTTGAACAGTCTGTTGCATGGTTGTTCAAGCAGGTATCCCTGATTTCACAAATAATTAAATCCCTGATGAGTGTGTTCTTCAAGTCTGTTGAACTATGAGATTTGCCAACTGTACTAGCTTCATTAAAAAAGCGTTCAAGTATTTGCTGTACTCCTGCTTTGGAGCTAAGGACTGGCAACTAGCTGCTATTTTATTTTTAGTCAGGTCTGTATTTTCCAGGTGTGTAAGAAGGAACTGCAGATGCTGGTTTAAACTTCTTCAGGGGTCTCGACCCGAAATGTCACCCATTCCTTCTCTCCAGAGATGTTGCCTGTCACGCTGAGTTACTCTAGATTTTTGTGCCTAGCTTCTTGTATCCTCCAGGTCTTCCTTGTGGACTTTTGGGTAAGATACAAGTGCAAAACCCAAATTTAAATAATTCCATTCTTCCACGAATATCCTGCATTGTCCCATTCTTTTCATAGGCTACCTGCCTGGAAATCCAATCGCTTGAACAATTTAGACACAAAATGCTGGAGTAGCTCAGCGAGACAGGCAGCATCTCTGGAGTGAAGGAATGGGTGACGTCTTGGGGCGAAAAGATCTCGACCTGAAACGTCATCCATTACTTCTCTCCCGATATGCTGCCTGTCCTGCTGAGCTACTCCAGCATTTTGTGCCCATCTTCGGTGAAAACCAGCATCTGCAGTTTTGTCCTACACACCTTAAACATTTGTTTTGTTGTCCATCAGGTTTCACCTCAATTGAGTCACACAATTCACTGTTTCTGCCAAAATGGTTTATGTTCTAAACTGGGGGAATTCATACATTGTGTTTGGTGTTTGGATTGTTGTGTTTCTGAGGGTCATATTGTTCCCATATCCATAATAAAGTGATATCTGGATCTGGAATGATGAAGGAAGCTGAATCTATAGTGAAAGATGCAGTGGATAGGTATTCAGGATGAGAAATGTAAATGGCTATTGCCAAAATGCAAGCACATGAGAGAAAACAGGATTGCTTGTTCAAACAGCCAACACGGGCCTTAAAACATGAATGGCCAACAAGGGACTGCAGATGCTAGTTTATTTTAAGAAAGACACAAAGTGCTGAAGTAATTCAGCAGTTCAGGCAGCATCTTTGGAGAATATGAAACAAGGAAATGCAGATGCTGGTTTACACAAAAGGACACAAATGGCTGGAATAACTCAGCAGATCATGCAACATCTCAGGAGAACATAAATAGTTGATGGTTAGGACTGATTGTAATAGACAATAGACAATAGGTGCAGGAGTAGGCCATTTGGCCGTTCGAGCCAGCACCACCATTCAATGTGATCATGGCTGATCATCCCCAATCAGTACCCCGTTCCTGCCTCCCCTGACTATGCTATATTTAAGAGCCCTATCTAGCTCTCTCTTGAAAGCATCCAGAGAACCTGCCTCCACCGCCCTCTGAGGCAGAGAATTCGGGGCAGATAATACGGGGAAGAAAGCAGTAAGAGATGGGTGTAGGACAAAGCCGGGCAAGTGAAAGGTGGATACAGGTGAGGGAATGTCTAATTGATAAAGGCTAGAGATAAAAAGACAATAGGTTATGAGATAAGCAGATAAAGAGAGAAGAGGCATGAAATGTGAAGCCAGAGGATGGAGACAGTGTTGTACAACGTTGTGCATTTCATTATACCTAGAACAGCATGTTATATTGGATCTATCAAACAAAAATCTTCTTTCTTATCCAGTGAGCAATGAGTAGCCATTGGTTTCTCCGGACAAGTTGGAAGCAGGGGAAGTCTTGTGGGAAAGCATGACGCAATGACTGCTGCACTTGTGTTCTGAACCTCAGTCCCCAGAGACACCAAGCTAGTGATCGCCCCAGTGGCAAAGTCATCATATGAGCTCTCACATTGCACCACAGTCTCTTTTGTTCTGACCCGTGACCTGTGAAGAAGGATCCTTAGAAACCCTTTGTGAAAAGTGTTGAACTTAAGGTGAACTCGAGCAAATCTGACTGTAAAAAAGAATCAGTATGAACAAAAAGGTAAATGTGAAGGCTCAAGCAAAATTAGAATGAGACCGTGAAAACGACAGCATAAAAGTTAAAAATCTGTTTAAAATTTAGATCTTGGCTAAGTATCAATATTAAACATATATTTCTTCTTCTGGGAGAAGAAAATGTCTAATACGCGATCATAAGGTGCCCTTATCATCATTTTTGTTGCTTTCAGCACTTAATTTCTTCCATGTGTTCTCTGCACTATGCTAATTAAAACTAATCCTTGCCTATGCTATTTTGTCATAGTCATTGTGTACCTGAGAGTTTCATGCAATCACAGTAATCTGAATTATATGCACGAACTCTATAACATTTTAACTGAAAAGACCTTGGGCAATCTTGCATCTTTACTTGAGAAAAAGACAGGAAAACCTGCATTGTGCTGTTTCCGACGCTGTAATATAATTGCAGAAACAAATGTTTCGCTTCTGCCTTCTTCTCTCACTGCCCATTGAAGGCATGGAGTGCATCTATTTCAGACAAAAATTAATTACCTTCGTAGTTCCACTAAATTACCTCACAATGCAAACCCCGAAACAAAGCAAAAAAGTACATCAAACGATTCGAGAGGGGAGCAGCAATAAGCCACAGAACCTGACACGTCTCATCCACAGTAAACCAGAGCTGTGAAAACAATTGAAAAGTACTGCAAGGCACCACCTGTCAGAGGGGCTGCTCAGAGAAGGCGAGAACAGCATTTCATGGTTATGAACAGATGCCAGGAACTCTGATTTCAGCTGTAAGAAACACCCCAGTGGTGTTGCAGTAATCTGACATATTTACAGTTACAGTGTGGAACACCCCCGTTCACAAGAAACATATTTTTGACCACCACATGAAAAGGTGTAGAGGATGCGGCATTGTGTCGCAGCAATGGAGTTGCTGCCTTCCAGCATCAGGGACCCGAGTTCAATTCTCCCTACGGATGCTGTCTGTACGGAGTTTGCACGTTCTCCCCGTGAGCTTGTGGATTTTCCGTGGGTGCTCCGGTTTCCTCCCACATTCCAAAATAGGTTTAAGAAGAAAGAAAAAAAGAGGCAAGGGGACTCAGTATAGGGAAAACTGAATAGAAATTAAACAAATAATAATATTTAAGAAGGAACTGCAGATGCGTGAAAATCGAAGGTAGACAAAAATGCTGGAGAAACTCAGCGGGTGAGGCAGCATCTATGGAGCGAAGGAAATAGGCATCGTTTCGGGCCAAAACCCTTCTTCAAACCTACTTCCAAAATAGGTTACACAAAAAAGCTGGAGAAACTCAGCGGGTGCAGCAGCATCTATGGAGCGAAGGAAATAGGCAACATTTCGGGCCGAAACCCTTCTTCAGACCTATCTTCTTCAGACCTATCCAAAAAAGGGTTAATTGGCTTCGGTAAAGATTGTAAATTGTCCCGAGTGTGTGGGATTGTGCTAGTGTGTGGGGATCCTGGTCGGCATGGACTCGGTGGGCTGAAGAGCCTGTTTTCACGCTGCATCTCTGAGCTACACTAAACTAAAGATCACTGAGTTATCTTAAAAGTACCAGCACCTTAAAGGAGGAGAGAGGGAGATGTTGAGGCATAAAGAAGTTTAGGATAGGAATTCCAAAGCTTGGCAGCTGATGGCGGCACCATTAGAAATGAGGATCATATTGCAGCAGGAATTGGAAGGTATCTTAGTAATGTGGGGGTGAAGGAGGTTATAAAGTTAGGAAGGGTTTTGGCCATCGAGATATCATTTGAAAATAAAGATGAGTATTTTAAAATGAGGTATTGCTAGGCTAGGAACCAAAGTCAGCTCAAAGAGGTCAGGTAAAGAGCAAGGACTATGAGCAATGAGTCTGGGCATAATCTAGGATTATCCGGTCCAATAACATATTAATTATTGGAAAGAAAGTGTACCCATTTATAAAAGTCTTTCCTGGGCAGAAGAGTACAAGTTTCACCTCAGCAGTGTGATCTGTGTACATTGTCTCAAGTAGCATTTGTAGGATGTGGTGTGAAGCCCCTGTCCCACTTAGGTGATTTTTTTGGCGACTAGGCTGTCGCGGGGTAACACCTGTACGTTCGTGAGTAGTCTCCTCAAGTCGCCTAAAGAGTCGTAATGTTTTTCTGATCGCCGCTGGATTTCGAAATGTTCAAAACTTTTCGGCGACTGTGGGCTTGACGTAGATGGGCTTCTGCTGTCGTAGGAGCTATCGTTTTGAGGTTTTTGTGGGTGCTGCGCAGTAGGTTCATGCGTATCATGAGGCTCAAAATGAAAACAAAATGCCATTTATGTAGTAGTTTGACCAGAAGGCCATTTCCAAACTTTGAATTGTTTTGCTGCATTTTAGTTGTTGATTTTGTTCTCCTTTGAGCCTTAATCTTCAGTTCTTCACTCAGACTGAAGGATCCTTTGACCACTTTACTATGGACCATCGTCTAGCCATTTGGTGTGCAAGTGCTCTCGACAAGGAGCAAACTTGATCCAGGTTAGAACTGACGTGAAAATTATAAGTGTTATAAAACCCAATTTAAAACTGTATTGGAATATCTAAATGTCCTCATGCCTGTGATCTCTGAATGTTTATGAATCAGTTGTGAAGAAATTATGTTCTCATTGTTCCATCAGACTTGTTTTGCTGAGATTGGAGCCAGTGTAATGCCAGTCAAGGAAACCTCCCATTTAGTAGATTTTTAGACTTTAGAGATATAGTGCGAAAACAGGTCCGTCAGCCCATCGAATCCATGCCAACCAAAGATCACCCCATACACTAACCTACACACACTAGTGATCATTTTACAACTTACTGGACCAATTAAGTCTGAGGAAGGGTCTCCACCCGAAACCTCACCCATTCCTTCTCTCCGGAGATGCTGCCTGTCCTGCTGAGTTACTCCAGCATTTTGCGTCTATCTTCGATTTAACCTACAAACCTGTACATCTTTGGAGTGTGGGAGGAAACCGGTGCACCTGGAGAAAACTTACGCGGGAGAATGTACGGACAGCACCCGTAGTCAGTATCGAACCCAGGTGTCAGGTGCTGTATGGCAGCAAATCTGTCATGCCACTGTGCCTCCCAAATATTGGTCTCTGATAGCTGTGTGCAATGCAAAGGTAGCCCTATACACCTGGCTGTTTATCTGTCCCAATCTCCACACCTCTATCTCTCCTCCTTTGTTTTGGTCAACTTGTTCATCTCAGTATCCCAAATGATTATTGGATATCCCAACACACAATTAAACATACCCATGGCCACACCCAGCAATATGCTTTGACCCAGGAAGTTAAATGTGGCCTCAGTACAGTTGGCTTCAATATTCCTGAGTTGCAGACAGAGACTCAATACAAAACGTTGGCCAAAATATACCTCAGAAATGATTAATGGGAGGAAGCGGCAGATGCTGGTTTACACCGAAGATAGACACAAAATGCTGGAGTAACCGCTCATTAATGAGGGTGTGCTGTGAGCATTTCAGACAAGTGTGATGAAGTTGTTTTTTTCACCATCTCTAGGTTTTGAATGGGAAACAGTTTGCAGTGTTTCCAGAGATCAATCACTGACAACTTTCCTCCCATTATTATCAACGTCCAGAGAATATTTCGGGTTGTACACCAACGCATCCACTTGATCTCAGTCTGAGAAAATGTTCTGCAGTGCTGACCATAACTAAAGTGGTCTTAGAGCTTAAATGTCTTCGTTGCCTGGATGAAAGGATAAGAGATGAGCATTACCTTTATGTGCAACTGATTAGAAAGAATAAGCTATCAGAGGTTGCTGGAGGCAGAACGAGAAAGCTTCCTCAATAGCCAGCTAATATTGGCAAATATTGTAATAATTATGGCTGAACGAAGGAGCTTGCTTGGGTCAGTACGCAGCTTTATTCGGTGCTGCCCCCAGGCTATTAGTCAATCTGTCTGATAATAAGGGAAACTTATGAAAATGTGAAATTCAATTTCACAGCTAACTTAATCCTTGCAGCACCTTTCTGCCTGGTTGATGTGTGATGTGTGGCTTACGAATTCCAATCACTAGATATTTGTTCAAACCAGCACCTGGCATATCACAACTCTCATCATTCTCGGAACAATACTTGCGAGGGAATCCTATTGAACTGTCACATAATCCTCATATCATCAAGGGCGATATCTGAGCATATACCCATTCTTCGAGTCCGCCCTTAGTTACAACCTGTCTTGCTTTAGATATTGGTGACATATCATTCTTCGCCTGAATCACAGTAAAGTCAAACCATAAAGGTCTCTTGTTCTATCCCCAGGCAGAGCAGAGTTAGTGGACTGCAATCTGGGAGTCCACTAACTCCATTAATGGTCAGGGTCTATTAATGAATCTTAGTTGGTGGAGAACAGGTACTTCCACTTCAGTCTTCATTGACACCTGGTAGAAAGTGCAATCAACCAAGAAAAAACACTTGGGAATATTCCTTTCAGTACACATTTGCGGATCGAAAAATCTAGTTAGTCCCATCTCATTTCCTTTGCTCATCCCTGAATTTAGTGGTTCTGCTGTAGGCAACCATTTTGTTTACGATACGATACAACTTTATTTATCCGGGTTTGAAATTGGTTGCCACCAGTCAAAAGATACAGTTACAAGGCATTGGGCATTATAATAATAATAATGAAATTTACGTGACCAGTTTTGGAACAGGATATATGTAACATTGCACAAACATGAAATTAAATGATTGAGTGGGAAAGTCCAGGATGAGGGATGTGCAAAGATGGGGGGCGGGGAGCGAGCCAGTCTCCCCACGACAGAAGTGGGAGGTGTTGTGCAGTTTGATAGCCACAGGGTGCAAGGATCTCCTGTGGCATTCTATGCTGCACCTTGGTGGGACCAGTCTCTTGCTCAAGATGCTCCTCAGTTTGATCAGCGTGTCATGGAAGGGGGTGAGATGTATTGACCAAGATGCTCCACCATTTGAGGAGCATCCTCCTTTCCGAGACCACCTCCAATGAATCCAACTCCACTCCCAGGACGGAGCCAGCCTTCCTGATGAACATATACAATCATATTGCCCTTTTCTCAGTCGTTGCCAATGCTCAATTGTTCTTTAAATGCTACACTACAAATACTTTGCCCGATAGTCTTCACTGCTCTGACAACATCCTTTATAATTTGAATCACCCAAGCTTTGCCCGATTTCAACAAGAACCACACATTATATTATTGTTGTAAAAAAGCATTCCAAGGGGCTTAATCAAAGTGTTATGAAGCAAAGGTACACAAAAAAGCTGGAGAAACTCAGCGGGTGCAGCAGCATCTATGGAGCGAAGGAAATAGGCAACGTTTCGGGCCAAAACCCTTCTTCAGACGTTATGAAGCAAATATTGGCAATGAGCCATATTAAGATAATATTAGAGAAAATTGACTAAGATCTGGGGCAGCACTATCAATATTGAAGGCTATCTTGAAGGAGAACGCAAGCAACTCAACAGATAATGAGGTGCAGGTCAGCATAGACTAATATTGTTACTCAGGTAGACTAATGAGGGGCTGTTGTTGGGACTGAATAAAGCAGACTTTTCTAGCACAGGTCATGAGATGTTTAACCTTGAGAATCCGTACCAGTGTAATTCCAAAAATAACAGGTATGCTGTGTAAGAGGTATTGTTAGGAATATTTAAAAAGGTAACCTGTGTTAGAAATATTTCTGTCCGCATGTTTCCGTGGTGATCATTCGGCTTCTGCATTAGCTGGGTGGAAAGATGAGCAAGCAGAGAGATTTTGTAGTGCTGAGCATTAAACATTCAGTCTCTGAAATACGTCCTTGTGATTCCAAGAGTTGCACTGATGTTTATTTTCTATTTCACTGAAGGAAACACCTTGTGGCTCTTAAGCGAGATGTTTGTTCAAGCGAAATAGGAGAGAAAGATCAGTGCCTTTAGCTATACACAGGGTAAATAAGCAAGCTAGAAGCCCTGGGGTGAATCTTTTTTTTTTGTGGCAGCGCTGGTCTTAATATATACAACAAATCTGTAAACCTCGTGTGGTCTAGCACATCAATTTGCTTTTAAATCAACTCCTATGGACTGTTTGCTCCATCAGTTAATATGCAGTGCGATGGGGGGATATTAGTTGAAAGTCTTTTGGGTTATAGATGAGTTACGCAGTGTGGAAACAGGCCCCTCAGCCCAACTTCCCAATGCCGACCAATATGTCCCATCTACACTAGTCCCACCTGCTGGTGTTTGGCCCATATCCCTCCAAACCTGTCTAATTGTTCCTCCAACATTGTGATAGTACCTGCCTCAACTACCTCCTCTGGCATCTCATTTCACACACGTACCACCCTTTGAGTAATAAAGTTGCCCCTCAGGTTCCCAATAACTCTCTCCCCCCACCCCTCACCTCAAAGTGTTCAAAGTCCTTCAATGGCCATACAGAGCTATTGTGTACAGTTTTGGTCTCCAAATCTGAGGAAATACATTCTTGCCATAGAGGGAGTACAGAGAAGGTTCACCAGACTGATTCCTGGGATGTCAGGACTTTCATACGAAGAAAGACTGTATAGACTCGGCTTGTACTCGCTAGAATTTAGAAGATTGAGGGGGGATCTTATAGAAACTTTCAAAACTTTTAAGGGGTTGGACAGGCTAGATGCAGGAAGATTGTTCCCGATGTTGGGGAAGTCCAGGACAAGGGGTCACAGTTTAAGGATAAAGGGGAAATCCTTTAGGACCGAGATGAGGAAAACATTTTTCACACAGAGAGTGGTGAATCTCGGGAACTCTCTGCCACAGAAGGTAGTTGAGGCCAGTTCATTGGCTATATTTAAGAGGGAGTTACATGTGGCCCGTGTGGCTAAAGGGATCAGGGGGTATGGAGAGAAGGCAGGTACAGGATACTGAGTTGGATGATCAGCCATGATCATATTGAATGGCGGTGCAGGCTCGAAGGGCCGAATGGCCTACTCCTGCACCTATTTTCTATGTTTCTATGTTTACCTTTGGGCCCTTTGGTCATTAAATCTGAAACATTCAAAAGGACTTTGATTGAGCATCTCATCTGAAAATGACATCTCCATGAGTGTGGCATCTTTTCAACCCTGAACCAGTTTGCTTCATCTTGTCCAGAACACACTCTGAAATGTCGACAGTTAATTGCATAACGAGAATTGCAACACGTCAAATGAAATGGCACTACAAAAGCGAAACCACTGTCCCAGACACACCATTGTTTTCAGTCATTCACTCTTATCTCATCAACTGAACCAATTTCTTTTCAGAAATGGTTGTAGTCAGTGAATCTCACATTTCTAAATGCCAGAAAAAAAGTTGTTTGGCTTGAGGCTAATTTGTTGATTTACCCTCCACTGAGTCATCCACAAGTGTCAGGGTGATTTTGTGTTTGTCTTCTGCACATTCCATTTAAATAAACACATGGCTATAAGTGCTATAATTAATGGCAAATGCATTTAGGTGCTGCATAAGTATTTATCTCTTTGACCAGCATACTTGTTTATTTATTGTGACAGGTACAAATTCACTCTTTTTCCCATTCTTTCTTTCATGATATCATTGCGTCTAAGCCTCAAGCTGGCATTGGGCATCAACTTAACAGCACAGTGGTCCACAGTATTGGTGGGCCAATGGGCCTGTTTCTGCACTGTATCTCTAAACTAAACTAAACTAAGAACCTAATTTTCCATCTGGGAACATTGCAGCTTTCCAGACTGAAAAACAAATTCTCTCAGTATCAGAACTGATCATTTTCACTGCGAGTCATCCACATCCAGAGATATTATTTCTCTGTTAGCACACCCTGATTTGCCAGGCAACAGCCATGCGTTTCATAACATTCTTACCTCTTTGTCTGCATGGTCATTCTCCAACAGCAACCATTTAACCCATCGATCATTGCATGCCTCATGGAAACTCCAACCTGCCTCGGCCTTGAAACCCACTGTGATTTTCTTCCTCTCTATCTACATAACCTCCTCCAGGATTTTGATCCTCCTAGATCCCCTCCTAATTCTACAATACACACAGCATCGGCAAGGCCACCAGCACAATCAAGGACAAATGTCACCCGGTCACTCCCTCTTCTTCCCTCTCCTATCAGGCTAGAAGTACAGAAGTACTTGCATACCTCCAGATTCAGGGGCAGTTTCGTCCCAGCTGTCATCAGGCAACTGATTTGAGACCAATCCTGAGCTACCATCTATTCCAAGGGCGGCTGGGTAGCGCAGTAGTAGAGTTGCTGCCTTTAAGCCGCAGAGGCTGGGGTTAAATCCTGACAATGGGAACTTGTCTGTACGGAGTCTGTACATTCTCCCCGTGACCTGCATGGGTTGACTCCAGGATCTCCAGTTTCCTTCCACACTCCAAAGACGTACGGTTAATTGTGATCATTTAATTACAGTTAACAGTAGGTTAATTGCCTTGGTATAATTGTAATTTGTCCCTAGTGTGTGTAGAATAGTGTAAGTGCGTGGGGATCGCTGGTCGGTGTGGACTCAGTGGGCCAAAGGGCCTGTTTCCACGTGGTATCTCGAAACAATGGAGACCTTCAAATTATTTTTCATTGCACTTATCTGGATTTTTTCTTGCACTATACGCTATACCTTTTATCATGTATCTGTACACTGTGGACAACTTGATTGCAATCATGTATAGTCTTTTTGCGGACTGGATAGCATGCAACAAAATAGCTTTTCACTGTAACTTGGTATATGTGATAATGATAATAATAAATAATAAATAATAATAATAATAATAATAATAATAATAATAATAACAATAATAATAATAATAATCATCATCATCATCATCATAATAATAATAATCATCATCATCATCATCATCATAATAAAAACAACAACAATCATCATCATCATCATCATCATCATCATCATCATCAGCAACTAATTCTGGCTTTTTAAAGTCCCCAGTTTTAATCATTCCATTTCCCGTGATTGACTCCAAATTACCTTGTAAAATAACAGAGGAAGCCACTTAGTTTAAGGGCATTTAAGGATATGCAATTACTGGTAGTAATATGCAAGCAATATGCCCATCGCATGAGTGAACAACAAAAAAAAAGGAAATATTCCTAGCTCAAGGAAAAAGCAAAGGAAAGTTATGAGACCTGTCTGTTTGAGGAAGGAGAGTTGTACATTGAGAATTGCTAAGAGTGAAAGGAGTAGAAGGATATGTAGAAGGAGTAAAAGACCTGAGGTGAAGGACAAGGGGAGGCAAGTGGGAACTAAACATCACCAGGGCCATGGGGTTGAATGGCTCGATACAGTTCTGTGAATGTTATGTATAACCGGCACAATGGCATAGCGGTAGATTTGCTGCCCTATAGCGCCAGAGACCCAGGTTCGATCCCGACTATGGTTGCTGTGTGCACGGAGTATGTACATTCTCCCTGTGACCACGTGGGTTTTCTCCGGGTGCTCCGGTTTCCTCCCACACTCCAAAGACGTACTGGTTTGACTCGTACTCGCAGCATGGTCGTCACAAGGTCGTAGGTAGGCCGTAGGAGGTCGTGATGCTCGTCGTAGGTACTGGTTCCATCAAGTAGGTCGGGGCGTTTTTCTAGCATGAAGAAAAATGTCCACGAGTAAAAAAGGTCGTGAATTAGATCATGAAAGTGGGACAGGCCCTTAAAAAAGCAGGGATAAGAATCCAGCATTTGCAATCTGCAATCTGTTGACTATCTTTCCTAGCTCCATCTGTTGATGTCGACAGAAGAAAAAGCAGATAAAGTCTCATCTTCTCGTGTATAAACCTCACTGACCCTTCTCATGCAGCAATGATCAGTCAACCGTGAAATGTCGCAAGGGGAGCACCATAAAATGGTCCTGAGGATAGGAAGCTAAAAGTGAATGTGACCCTGACCTCCTCGGACAAAGCAGTCAAGGCACATGTGGGGTCATAAGGAAATCAAAGATATTAGGGAAAACAATTACGCTGATTGAGTGTTGGCTGTTTACACAGTTACACGGTTTCAGAGGAAATGGCTACGTAAAAAACGGTTATTTAACAAACCTCCTGATTTCGGAGTGAAAATCTCACTGCATGTGAATTTTATGTGTTGCCCTATTGTTAACCATCACTTGAAGGAATTTTACACCGGACAAAAAACACTAGAGAGAACAAAGTACTACTGGCAAATAAGGAAATTAATTTCCCCAGTGGATATTAAAGTACACATAAACATGTTCAAAATTGCTCTATTTCAGGTTAACTCAACTTTCAACATCTCACGCCTCTTTTTTTTGGAGTTGTGTGAACAAATTATCACCCTATACTTTGGCAATTCATATTGCCAACATCTTGATCTACTTGCATTTCCCTTTTACACCAAAATCAATATTTTCCATCAGTATTAAAACATCTCTTCTGCACACTTTCGTCAACTCAACTTTCATAATACGCATGTGTGATTCCATAAATCAGGGTACCAACCTGTGACATAGGTGGCCAAATTTGAAAGTTATTAAATCATAATGAAATACTACAACAATAAAAATAGGCCTAACTAATGCGTGAACAAATTCGACCAAAATGTGACCACAAATTAATGCTTTTATAATTTGACTTTTTTTTTTAAATTTATGACATATAGGACATATGGGACACTCTCATATACTGATTCCTAAGCTTCCTTACAAAATGTCGGCATGTAACCCACCATGAGGCCTGTAGTTCAGGTCAGGATCATTGCAATAGACAATAGGTGCAGGAGCCCTTCAAGCCAGCACCGCCATTTAATGTGATCATGGCTGATCATGCAAAATCAGTACCCGTTCCTGCCTTCTCCCCATATACCCTGACTCCGCTATCTTTAACAGCCCTGTCTAGCTCTCTCTTGAAAGTATCCAGAAAACGGCCTCCACCGCCCTCTGAGGCAGAGAATTCCACAGACTAACAACTCCGTGTGAGAAAAAGTGTTTCCACATCTCCGTTCTAAACGGCTTACCCCTTATTCTTAAACTGTGGCCACTGGTTCTGGACTCCGGTAACATCGGGAACATGTTTCCTGCCTTGTTTGAGTTTTTTGGGTTTTTTTCGCCGAAAATGAAGGGAAGACCCTGCATGGGGCCGCGTGCTGCCACGTGCGGCAGCAGGCCTGGGTCGCCGCTGCAAGCAGAAGATAAAACTGCTCAATTACCTTTTTGTAACTTCTCTGCACCAGAAACGTGGTTCTGCCTGGACAAGGTCTACTGTATGATTTTACCGAGTTGTACGCTAAACAAAGATTTCACTGTACCTGGTTACATGTGACAATGAAGTCGCATTGAAACATTGATTTATTGAATCATCTCGGTCCACCATTGCTATCTCTGGCTTTTGCCTGTAATTTATAATCTAGGAAAAGTCATAGAGTCATAGAGTGATACAGTGTGGAATCAGGCCCTTCGGCCCAACTTGCCCGCACAGACCAACATGTCCCAGCTACACTAGTCCCACCTGCCTGCGTTTGGTCCATATCCATCAAACTTCTCCCCATATCCGCTGACTCCGCTATCTTTAACAGCCCTGTCTAGCTCTCTCTTGAAAGTATCCGGCCCGAAACGTTGCCTATTTCCTTCGCTCCATAGATGCTGCTGCACCCGCTGAGTTTCTCCAGCTTTTCTGTGTAACCTTCGATTCTCCAGCATCTGCAGTTCCCTCTTAAACTTCTCCTATCCATGTATTAAAGGCCCTTGTGCCCAGAGTCCGCACTGACCAACGCTCCCGCACACTAACACTATCCTACACACCAGGGACATTTCCCACATATACTGTTTTTTAGGGTGAAAATGAGAAGCTAATGTGACTTGGGCGGGGGGGTGTATAGAGAGGGAATGCCTTTATCATCGTTACTTTTTTGCATATCTTTCATTCACTGTTCTTTATCTCTCCACATCACTGTCTATATCTCTCGTTTCCCTTATCTCATGAAATGCCACTTTTCATTTCACTGCACATCTCGTATGTGTATGTGACGAATAAACTTGACTTGACTTGACTTGACTCAACCCGAAACGTCACCCATTCCTTCTCTCCAGAGATGCTGCCTGTCCCACTGAGTTACCCACAGCATTTTGTGTCTATCCGGTTTAAACCAGCCTCTGCAGTTCCTTCTTACACCTATATTAAGCCTGATTAGGAACCTTTACGTTTTTTAAGCAAAAAAACAGACAAGATCAATGGTGAGGGCCGTTAGTTTCCACGAGTCTTGATATGTCATTTGGTTTGATTGGTTTAGCGTGCGGTCTTGGGTAGGTGCAGCTCTCCTTCTCCCTTGGGATCGGATAGTTGTGTTTCTGTCTATTTCTGTCCTGGGCTGACAGCTGCCAATCACCAGATTAAGTGGCGTCCTGGGTAAACCAGGAGAAAAACGGATTCATCAGAACCACATGTCCTGGCCAATTAACTCCTGATTTTTTCACAACAGTTCCAGTTTCTGCGTAAACAGACAGTAATCGAGTGCTGAGATAGCCAACAATAATTCAAAACAAATGGTTTTGGCAGGGATCGCTTTACTCAGTGACACCACACAAGAATCCCAATCAGTTGACATTACCTAAATTGGCAGAGACCTTAATAGTCTGATTGGGCATGATGAAAGGAAGGAGATGAGGAAAAATGTCTTTAGTCAGAGGATAGTGAATCTGTGGAATTCTTTGCCACAGACGGTGGTGGAGGCCAGGTCACTGGATGTTTTTAAGGCAGGAATAGATAGATTCTTGATACTATTGATAAAGGTGACACTATTGTTATTTCATGGGCTCAGTATTCTTCCCAGCTCTCAACTCACAGCCTCGTAGATCGTTAGACGTCAACTCCTGAGGTTGTCCACATCCATTGCCTTTCAGGCAATGGGTTTCAACATGTCAGGCGAAGAGAATGTTCTACAACTCCCTTCTATTCCTTATCCGTAAACTTAAATCTGTGCTTCCTTCTAGTTCCTGTAATAGTACTGGAAAAAGAATAATGCACAATAGTTAAGAATAGTAAAGTGACACGCCAGCTGACCTGCCATTATTGCATCCTTGGGATGCTTTGAGCTACAGATAACAGTAAATTAATGGACGTTAAATAGTTTCCTCGTGGAACGGCGGTAACCCTGGGTACTTAACATACATTGTGTACTAAAATAGTCTCGAAGGCATAGACAGGACAATCCCAGTGTTACTGCCAGTCCTGTCACAGTCCCCCAATGTTAGGCATTTTCCACGTGTTAATTTATGTGACATCTCCCCAGTGCCTGGCGTAGTTTCCATGCTGGTTGCCATGTGGGGCTTGTGGATTCAAACACCAGCTCACCAATGGAACTGGGGTCGGAAAACAGTTGGAACGCGGCTGCTGTTGGCTCCAGATGATATTTCTCTTGGCAGAGAGCCAGGTTGATTGCTGAATTGGCTGCATGTCAGCAGAACACGATTTCTCAGGCCAAATACCTTTCTAGTTCAGTCTAAGCCATGCACTCTTGTGCTGATCCCTTAACAATCCCCTTTTTATTTTGTGAGATGAATGCTGCGACTAACACTGAACAGCCGATGATACAGAGTCCAGTTGACATCGGTCAAGATGCAAGCATAATCAGGTCTGAGACTGAATGAAGAAGTGCCTGAGTACAAGAGTTTTGTTACAAGGGGGTTAAAGGTGTCTCGGTACTATTCCCATTGGGCACACATAGATTTAGCAGGGCGATACAGTGGCACTATTAAACAACGTAATAGTTTGATGGGAGAAAAGTCATGATGATTGATTTTTGGGGACAAGGTTTGTCATTTTAAAATAGCTGAAGTGTAACACGGTGCCCCGCTCCCTGCCATGGATGCCCTCCACCGAAAACGGTGTCTGAGACGGGCCGGGAAGATCATTAAAGACCCCTCCCACCCCAACCATGGACTGTTTGCCCTCCTCCCATCAGGGAGGCGGTACAGTAGCCTCAGGTCTCGTACTAGTAGGATGAGGAACAGCTTCTACAATAATACCATCACATTGCTGAACTCGGAGTCCCGCCGATAGACTTCTCCAGTCTCTCCGTCCACATTGTTTGATTATTCTGTATTTTTATTTCTATATTGCACTATACTACGGACTGACGCTAAACTGCATTTCGTTGTACCCATACTTGTATTTGTGCAATGACATTAAAGTTGAATTGAATTGAATTGAATGCACAGAACATTCACAAGCTAACATTTATGAGCATAACTTGAAAAACAATTATTTTCTTGTGCTTTTATGCCAATACAACATTACTTTTTACTTTCTACTTGTGGCAAATTTGCCCAATTTGTCAGTAACGATAACTGAACGGTAGAAAGAAGTTAGACTAATCACAAGCACCACCGCCTCAAGTCCATTTGATTTTTTTTCAAAAAAATTGATGACACAAAAAAGTAATCAATGTTTATGTTTAGTTTCGTATCGAGATACAGCACAGAAACAGGCCCTTCGAACAACCTCGCCGACTGACTATCATACCATGCACTAGTTCTATCCCACACACTGGGGACGATTTACAGAGACCAATTATCTGATAAACCCGCACGTCTTTGGAATGTGGGGGGAAACCGGAGCACCCAGAGAAAACCCACACAGTCACAGGGAGAACGTACAGTCAGCAGCCATTGTCAGGATAGAACCTGGGTCTCTGGAGGTATAAGGCTGCAACTCTATCATTCCACCAGGTTGGTCTCAGACTAACCAACCTGGTTAGACTGAGACTGAGCAGAAATAGATGATTGCTTCCATTGTGCATTTAGGTGTGGTGCAAGGATAACTAACAGGTTAGCCCAGGGGAATATCTGCTGAAAAAAATAACCAGAGCCAGAAGGCAGGGGATTCTGAAAGCTGTGACAGTTCAGGTTCAGGAACAGCTTCTTCTCAACAACCGTCAGGCTATTGAACACAACAAACTCTGACTAAACTCCAAACTCTGAAAAGCCTTCACTGCTCGAGGAGGAGCTTTGGGACTTGTTTTGTTTTGCACTATATTGGGTTTTTAATTTATTGAACTTTTTCTTGTGTGTTTACTTTGTTAGAAATGGAGACCTGTGTTTGCGAACCTGTTGTGCTGCTGCCAGTGTGAATTTCATTGTTCCGTTTGGGACAAATAATAGTTAAACACTCTTGACATGACTCTTAATTACATTTTGCAATAAGACTCGCTTTGTTATGTCAATGGCATTATCATGAAAATACTCTGAGTGAAAACAAATGTCCTCAATGAAAATTCAAGTCCTTCATCTCTCCATCCCCTGTGCACAAATGTGCATGGGTGTATGCGCGTACACACATACGTTATTTTGCCTTGAATGCTGGCTGTATTCATAGGTTCGGACGGGTCAAAAGTCCTGGAATTCCCTACCAAATATCAGCGTTAGGGACAGCAGCAGTTCTGAAATATTAAGAAGCTGTTTTGCCCTCATTGTTGCAACACAAATAAAGGTTTAAAAAAAAAATAAAGTCACAGCACATCACCATAACAAAGCACAGCGAGATTGTTGACAACCAAGAGAAAAAATGCAGCTTTGTTGGTTTAATTAATGTGTGCATTACCTAGTCGAGGCTTTCTCCCCCCTTTCAACAATGCAACTCATATGCTGATTGGAAAACTATTATTAAGTAAGTCATCTAGTTTGGAATAATTTTGGTTTCATCCACGAGGAAACCAATCATATGGAATAAAGCAGAAACATGCAGGAGCTTTATATTACTGAAAGAGAAAAGAGAGGTATGGTGGCGCAGCGGAGGAGCTACTGTCCTACAGCATCAGAGTCCCGGGTTCGATTCTGTCCACGGGTGTTGTCTGTGCGGAGTTTGTTCGTTCTCCCCGTGACCTGCGTGGATTTTCTCCGAGATGTTCGGTTTCCTCCCACACTCCAAAGACGTACTGTTTTATAGATTAATTGGCTTGGTATAAATGTAAACTTCGTCTAATGCGTACAGGATGTTAATATGCGGGGATCGCTGGTTGGTGCGGATTCTGTGGGCCGATGGGCCCGTTCCGCACTGTATCACTAAACCAAACCAAACTAAAAACAAGTGAAGTTTTAATAGTTAAACATAGCCAAAACATTATCTTGATTTTATCTCGTTCAACTGCTGACTTATCTGCTGTATATTTTTGTAATTTTCTATTTTTATTTTAAACTTCTGCAATAGCAGTTTATCTTTTTGACTCCACGAGTCCAGAGCCCAAATACAGCAGTGGTGATTATCACTAAAATAAATCATCCTCATAATAGGCTTCTGTAACATATTACATCTGTAAAAGACAATAAGCAACAGCTCAACTAAAATGGTAACCATAGAGTCATAGTGTGGAAACAGGCGCTTCGGCCCAATATGTCCACACCGACCAACGTGTCCTATCTACACTAGTCCCACCTGCCTGCATTTGGCCCATTTCCCTCTAAACGTCCTATCCATGCACCTGTCTAATTGTTTCTTAAACGTTGCAATAGTCCCTGCCTCAACTACCTCCTCCGGCAGCTCATTCTATACACCCACTGCCCTCCGCGTGTAAAAGTTGCCACTTAAGGGGCTGTCCCACTGTACGAGCTAATTCAAGAGTTCTCCCGAGTTTTACCCTGATTCGGACTCGGAGAATTACGGTAATAGCCGCTCGTAGGTATGTGGGGCTCTCGTGGACATATTTCAACATGTTGAAAAATCTTCACGAGTCTTCACGAGCTTACCGCGTTTCTCGAGTACTTGCTGTTAGCGTTACGAACCGCTAAGAGACGCCCCGAGCTCCGACATGCCCGCTACGTACATTCTACGTGCTTACCACAAGTTTGTTTTTTTAACTCGGGAGAGCTCTTGAATTAGCTCGTAGGATGGGACAGCCCCTTTAGGCTCCTATTGCATATTTCCACCTTCACCTTGAACCCATGCCCTCTGGTTCTCGATTTCCCCACTCTGGACATGAGACTGAGTGCGTCCACCCGATCTATTCCTCTCATTATACGTATGAGAAGTGCAATATATTAATGATAATTTCATTAGTTTCAGACCTGCAATCTAAAAAGACACTGTCAAAGCGAAAAGCATTGGATGCACACCCGGTGTGGTATGTACACCAACATTCAATTCTCCTGCTAAAGAAAGTTTCAAGTTATTTACAGGGTCCTCTGCATGAAAATCCATAGACTTGCTTGTCTAACATTTGCGAATGAAAGCACTTAATTTAAATTTGAACAGCGCGTTAAAAATTGATAGGAAATACAGAACAAGATTCAGAGAACGAATCAAAACCTTGTGCTTTGTAATGGGAATGTTGCATCGCATTATATTGTAATTAATAAATTTCATTGAGACATGCCTTTTACATTGACTTTCGAGATACAGTGCGGAAACAGGCCCTTCGGTCCACGGCGACCAGCGATCACCCCGTACACGAACACTATCCTACACAAAGGACAATTTACAAATTTACTGAAGCCAATTAACCTAAAAACCTGTTTGGCTTTGGAATGTCAGAGAACACCAGAGTACCCGGGGAAAACGCATGCTGTCACAGGGAGAGCATACAAACTATGTACAGACAGCACCTGCAGTCAGGATCGAACCCGGATAGCTGGCCCTATATTTTTTTCTTTAAATGGTACGGTGTTTCTGTATGATATCAAATATAAATGCATGCCTCGTACTTGCAACAGTGTATTTCATAACCATGGCAATCACAAGTGGTTTACAAGCAATGAAAGGATTTTAATGTACGTTTTTGTAATGGAGAAAAAGAAGCAGTTAGTTTAGCCAAAAGATGACAGTGACCACATTATCTATTTCAGTGAAGATGAATGAGGAATAGATATTGGCTATGATACCATAGAGAATTTGCGAGCTCTTCTTCCAATTAGCGTGGCAGACTCTTTTACGTCCACCACAGAGCAAACAGGACATTGATTTAATATTACGTCTGAAAGAAAGTACCCCCAACAGTGCAATACTTTCCCTGGTAGACACTGGAATGTCGACCTACATTTTCATACTCAAGGCTGATGAATGTTACTTAAAGCCAATAGCTTTCTACGAAATTAGTGCACTAACCAACAATGTCAAGGAGATATTATTTGGCAGACTTGTGATGTTGTCTGCCAAATGCAAGTTCAGTCTGAAGAAGGGTTTCGACCCGAAACGTCGCCTATTTCCTTCGCTCCATAGATGCTGCCTCGCCCGCTGAGTTTCTCCAGCATTTTTGTCCACCTGCAAGTTTTCAATCTCCCTGATTGTGCATTAGTGTTGAGGAGAGGGAGCAGCAAGTTGAGGGTCAAGGGGTCACGAGGCCTGGTGGACCTTCTAGTGGTTGGTGAACATTTTGCAAAGACAAAACTTGGAAAGTTGGATGCCAATGTTAAATCAAGTGGTGGTCCACCACCGACTTTCCGGCAACTGATGGGCCGGCACCTCCTTTAATCCAGACAAAATTACGACAGCATTGTGTGTGGTGCACCCTCCTTCGGGATGTATTCCTCCGTGCTGAAAGAGTTTGCTTACTTCTTTGCTAATTGTTAACAGTGGAGCAATGGTAGAGTTGCTGCCTGTCAGAGCCAGGGACCCGGGTTCGATCCTGCCTACGGGGTGCTGTTGGTACAGAGTTTTAACGTCCTCCCCGTGACCGTGTGGGTTTACTCCGGCTGCTCCAGTTTCTCCCCACACTCCAAAGACGTACAGGTTAATTGGCTTCAGTAAAACTTGTCCCTAGTATGTAGGATAGTACAGGAATTGATGGTCGGCGCGGGTACGGTGGGCCGAAGGGCCTGTTTCTGAGCTGTGTCTCTAAACCAAACACAGCTAAGCTATACTAAATTATTTGTTTAAGTCTCTCGCAGTCCATCCTGCTGTAGACATATGGAGTGATATAATTAGTGGGTCAGAGGTATATTGTTGAATTATTATTACCTGATCACTGTTGATCCAGCAAAATGGATAATCCGGCACAGCTCTGGAACCAAGGGTACCGGAAAAACGATGGTGCACCTGTGTGTGGATCTGCAATTAATTGCAAAGTAGGTGAGTGAGGTACCAAGAAATTCTGCAGTGCAACAGAAATACTCTTTGCGTTTAGTGTTTGTTCCCATACCAAGTCAACTTGGAGCAAATCTGAAATATGTTTTAGATGAAGAACAAACCAAAAGCAGATGAGATTAAATATCTCCAAGGACCTGGTTCCGATCACTTGGATTGTTGAAAAATACCTAAAACAACAAGTGAAAAGTTATTTCCATTCTTTTTATAAATGGAATTCATTACGATGAAAATTTCTGTTTCAGCAGGGAATTTCACGTTCTAAATTTTTAATCGTTTAATTGAACTGCCTTGGTTTCAAACAACTGAAGTCCTACCAAAGGTAAAACCATATCAATTTGACCTGGGGTAGATAGGGAGCAGCTGCTGACATCAGAGGGTTTGGGGTGAGGGGAGGGGGGAGGAGGGGAGGAGGGGAGGGGGGGGGAGGAGGGGGAGGGGGGGGGGGGGGGGGGGGGAGGGGGGGAGGAGGGGGATGAGGGATAGGAGGATTGGTTCTGGGGTTGTGAGAACAGCAATCAGCAATTAAAGGGCAAATTAAAGGAAGCAAGTGTTGGGGATTATTCAATACAAAATAATCTGCTGGAGGAAATCAACAGGCCTGGAAGCATCTATGGAGGGAAATTGACAGACGACATTTCGGATCAGGGCTCCTCTTCACAGCCTTATGGAGATGAAGGGAAAAGCCAGTAAAAAGAAGTTGGAGGAAGAGATGGGGTTAAAACCTGGCAAGTGATAGATGGAGGGCTGATTGGTAAATGTGTGGAGAAACGTTTACACCACTGATTTTCTGGCAACTGGTGGTCTGGCATCACCTTTAATCCGGAAAAAATTATGAAAGCTCGCTTCAAACCCCCCCCCCCCCCCCCCCCCCCCCCCCCCCCCCCCCCCCGACAACATGGCGCCTAGGATGGATGAAGCAGCTGATCTCTACAATATCGGCACTTTCGCAGTAGATCGATGGGTCGAATTTTAACGCCAGCGTCCAGGACTCTGGAATTCCGGCCCAGCTGGAGCCAGTAGCTGACGTACAAGGCCTATTGTGTGGGCCGATATCTTGGCTCCTCACTAGCCTAGGCAGACCATTCCGATACCGTTCAACTCCTCGCGGAGGACGTGACCTCTGATGGTCATTCAAAACAGATAATCCAGAAAGGAGTATTTGTATGAAGAGACTGCAGATGCAGGTTTAAACCGAAGATAGACACAAAATGCTGGAGTAACTCAGCGGGACAGGCAGCATCTCTGGAGAGAAGGAATGGGTGATGTTTCGGGTGGAGACCATTAATCCAGAAAGGATCTGGAACCAAGGGTGCCGGAAAATCGGTGGTGGACCTGTCGTAACAAAGCCTAACCAAAACCTAACCTACAAACCCACATGTCTTTGAGATGTGGGAGGAAACCGGAGCACCCGGAGAAAACCAAGGCGGCCACAGCAAAAACGTGCAAACTCCACACAGATAACACCCGAGGTCGGGATCCAACCCACGTCTCTGGCACTCTAAGGCAGGGGCTCTACCTGCTGCGCCACTGTTGTATATTCTACATTGTTCTACTTGAAAGAAATTGGTTGCATTTAGACCAAAGACTGGACACAAAGCCAGAGGGAGCTTCACTCGGGGAAGAGTTCAGAAAACTAATCAGCGTCAGATAAATTGTTTGGGAAGCTGATGTGGGAGAGAAATTCTAAAAGGGTGCAGAACACCAACAGTTGGCTACATCTTTGACAGAGTTACCTTTCTCAAGGTCCATATAATAATGTAGGTTTTAGCATTCCAAACAAAATCTGGATTTAGTCATTTTTCTGAGGCCTGGAGGTGAAATGCATTCCCTCTTAAAACCCGCTTAAGCTATAAGCAAAATAATGCTGCTTGATTTGGCCGGTAAATGCATATCAAATTATTAGTAATTTAGCAACATGTTGTTAAAATTTACCAAGTAATCTTAAATTTCAAATAAAATTCCCATTAAATAGATAGGGTACCAATAGGGTAAACAGTCAGAACCTCTTTCCTGGAGAGGGAATTTCAAACACAATGTCAAATATAGGATGGCATAGCTTTAAGGGACAAAGTTTAACGGAGATGTGTTGAGCAAGTTTTCCCCCCAGAGAGTGGTGAGTTCCTGTAACATACTACCAGGAGTAGTGGTGGAGGCAGATATGATAGTGGCTTTAGATACAGCAAGGAAACAGCCCCTGCAGCTCACCAAATCCGCTCCAATCAATGATCATCCCATACACTAGCACTATCCCATACACAAGGGATAATTTACAATTTACAGAAGTCAATCAACCTACCATCCTGCATGTCTTTGGAGTGCGGGAGAAAACCAGAGCACCAAGAGAAAACCCACATGGTCACAGGGAGAACATACAAACTCCATACAAACAGCACCCATAGTCAGGATCGAACTCAGGTCTGGCACTGTAAGGCAGCAAGTCTACCACCTCAGTGCCGCCCTCAGCATGCCCACCCGGCATTTTAGAGGTTTTTAGATAGACCCAGTGAAATACAAGGAATGGAGGGATTATAGATCACATGCAAGCAGAGAAGATTACGTTAACTTGGCATCACGTTAGGCATGGGAATTGTGGGCCTGTTCCTTTGCTGTATTGTTCTATGTTCTATGTCCTTAACCTGATTTGAAAATGTCTGTGAGTTATATTAGAATATTCAGTATGCAAGAAATACATGGAGTCTTCGATGAGATGAGTAAAACATGATATGACAGTTCTAAATCAGTGACAGAATCAGAGCTTCAATTTGAGCATTACCTTTCACCAAGATACCAGACAAAATTAGAGCTGGTAAATAATTTCAGATAAAAACAGTGGAATATTCACTGAACAAACACAAATAATTTCCAGCACCCCATCTCCATGAAATCCGCAGCAAATGAAAATAAGAAAAGTTCATATATCTTGGAGATAAAGTGACATAGCAGAGGAGAAACAATGTTAAGGCTGGCGAAATAAGCTTATATATGTCAAATAAATGTTCCATGTAACAACAACTTCAACATCTGTGTCATGATTGAGATGAAGTTGTATTAAAGGGAAAGTTATACAATCAGGATAGATGCCAACGAGCTGCCAAACCAGCGCATTGAGTTGGCAATTGTACAAGCCAAGACTGTAGGCAATTGAGACTGACGTTTCTAAATAATTGGTACCAGGTGTAACAAATGCCTTGGATCAGATAACCATCACTCATCTTCCTATTATGCACTGCGCAGTCTTCCTGCCTTTACATTGAAAATCTTTATACCCTTAACCACCACTGGTTTTCTTCTACTCAGTCAACAGGTGCTTGTGTTGAAGATGCCTGGACAGGAACATTGGGAATTGAGGACTTGCAGGCTGGTATTTGCGATGGAAATCCTTCACCATCAAGGAACTTTGAGTGTGATCTTCTCCCTGAATTTCATCCAGATTTTTTCAGGTCAAATTTCTTCTGTATTCCTTAACTCACAATGGCTTAGACAACAATGAAGTATTGCTGAATTTAGGCACAGATGCAGTGTGGAACATACATCATGTAGACGCAAAGTGCTGGAGCAATTCAGTGGGTCAAGCAGCATCTCCGGAGAAAACGAACAAGTGACGTTTTGGTTTGGAAACCTTCTTCAGTCTAAAGAAGGGTTCTGACCCGAAACACCATCTGTTCCTTTTCTCCAGAGTTGCTGCCTGACCCACTGAGTTGCTCCAGCACTTTGTGTCTATCTTCGATATAAACCAACACTTGCGGTTCCTTCGTCCACATAGAAAATACATCAAATGTTTTGCATGATGCAAACTCCCTCAAACTGTTGATAAGAAACTGAAAGTGTAGGAAAGAACTGCAGATGCTGGTTTAAATGTGGGACGACAGATGGCACAATGGGCTAAGTGTTCGGCTGGCGACCGGAAGGTAGCCGGTTCGAATCCCGCTTGGAGTGCATACTGTCGTTGTGTCCTTGGGGCAAGACACTTCACCCACCTTTGCCTGTGTGTAAATGTAATGTAATTATGTGAAGCACTTTGGGGTCAATGCAAGTTGACTAAAAATGTGCTATATAAATAAGATTATTATTATTATAAATTGAAGGAAGACACAAAATGTTGGAGTAACTCAGCGGGACAGGCAGCATCACTGGAGAGCAGGAATGGGTGAACACTTTCGCCACCTCCAACAGGATCCCACTACTGGCCACCTCTTCCCATCTCCACCCCTTTCTGCTTTCTGCAGAGACCGTTCCCTCCGCAACTCCCTGGTCAACTCGTCCCTTCCCACTCAAACCTCCCCATCCTCAGGTACTTTCCCCTGCAACCGCAAGAGTTGCAACACTTGTCCCTTTAGATAGATAGCCTTTTATTGTCATTCAGACCGAAGTCTGAACGAAATTGCAGCAGTCATACATATAATACCATACAATAAAACAACAATAAACACATATTAACATCCACCACAGTGAGTCCACCCAGCATTTCCTCACTGTGATGGAGGCAAAAGTCTTAGGTCTGCAGTCTCTTCCCTCTTCTTCTCCCTCTGCGCTGGGGCGATACCCCCCCGGGCGATGTTAAGAACAGTCCCGCGGCTCAAACACCGCGGCCCGGGGTGGTTGAAGCTGCCGCCCACCAGTTCTGCAGACGCAGTTCCCACGCCCATCCAGGGACCCCAACACTTTTTCAGGTGAGGCAGAGGTTCACTTGCACCTCCACCAACCTCATCTACTGTATCCGCTGTTCCAGATGTGAACTTCTGTACATCGGCGAGACCAAGCGCAGGCTCGGTGATCGTTTCGCTGAACACCTCCGCTCAGTCCGCCTTAACCTACCTGATCTCCCGGTGGCTCAGCACTTTAACTCCTCCCTCCCATTCCCAATCTGACCTCTCTGTCCCGGGCCTCCTCCACTGTCAGAATGAGGCCCAGCGCAAATTGCACCTCATATTTCGCTTGGGTAGCTTACACCCCAGCGGTATGAACATTGACTTCTCTAACTTCTAATAGCCCTTGCCTTCCCTCTCTCTCCATCCCCTTCCCCTTCCCAGTTCTCCCACCAGTCTCTGACTACATTCTATCTCTGTTCTGCCCACTCCTCTGACACCAATCTGAAGAAGGGTCTTGACTCAAAACATCACCCATTCCTTCTCTCCAGAGATGCTGCCTGTCCCGCTGAGTTACTCCAGCATTTTGTGTCTGTCTTCGATAAGAAACTGGATATTCTTAAGTAGCTGTTCAGGATAAATGTCAGGTGCACACGGAAGAACATTCTGTTCCTTTTTAGAAACCGTGCCAGGAGATCTTTTACATCCAAGAGTTAGAAAAGAAAAAAATAGACACAAAGTGCTGGAGTAACTCAGCAGGCTGTGCAGCATCACTGGAGAACATTACTTTCAAACACACGGCAGGTAGCAAAGGAATGAAAGTCCACTCTACCTGCTGAAGGAGCAGCCCATCTTCACCCTTCCAACCCAGAAGGAACTTGTGATTATGGTGTACATGTTTAACCCACATGTGCCGATCATGGATCAGGGTCTTCCCTTTCCTGGTTCATTACATCGAGGGAGCTGGCATTTGTGTCGACATTAATGATGTGTTCGTGATCTGGACCAGCAAATGGGTCAGGCAGCATCTCTGCAGGAAAAGGATCAGTGACGTTTCGGGTCGGGACTCCTTCTTCAGGAAAGGGAGATTGGTCTTTGTTCAGTATCTCATCAAAATGATGACACCTCCGAAAGCTCAACACTCTCTCAGCACAATCTCCAGATTGTCAGCATAAGGGCAGCACAGTGGCACAGCGGTAGAGTTTCTGCTTCACAGCACCAGATACCCGGGTTTGATCCTGACTGTGGGTGCTGACTGTACGGAGTTTGTATATTCTCCTGTGACCACGTGGGTTTTCTCTGAGTGCTCCGGTTTCCTCCCACAATCTAAAGACATACAGGTTTGTAGGTTAATTAATTGTATAATTGTAAATTGTCCCTAGTGCGTGTGTGGGATAGTGTTAGTGTGCAGGGATCACTGGTCAGCATGGACTCAGTGAGCTAAAGGGCCTGTTTCCACGCTGTATCTCCAAACTAAACTAAACGGTACGCTGAAATAACAAAGGGGAAGATAGAATTAAGGACAACAATCTTCTTAGCAAGTTAGCATGCTCTGCAAATTGGCGTCCCTTAATGACAGCATGATTTTGGGGTGGGAGATTGCAACGAACGCAATCAACCTGGCGTGCACAATCAAATCAGATCAAATAGAACAAGTTGTCCTACAACTTTAGGCTGTGCATGCCATATGCAAGAAGAAGAAGCATGGTTTTAACAATAATACATTAGTTACTCAGTGCTTTGAGGATCCCTTTCTTTCTTTCATCATGCTTGCCTCAGAACTTTATAACGCTCAAGAAAGTTATAAAAAAAAATCTCATTTCACTTTACTTTCTCACTTCTAGAACTCATCTGTCGGTTACTGGCAATGGAAAGATTCCTTTTCTCCAGCCTGTATATCAGAAGCCTGACTGGAGCTAATACTCCATGTAAACTATCGGGAAGTGAAGGATCATGTAAGATATTGCAGCTGTGGATCAGCTATTGATTGGCACGACAGGTTTGAAAGATCCCTGCTCCTATTTTGTTTTAGATATTGACACGAGTGCAATATCACGCTGGTTGCTGGGGAATTTAAATTTACTCAATCAATTAAATTAAAATCTTGATGGGAAAGGATGCCAGTAATGTTCTTGAAAGTACAATACTGTTGTAAAAATCCATGTGGTTTAATAAAAGCCATTATCGGGGACCTGCCATCCTTACCTAGGTAAGGGTTCGTGTGGCAATCTAGGTCCATGCCAAAATACAATGGCCCTGTGAACTGGCACTCAGCAACGTACTTTGTTCAAGGGAAAGTGAGGAAGAACTTGCCATGCCATGGCAGAATATCTGCCTTGCCATGGACAGCGCATCCAAAGAATGAATTAAGAAAATAACTTTCCTGACAACCTATTCCACAATGCAGTGGCGCAGCGGTAGAGTTGCTGCCTTACTGCGGCAGAGACCCGGGTTCGATCCTGACTACGGGTGCTATCTTTACCGTGTTAATACGTTCTCTCTGTGACCACGTAAGCTTCCTCCCGGTGCTCCAATTTCCTCCCATATCCCAAAGATGTACGGGGTTGCAGACTAATTGGGTTCTATAAATTGGCCCTTGTATGTGGGATAGAATTAGTGAATGGGTGAACACTGGTCGACATAGACTGGTGGGCCGTGGGGCCTGTATCTACATCTCTGAACTAAAGTAAGCTCAATTAAACTCATCCAAGTTCCAACTATATATTTGCAAACTCCCCAACTTTTCAGACATTTCCTTCAGCACATTGAACAACCTGTCCAGATCAACTTGGGTACACAGTGTACACTGCTTGCATTTGCATTCTTCAACTGAAAGATAAGTACAAGTGCTTCATTAAGTCTGCTGGGAGAGCAAAATGGTTGCTCATAAATATATAAGCCATGCCTCAAATCAATAGAGGAGGTAGATGGATGACTTTACAGTCTCTTAATGACAACATGATAAGCTACAGTCTTAAGGACGGATTAATGGGAATGATATCCCGCGATCGTCAAGGTTAGAAATTCCCAACAGTGCGGACTGACACCGATAGCGGGCAAAAGGGATATAAATTTAGTTCAAATGATTGATTGGGACACATGTGCGGTGAACCTGAATCTCTGGAACACTTCTCATTCTGGCTATAAATAAGATGGGAGGTCATAGGGAAACATGAAGCAAATTTCACAGAGTGCCACATTCCGGCAACAGCTGTTTATTGCTTTGCTAAGCTTGTGGTATATTGTTGTTTTTTGTAAGCAATTAAAGATCAGATTTACATGGATGTAAATAAGCAATGTGGTCTCACCTTTCAGAAGATTGATAAGCTGAAATGATACACACTGAATTGACGGTAAACAGTTTTTGTATTAAATGAACTCCAGCACTGTACACCCTTTCTGGAGGATGGCAGAGAATGCCTCTTCCTGCAATATCTATGCGCATATGTAACTCCACAGAAGTTATTGTATTTTCACTCTGGCCTCTAATAGGTAGGATTTCAATCAAAGAAAAGTTATTAAAAAGGTAAGAATATTTAGAAACAAAACAAGTAGAAATACTTCCTTTTTTAATGTACGTAAAAAACTCAATTACACAACCCATGGCCTCGACATCCCATGTGCCATTGCTTTGTACTCAGCTTTGCTTGACGATAATTTTTAGTTTTTAGTTTTCATGTCGTTGGGAGGCCTGCTGCTGGTTCAACACACATCGTTTCCTTCTTAGAGATACTGTATGGAAACAGGCCCTTTGGCTGACTGAGTCCATACTGACCTGTTCACACTAGTTCTATGTTATCCCACTTATCCACTCCCAGCAGACTAGAGGCAATTTGCAGATGCCAATCCAACAGACAGGCATGTCTTTGGGATGTGGGAGGAAACCTGTTTTTGCGTCTCGTTTTCGCGGAGTAACGAATCAAAGGCAAAATGTCAAAGGCAAAATGACATACACCCACATACATACACACACAGAGTTTTAAAAGTAGATAGATAGATAGATAGATAGATAGATAGATAGATAGATAGATAGATAGATAGATAGATAGATAGATAGATAGATAGATAGATACCCACAAGATGTATCTGTATTATAACGACTGGCGAAAACGCAACCAGTGATGTTTCTACTTGACTAGGGAGCATTATTGCCAGCATTCTTGAGGTGGTGTAGTAAAAACAGACAAATAATCCATTACCAACTTTCAAGACTGCACTGAAATCAGTTGGGATGCATTCAGCAAAGGTAAAATCTAAAAAGATTCTTGCAATTTCCCCTTCCCTGGCTCTCAGTTTCAACCCAAAACATCATCTATTCCTTTTCTCCAGAGATGCTGCCTGACCCGCTGAGTTACTCCAGCATTATGTGTCTATCTTCGGTGTAAACCAGCATCTGCAGATCTTTCAAACACAATATCAATTTCATTGTTACGTTTTGGGAACGATAATAAAGCACTCTTGACGTTCTTGACACTTGACATGAGCTGGTTCGTTGCAGTGGACCAGAAATATATCACACTCATTAATTGTAAGTAAGGTTTATGAGTTCATAAGTGATAGGAGTAGAATTAGACCATTCAGCCCATCAAGTCTACTCCACCATTCAATCGTGGCTGATCTATCTCTCCCTCCTAACCCCGTTCTCCTGCCTTCTCCCCATAACCCTTGACATCCATGCTAATCAAGATACCCATACTAATCAACAGACAGTAAAATACTATAAAGAGTTCTGCTGATGGAATGTATAAAGATGCATCATGACAAGATCAAGATGATGAGCATATTACTGAGGTGTCAATGAGCTATTACTGCTGGGAGTCGGAGATACAATGAAGATGAAACCAATGAGAACAACATTTGATGTCACGGAAGCTAGTGGTGACTTGACGTACACCACATGGACCTCACATAAACAGGACAAGCTCAGGGCCTGAAACAAGTTCGAGAAAGACATTGAGTCAAAAGTACACAGAACTTGATGGTTATTTTGAATATTTGTTTTTCTCCATTTAAAACGAGGATTTAACACATATGTCTGATGTAATATTGGTGAGTGCTGCATTTTGGAAAGTGCTAAGTAATCATCTGTCCTCTGTTGTTACATTGTGAGTGTTGAACTGGCTGGAACCATTTGTCCTTGTGGTGGAAAGTACACATTAAAAAAAAAGAAAATGCTCTGATAAAATCTGAAATCATGAAATGCAACCACCAAAATCTGTAATCTCAACCCCTGTAATAAGAACATATAAATATAGAGCATTTTCAAGAAAGAAAGGTGCCTTGTGTAGAATTTAAGTGTAGGCCTAATACTCTGTTTACAATTGCAAAGTTTATGTAATAAATAGTGACAATTTAATGCAAAAACAATGTGTGAAGTAATTTGAAACATAAGTTCACAACATCGCATCATTGGGACTTTCTCTTTATTTCTATAAACCAAGTCTTTGTATAGAAGGTTCAATGTTTCCATTAGTTTTCCAGTTCCCCACAACCTGCAATTATTCTGTCACTTATTGCTTGCCACAAATAAAAGGGTTTGAATCTCGTACAATTTTTCCACAATGCTTCATGATCAACCATGTTTGAATGAAAGATCATTGACTATAGATTCAAATCGTACCATGACTCTATTGCGAATAACCTCCTTGTGGTTTACATAGAAACATAGAAACATAGAAAATAGCTGCAGGAGTAGGCCATTCGGCCCTTTGAGCCTGCACCGCCATTCAATGTGATCAATACAGTATCCTGTACCTGCCTTCTCTCCATACCCCCTGATCACTTTAGCCACAAGGGCCACATCTAACTCCCTCTTAAATATAGCCAATTAACTGGCCTCAACTTCATTCTGTGGGAGAGAGTTCCAGAGATTCACCACTCTCTGTGTGAAAAATGTTTTTCTCATCTCGGTCCTAAAGGATTTCCCCTTTATCCTTAAACTGTGACCCCTTGTCCTGGACTTCCCCAACATCGGGAACAATCTTTCTGCATCTAGCCTGTCCAACCCCTTAAGAATTTTGTAAGTTTCTATAAGAACTCCCCTCAATCTTCTAAATTCTAGCGAGTAGAAGCCGAGTCTATCCAGTCTTACCTCATCTGTCCTCTTGCATCAGGAGTCTACTTCTCACTGCTCATTCGCATTAGTGTACCAGCTCCATCCACAATACAATGCCCATGTCCCAAGATACATTTGCAGACAACGCAAAATTTGGTGGAGTTTCGGACAGCAGAGAAGACTTTCAAAGAAAATAGCGGGAGAAAGATCAACTGCAGATATGAGTGGAAAGATGGAGTTTCATCTGAGCAAGTGTGAGACATGCACTTTGAGGAAAGTATAGAGTTAATGACATCCTGCCAGCAATCAGCCTGTTCTGCCCCATTAGAATTTTGTAATGAGACCTCACCTCTTCGAAACTCAAGTGAACTCAAAAGAATATAGATTGTTGACAATCTCCAAAAGGGAAAAGGCTATAACTATTTACTGATCAAGGCCTCACAATACATCCCATTTCAGTCTTTTGTTTCAAAGAAACGAACCACAGCCTATCCAATCTTTCTTTATATCCATGATTCTATGGTCTTGGCGACATCCTTATGAATCTTCCTACGAAACGTCAATGCCTATGTTCTCCAGGGATGTTGCCTGACGCACTGAGTTACTCCAGCATTTTGTGTCTTTCTTTGGTATAAACCAGCATCTGCATTTCCTTGTTAACTCAACACTGCACTCAAGCAACTGTGCACAATTCCAACATAATGTACCCTGACCTGACACGTCACCTGCAATCTGCAGAGAAGCTGCCTGACCCATTGAGTTACTCAGTTACCCCAAAACTTTGTGCCCTTTTTTGTAAACTTGCATCTGTTGTTACTTGTGTCTACGTAATCTACTTGCTTTTGCATTCTCTGCCTCGGCAAATAAAACACAAGTTGCAAGGGCCGGAGCAATTGCAATGAGGAAATATGTATGAGAAGGAAAATAAACCAAAAGGATTTTGTTTTTTTGCCATCTCAGTTATTTTCTGCAGCCTACTGTTTATTTCCACTTTCGGAGAGGTCACAAGGCTATCTCCTGAACAATCAAATGCCACTGACTCCAGCATGCTGAACTGCACATAGTTCCCTTTCACACAGACAAAGTTCAGTCAAGTGGAAACTCTGCATCGTTTTCATTTATTCACTTAGCCTTCTGACGGCTATTGTGCTACTGTCATATGCAAGTATTTCAAAGGCATTTTGCCCCCTTTCTTTGGCCCGACACCACAAACATTTATAGAGGAACGAGACAGACACGAGATCAGACATGACAAGCTGGGAATTCCTGCCTCATTGCAGTACAGTACTGAAGCTAAAGGGTGCCCTCTTCCACCTCCTTCCTGCCAAACAATGCATGGCAGTGACTTCAAAGTCAGGACCGCCAATCCTTCTGAACCTTCTGAACCTTCTGGTCGGCAGGGCAGTACTCTGCATATCGCCAACTTGGACAATTTAACATTTTATCAAGCCAATTAACCTACAAACCTGCACGTCTTTGGAGTGTGGGAGGAAACCGAAGATCTCGGAGAAAACCCACGCAGATCACGGGGAGAACGTACAAACCCCATACAGACAGCACCCGTAGTCGGGATCGAACCCGGGTCTCTGGCGCTGAATTGTGCTGTAAGGCAGCAACTCTACCGCTGCTCCACTATGCCACAATCCTCCTGGATCATCCTTGAACCTCCTGTAATGAATCCCCTTAACCCTGGATGCAGCTTTGAAAAATCCCAGAGAAAGATCACAGAGCTAGTTAAAATAAATCGAGTGGTATTTCTTCCTGTTATTTTGTGGGGGGTGAAAGGGAAAGGTCGGCCTCACTCACTTTGGTAGTTGGAGGCGTTTAAAAGTCCAGAAATCTGTTCACCCAGAGTCGGCAAACCAAATCTCAGTTGATCCTGATGCTTTCCTTGATTAATGTCCAGGACGGTCACTGGATATTCAACCCAGATTCATTTCTCCACCCCAATCAAAGGAATGGATAAAAATGATAATGTGCTTAATTGAACATCAGACAAAACCCAGATGCAACTTGGAACCATCTCGTAGAACATACAACATGGAATATAGAACATAGACCAACACAGCACAGGAACAGGCTCTTCGTCCCATAATGTTTGTGCCAAACATGATGACTACCTGAACTGATCTCATCTGCCTGAACATAATCGCTATCCCTCTATACCCTGCACTTCCATGTGCCTATCGAAAAGCCTCTTAAGCACCACTATTGCATCCACCACCATCCCAGGCAAAGAGTTCCAGGACCCCACCACCCATTGCATAAAAAACTTGTGTCGGGACCCTTCTTCAGACTGAAAATGCTGTATATTACCATTAAACATTCCCCTTCTCATCTGATAGTTATGCCCTCTGGTGTTGGACATTTCCAATCTGGGATAAAGGTTCTGACTGTCTACCCTATCTGTCTCTTAAAATGTTATATACTGTACCATCTCAATCCACATGTTAGTCTTAAGGGCCTGTTCCACTATACAAGTTTACCCAAGGGCTCTCCCTAGTTTAAAAAAAAAATCAAACTTGTGGTAAGTACGTAGAATGTACGCAGCGGGTACGTCGGAGCTCGGGACATCTCTTAGCGGCTCGTAATGCTTTTTTAAAATCTATTTATTAACTCATTTATTTATTAGAAGTACAATAATTTACAGTAATACACACCACATATATCTTATTACATTTGTTGTACCCCTTCATTTTTTGAGCTTTAAGAAAGATAGAAATAAAAGAAGTAAGGAAAGTGAGAAAGAGTCGTGATAGTGCAGGAAAGTTGGAAAAAGAGAGCCCATTAGAGAGAGAGTTAGAGAAGAAAGTTAAGAAATAGACCCTAGAAAAGAAAGAAAGAAAGAAAGAGAAACAATCGCTCTATTATAAAAAAAACTCCGCAAAAAGGGATATACCAACCATATTTTTCATCCCCCGTTACCAGATCCTGGCACCATTTATTTTTTAAATTACTGTTGCACCTTATGCTTCTAGTAAGCTCATAAATGCAGACCACGTCTTTTGGAAGTGGTCTGCTTTGTCTGCAAGGAGGAGTCTCATATCTTCCAGGTGTAATGTTTCAAACATGTTTGAAATCCACATTTTTATTGTTGGTATAGGAGAGTTTTTCCAGAATTTGCGGCTCGTAATGCTAACGGCAGGTACTCGGGAAACGCGGTAAGCTCGTGAAGCTTTTTCAACATGTTGAAAAATGTCCACGAGAGCCCCGAGTACCTATGAGCGGCTATTACCGTAATTCTCTGAGTTCGAATCAGTGGAAACTCGGGAGAACTCTTGAATTACCTCGTACAGTGGGACAGGCCCTTTATTCTCATTTACTAATTTCACCAGTGAAGTGTAGGCATCAGGTTCTCCACAAACATTTCCGATCACTTTGGTTCTGCTGAACTGTTTTGAGGAGAAGAGCTTTAATGGCTTGTTGCAACAATCGAGCAAACTCTGTTTATGAATGATCTGTTTCCAGCAGACTTCAAGCAGAAGGGCTTCACACGTATGTTTAAAAGGATTCTAAACAGTAGAATACAAGCATGGAATCAGTTCACTCAGTTATAACAGATCGATCTCAATAATGTACCGCTGAGTAAAAGAAAAGTGCTAAAAATATGTAGAAAGAAGAAACTGCAGAATCTGATTTACTAAAGCAGACACAAAGTGCTGGAGTAATTCAATGGGTCAGGCAGCTTCTCTAGAATAGGACACAAATTGCTGGAGTAACTCAGCGGATCCGACAGCATCTCTGACGAAAATAAATATGTGATGTTTCGGGTCAAGATCCTTCATCAGACTATGTCCCTTCATCTGCTGCCTGACCCGCTGAGTTACTCCAGCAATCTGTGTCTATCTTCGGTGTAAACCAGCCACTGTAGTTCTTTCTTGCACATCTCTGGAGAACATGGATAGGTAAAGTATTGTGGCCGGACCCTTCTTCAGTCAGAAAAAAAAAAGGTTCAATCTCAATCAGACAAATATAAATGTGAGTATTTTTTTCTGTCTCCTTCACCATGATTTATCGCAGTGTAGCATACATGGCTTTTTGGGTGGACCACTGAAGTCGAAGATTATGGATTGAAGACCCACTACAGAGATTCGAGCATATAATCAAGGCTACTCATTTAGAGAACTTTGGATGCACTGCACAGTTGAAGGAGAACTTAAACTAAGCACACTTCAGTCCTTAAGTGGATATAACAGTTTGATGTATCTCAATAACAAGCAATTCCAAAGATAGATTCAAAGACGCACAAAGTGCTGAAGTAACTCAGCGCATCTGGCAACATCCCTGGAGTACATGGGCTGGTTACGTTTCGGGGTGTGACCCTTTTTCAGACTGTTTGCTCCTGACCCGAAACGTCACATATCAATGTTCTCCAGTGATACCCCCTCACCCATTGAGTTACTCCAGCGCTGTGTGTCTTCTTTTATAAACCAACATCTGCAGTTCCTTGTTCCTAATATAGATTGTCTGGAACATTTCTGTTTGCTATTATGTAGAGATTAGTTGGTGTATTTCTGATATGGCAATCTCAATTGCTTCACCAGGTATGAAACCCTCAGGCATTTGGTCAAAGGCCCAGTATCCATGCAAATCTAGTTTCTTTTTGTACACAATCGAACTGCTGTGAAAATTTAATACTTTGTCTTAAACTCTTTTACTGTTTTTTGTCTTGCTGTTGGCTTCAGTTTGGTAATGATTTATTCTTTGAATGGACATTATAAGGTTGATAGAGGTGGTTGTCAAATAGAAATGATTACACATAATACAAGTCCTTGGCTAATTGTGAGCAAGGCTGTTGCTGAATTAACTTCTAAAAAACATAATATTGTAGTTAAAATACTGAATTAATATCCAGAGGCCAAGATTAAAGAACAGGGTACATTGGTTTCTAATCCCACTACAACTATTAAGACATTTAAACACAAGTAATTAAATAAATCTGGAATAAAAAGCTAGGAATAGTAATAGTGACCACGATATACTTGAGAATATACTTGAAAGTCGCTGTTTTTAATATCTTTCAGGGAAGTAAAAGCACTATTTTTTCACGCTCGTGTGTCACGGTGTGTGTGTGTGTGTGTGTGTGTGTGTGTGTGTGTGTGTGTGTGTGTGTGTGTGTGTGTGTGTGTGTGTGTGTGTGTGTGTGTGTGTGTGTGTGTGTGTGTGCGTGCGTGTGTGTGCTTGTACATGTGTGTCTGTGTGTGCATGTGAGTAAATATATATATTAGTGTGTGTGTATCAATAAATGTGTGTGTATACACATGGGTGTGTGCTTGTACATATGTGTGTGCATGTGCGTGCGTGTGCGTTTGTGTGTATATATAAATGTGAGTGTGTATATATGTACGTGTGTGTGTATCAATGGCAAAGTGGTTAACTCTGAAATGGCCAAGCCTTGGCCTACCAGTCCCTCAGTTCAAGGGCAATTAGGGATGAAGAGCCAGTCTTGGCTTCCACCAGTGACATCCATATGCCTTGATCACATATAAAATAGGAAGAAACTCACAGCAACATGACAACAACGTGACACACGTCCAAAGTATGCATGGCCTTTTTACAGTGTCGACCTCGCTCCTTTTAAAAGGTCTCTGATGTCAGGTTTGAATTTTTCCTATCCTAATTTCCAGGAGGGGATCTTTAACGAGTTTATTTTAATCAGCACAGCAGGAGCGTTCCTGTCAGCACTTTCACACCTCATTATGGTAAGCCGTAGCCCTGCTGTGACATATCGAAAAAAAACACGAGCAGCATATAACTTACCCTTTTGATCTTCCAATGCACCCTAGCCCACAGCATGCAGTCTTCTTATTCAGCATTCTTTTCATACCTTTTATCTTCTCGTCCAGCTTATATGGACTTTTTACAGTTTGTCCACACTGCACCGACTGCCCATGTTGGTCGGAGTCTGCACCTGGTGAAGGGATCTTGTCAAACAACTGGAGTTTTCTTTGAATGAAATGTTCCGATATCGTTTAGCTCACAGCAATTTGTTTTCTGCAATCCACGTCACCCTGGCAGAGCCCAGTCACTGCAATCGAAGCATTTTTCACAGCTGGCACAGTGTTGGGACAAGAAAACGAGCAGCACCTGAGAGAAATCGCCGTTTCATCACTGCCTTAGGAGCTAGTTGGATAATAATGAGCTGCATTTATAAAGCGCCTAAGCATGCCACAGCACTTCAAAGCGAGCCGAAGGAAAAGATGCTGTGACTTTATAGGGTGTGTGGAGAAGTAGCTGAAGGGGCGATTGATTTAGGGATAGATTTAAGAAGCAGAGAGAGGGGTTATCCCGGAGAGTTGCAGCTGAGATGACTGAAAGCTGTTCGCTCATTGTGTTTGAACAGATATAGTGGAGGAGGCACAGGGAATCATTGCCAGATTTCATCTGCGGGGTCATAATGCTGGAATATAACACAGAAGCAGCAAGAGGCAAATGCTGGTTCAGTTGTAATTGGATGGATATCATAGCATGTAGTTAAGTTATTAGACTGACATTCAATCAGTTGAGCCAACAAAATGAGTTCAAATCCCACTTTAAAAGATGGGGACTATAATTCCAGGCCATTAACTAATTCTGTTCTTAAAATCTTTGTATCTGTAATAGTGAGTCATGAAATAATATGATTATATATTCTAGAAACAAGGAACTGCAGATGCTGGTTTACACAAAAGGACACAAAGTGCTGGAGTAACTCAGCGAGTCAGACAGCATCTCTGGCGAACATGGATGAATGATCTTTCGGTCAGGACCCTTCAGTTTGAAGAAGGGTCCCAAGCCCAAACGTCACCTATCCATGTTCGCCAGAGATGCCTGACCTGCTGATATACTCCAGCATTTTGTGTCCTTCAGATTGTATTATCTGATTCATTGATATTGTTCAAGGAAAAATTCTATACTTATATTATCTGGCCCAAATGTGCCTCCAGACATGTAATAATGTGGATGAAGGAACTGCAGATGCTGGTTGATGCAGGGTCTGAGGAAGGGTCTCGACCCGAAACGTCACCCATTCCTTCTCTCCAGAGATGCTGCCTGTCCTGCTGAGTTACTCCAGCATTTTGTGTCTATCGCATAGTAATGTGGGTTGACTCTTCTCTCATGACCTTCTGAAACAATTAAAGGTTCAAAAGTTCATAGCCGCTTTGATGATCATATGTGTAAAAACACTGTGAAATTATTTTCTTATGCACAGTCTAGTACAGTATTGCCAAACCTAAGCTCAACCCCCGATCTGCAAAGTGTACAGAAATATGTGCCCGCATGCACAAGGTGCCGTATTTGGTGCCATTTTCAAAGTCCAGTCGCCATGCTCTAGGTGTAATGAGCATTGCCCGATCCAAGCAAGCCCCAGGCTACTGTGGGCCTCCAGCCATCACCTTCCTTGAACGTGTGGATCAACCAGCAGACCATGTCCCTCTGGTACATTGGTCCATCTTTGGGGCACAACCTGTAGCCGACTTTGAGGGCACGGAAGGCCATTAAGGATGTGCAATAAATGCTGACAAGGTCCATTTGTATTCACTTGCACAAATAACTGAGTAAAAAAAGTCCTGGCTGTCTCTGAAATTCTGGACTGAATGTACACTTCTGTCACTTGACAGTTTTGAACACTCTTCAGTTAACATCACTCATTCTGTTTGTGTTCATTCATGGGATGTATGTGTCAACAGCAAGGCCAACATTAATGCCCATCCCTAACTGCCTTGGCAAGGCCACCAGCATAATCAAGGACTGGTCACTCCCTCTTCTTGCCTCTCCCATTAAGCAAGAGGTACAGAAGTTTGAAAACGCATACCTCCAATTCCAGGAACAGTTTCTTCCCAGCTGTTGTCAGGCAATTGAACGGTCCTCTCATCAGCTAGAGTGTGGTTCTGACCTCCCATCTACTTCACGGCAGATCTTTGAACTATCTTTAGACGGACTTTATCAGACTTCAGTGTTATAACCTGCACCGAATGTTGCACCCTTTATCCTTGATCTGTGCACTGTGGATCGTTTGATTTTATTCATGCATAACAAAAGCTTTTCACTGGACCCCAGTATATGTGACATTAATAAACTAAACAAAACTAAAACTGTCTTTTGAACTAAAATTGCTGGGTCATTTTAGAGCATAGTCCAGCCTAGGTAAAGCATATGGTTCACTTCCACAAAGTACATTAGTGAACTGGATTGGTATGAGCCACTCCCTGTTAGATTCCTGGTCACTTTTATCGATACTTTTTAAATTAATTTTAGTTTAATTAACTATCCTTAATTTCAGTTTCCCAACTGCTGTGGGACATAGACATACCTCTGAATCAAAAATACATGTCTCTTGAAAAGAGTCCTACACTTTTGGTGGGTGCAAAATGCTGGAGTAACTCAGCGGGACAGGCAGCATTTCTGGAGAGAAGGAATGGGTGATGTTTCAGGTTGGGACCCTTCTTCAGACTGAGAGCACTTTTGGTTTCAGTTTTCCAGCATCTCCAGTTTTGTTTTTGATTTTCACATATCCTTCATATGTGGAACCTGATTTAGTTTCAGATTATGCAGCAACTAGTGAGAATTAGGACATACCTACCTTGCTCTTTGGTGATTTTGTGGTTGCTATGCTTGCCACTGTCTTCATTCTTTCCTTGTATTTCAATCAATTGAGTTCAGGACAATACACTTCAGTTAAATGCTCAACTTCATGCGGCAGCTCATGTGTGAGCTTAATTTCCAACAAATATTCTCGACGTACATTTTACCGATGCTGTATGACTCGATGGCACAATAGGTGTGCGATGAGTCATACAGCATGGAAACAGGCCCCCCTCAACCCAACTTACCCATGCCAACCAATATGCCCCTTCTACACTGAAGATTGGCACAAAATGCTGGGGTAACTCAGCGGGTCAAGCAGCATCTCTGGACAAAAGGTATAGATAACGTTTTGGTTCAGAATTCTTCAAGTTGAAATGGTATAAACCAGCATCTGATGTTCTTTCCTGCATATTTTGTCTGCCCCATCTACACCAGTCCTACCTGCCCACAAAGGATTTGAGTATAGGAGCAGGGAGGTTCTACTGCAGTTGTACAGGGTCTTGGTGAGACCACACCTGGAGTATTGCGTACAGTTTTGGTCTCCAAATCTGAGGAAGGACATTATTGCCATAGAGGGAGTGCAAAGAAGGTTCACCAGACTGATTCCTGGGATGTCAGGACTGTCTTATGAAGAAAGACTGGAAAGACTTGGTTTATACTCTCTAGAATTTACGAGATTGAGAGGGGATCTTATAGAAACTTACAAAATTCTTAAGGGGTTGGACAGGCTAGATGCAGAAAGATTGCTCCCGATGTTGGGGAAGTCCAGGACAAGGGGTCACAGCTTAAGGATAAGGGGGAAATCCTTTAAAATCGAGATGAGAAGAACTTTTTTCACACAGAGAGTGGTGAATCTCTGGAACTCTCTGCCGCAGAGGGTAGTCGAGGCCAGTTCATTGGCTATATTTAAGAGGGAGTTAGATGTGGCCCTTGTGGCTAAGGGGATCAGAGGGTATGGAGAGAAGGCGGGTACGGGAAACTGAGTTGGATGATCAGCCATGATCATATTGAATGGCGGTGCAGGCTCGAAGGGCCGAATGGCCTACTCCTGCACCTAATTTCTATGTCTCTATGTTTCTATTTTATCCATCTCCCTCTCAACCTTTCCTACCATGTACCTGTCCAAATGTCATTGAAATGTTGTTATAGTACCAGCCTCCACTACCTTCTCTGGCAGCTCGTCCAATATACCCACCACCGTTTGAGTGAAAAAAGTTGCCCCCAAGTTTCCTTTTAAATCTTTACCCCTCTCACCTTAAATCTCTGGTATGAATGATACTCTGCCTGCTTCCAAGAAGCAGAGTGCACAGTGCACTGACAAATTGTATATGTATGCAATATGTCCTTACACAGCTTTGTCTCAATGAACCAAAGTGAAGGTCACGTCTAAGTATACATGGATGGACATAATGATATATAGGGAATGCACAAAACATTACTGAGCTATTTGTGCACACAATCAGAAACACATTCCACATTCGACCTTTATCAAATTATTTGTACATCAGTATAATTCATTTTGAAATAACGAGAGTGTGTTAGGTAATCTCTATGGTGGAGGATTCCATACTCACCAGCTAATAGCTAACATTCTGGGTAAGATCTTGCTGTGTTTTCACTACATGTGGCACTATTTTGAGTGAATGCATTGGAACTCTCAAGTTTCAATATTTCTAAAAATATGACTTAAAAAATATATATATTCTTGTTTGGCTCTAAAACATGGAAGGAGACAATTCAGCACAAAGAGTGTCTCAGAGAATTCACATCAGTTCTATTCCTCTATTTCTTTTACTGTAACCGAATCTCTCATCAATGCTCATCAATGCGGCATAGTGGTGCAGCGGTAGAATTGCTGCCTTACAGCATCAGAAGCACAGGTTCGTTCCTGACTACGGGTGCTGTCTGTACAGAGTTTGTACATACCTCCTGTGACTGGGTGAGTTTGCTCCGGTGCTCTGGTTTCCTCCCACACTCCAAAGACATTTTGGTTTGTAGGTTAATTGGCTTTGGTAAAATTGTAAAAGATGCCAAGACTATTATAAGCTAGCACGAGTGTTTGAGGTAATCACTGGTCGGTGTGGGCTCAGTGGACCGGAGAGCCTGTTTCCGCAGTGTATCTCTAAAGTCTAAAGCTCACCTCCGAATCTTGTAACAATGACACTAAGGGAAAATAACTACAGCCTACCAACACATCTTTATAATGTAATATGTCTACAGAAGGGTCTCAACCAGAAATGTTGCCCATCCATGTCCTTCAGAGATGATGCCTAACCCACTGAGTTACTCCAGCACTTTGTGTTTTGTTTTTGAAAGCCAGCATCTACAATTCCTTGTGTCTATGTGAATTCTAAAAGGCGGTGTCATGTTCAGGACCTATAAAATATGGCAGAGAATACTTAATCAAACGTGTTGCTGTATCTCTTCTTTTCAGTGTGTTTGCCCTTTATTCATCATTGTAGCAGTAGGAACCTAAGTGATATAAGCAGGAGAAAACTACTCAGCTTCTCCAGCATGTTCTGTGCCTCGTCCATTGGTCAGGCCAGGTGATTGGGTATTTTTTAAATGGAGATTGAGAGGTTCTTGATTAGTAAGGACATCAAAGGTTATGGGGGAAGGGCAGGAGAATGGGGTTGAGAGGGAAAAATATCATCTGCCGTTATCAAATGGTGGAGGAGACTCGATTGGCCAAATGGTCTAATTCTGTTCCTAGGTCTTATGGTCTTATTTCTCCTCATCTCAGACATTCTATCGTGAGACAACATCCTTTAGTTTTATAGTGCAGAGAAGGAATCTACAGTATAAGAGTCGTTGTCTCAAAAAGGTTGTGCCAGCATCATCAACACTCACATTTCATTTCTGCCATTGAGAAGAAGGTATAGGTGTCTGTCAGCTGTAATGTCCAGGTTCAGGAGCAGCTTTCTTTCAACAGCCACCAGGCTATTAAACTACAAACTACGAACTGCCTAGGTTGCACTAGGGAATTTGGGCTTTGTTTTGTTTTTGCACTATATTGTTTTTTTCTTATTGAACTTTTTGTGTTTGCTCGTTGCATTATTTATTGGATACTGTGTTAACATACATGTTGTGCTGCTACAAGTAAGGATTTAATTGTTCTGTTCCGGGACATATGACAATAAAACACTCTTGACTCTTGGGTTGATGGGAATGTGAGGGGAAAAAAATGGGATTGAGGTAGGATAAGTGTTAATGGTCAGAGTGGATTTTCTATTTTCGTGCTATATGATTCAATGGTCAAAACATATCTGGGAGTCAATGAGCAGTGGCCTTAGAATCATCATCATCAAAGACTTTATTGTCATTCAAAAATACACCAACAAATGCAAGTCTGAACAAAATTCTGTTGCATCTGGCTCACCGTGCAACATAAAATAACAAAAGGATAAAATAGATACAAATTAAAATAGACAAAAAGATAAAATAGATAATAGTGGCGGCACATTATATGGAATTCAAGAGTCCGATGGCTCGGGGGAAGAAGCTGTTGCAAAACCTGGCCGTTCTGCTCCTTATACTGCGATACATTTTGCCCAAGGGCAGCAGAGTGATGGAGATGTGTGGGGTCTTTTATAATGTTGTTGGCTTTGGACAAGCAACATTTGCACGCAATGAGCCGGATTGAAGGAAGAGAAGTCCCAATGATTTTTTCAGCCGTCCTCACCACTCTCTTCCAGTCAGAGGCTTTGCAGTCCCCAAACCAGACAGAGATGGTTTGATGCTAGAATCGTCCAATAATTGAAGTGCGTCCAGATAGAGGTGTTACTTAAAACAGAACTGAGACATAAGCTAGAAGGAATCATGTCCCATACCAAGCTCAACGAACAGCACCCATGCTGTGCCTGTGTACCTTCAGAATGTCAACCTTGTGAACAGGAACCACTGCTTAATGTGTGGAATTTTCTCAGGACGATGACAAATATATTAATCAAAGAGTTAAGTATCTTGCCCCAACCGGATCTGAAAGGTGGACTACAGTAAGTGCTTCAGCAGAAATTGGTGTAGTTTGTCGACAGGTGTAAGTTATGTGTCTCCGCGCTCCTCTGGGACAGCGCAGGAAACCACAAACAGCTGCTCAGAAGTGACTGGCAACAGCAGCTGAGAGATGTTCTACACTCTCAGATTTGCAACTGCAAAACCTTTCAGTAATGAGATTTTCATAACTTCTTGTTTCCTGCCATTTACAATCCAACTACAATTTGTTTGGAAAAGAAAGATCGAGCTTGCTTTGCTTGTAGGCATTCTGTTGACTTTCCTGGACACCTGCACCATAGTTTAAATAAGAGGAGTCTTAAGATCACTGATGTTACAGAAAACAGAGGCTGTCACTCAGAAAGATTCATCTGCACTCTAAATTATAACCTTGCATTACTAACCTGTAAAAGGAATTTAATTTACCCTCACATTTATAATATTAGTACAAGTCGTAAACACTGTCGGGAAGGTTAGTCAGGAATGGTGTTAAATGTCCATATTGGGTTCAATTGTCAGAGTACAACACTGTGCCATTTTGAAGTATTATTTTTCAAGTGGGCTTTCTGTTCAAATTCATTGCTGAATATAATATCCAATATGAATTTATTTTAGTTTAGTTTAGTTTGGAAGTACAGCTCAGCATCAGGCTCTTCAGCCCATCGAGTCCGCACCGATAAACGATCCCCGCACATTAACACAATCCTCCACACTCAAGGGACAATTTACATTTATACCAAGCCAATTAACCTACAAACCTGTACATCTTTGGATACCGATGATCTCAGAGAAAACCCACGCAGGTCACGGGGTGAACGTACAAACTCCGTACAGACAGCACCCGTAGTCGGGATCGAACCCAGGTCTGTGGTGCTGTAAGCATTATAAAACAGCAACTCTACTGCTGCTCCACAATACCGCCCAAATTAATATAATTAGAATTAATATAATAAGGCATTATTATATTATTTATTTTTAAATAGCTTCAAAAATATTGCTTCTTATATTTGACAAATAAAGCAAAAAAAATGATTTATCATTTTTAAAAAAAGCTTTTTTAATTACGGGGTCAATCCATGAACTGAATAAATTTAATTTTAAATAGGTAAAGTAAGCTTTAAAACATACACAGAATGATTTGCTACATATATTGCAGTAGTCAGCTTCTTGATAAGATGTTCCAAACAGCATCTGTTCCCAAAAGAAATTAACTTAATATTCAGTCTACTCAAAGATCTGGGGTGATTTTAAACAAGCACAAATTTTCACAGAAGCTTGAGTTGTGCAGGATTTTACTTTTTATGATGGTTTATAAAAGGTGGACATCACTGACCACAACAATCCAAAATGCCTCCTTAGCAATGGGTCATTGACAATGTTAAAGTGCAGTTGTGGAAATACGAGTGGATGTGATTTCATAGATATCACTAAGTAAGAATGAAAGAATCAATTCCCCAAAGACCATTCTTGAACCAAATCAGTTGATACCAATAGCTGGTAATGTTGTAGTCATGAAAACCTTATGCCAGATTTATATTCCAGATTATATTTAATTCGGTCAAATTTCCCAACCATTGTCATTTAAATGAACAACAATCCAAGCCTCTGGTTATGGGTCCAATAACTAAAGCCTTAAAGGATACTTAGCACCTAGCTATACACTCGGGGCAATTTTCAGAGGCCAATTAACCTGCAAACTTGCCAATCTTTGGAATGTGGGAGGAAACCTGAGCACCCAGAGAAAACCCAGACCGTCACAGAGAGAACATACAAACTCCACACAGACAGCACCCCAAGTCAGGATCGAACCCGGGTCTCTGATGCTGTGAGGCAGCAACTCTACTGTTGCGCCACTGTGCCGTAAGGGCACAATCGATGCATGTAAAGGGATAATTGATGAACATATAGCCAAGGAAAGAACAGAAGAATTGATTCATGTGGTAAGATGAAGAGGAAAAACATAGCATGGATGAAATCAACCAAATATTTCAGCAGAGCAAATCCAAAATTGAGAAAGCAGGTTAACATTCAGAAAACAAAAAATAAATGGTAGAGAGATGAACAGTTATAAACATTCTGGAATTGCAAGATAGGCATGTCAAAAGTAAGACAAAGATATATATGTAAAATATGTTTCCTTTTGAATCACTCAAATGTTGTGCCTTAGATTAACAGGATTTAAATCTGGTTTTATATTTGATTTAATTTGCATTTGGTTCTTATTTTTGCAAAATGAGATTGTCTCAGTTTCTGGAGATCGGAATAATGCCCCTTGAATGGTATTTGTACTCTTGAACCGAGGATACAAAATGGTCAATTTCTGGGAACAGCTCCAATTCCCATTTCTAGAGAAATGTATTTGAGTTTGTGCAAACTCAGAAGGACATAAAAGGATATAGTTGTACCAAGTTCATCACCTTAATTATTTGTGGAACTAAAAGACTCTTTCGCAACCAATGCGACTTGCCAGAGTAGATTTGCGTTGGACATGGGAATAACAGATCCACAAAATAAATAACACACTGGCACACAAAGAATCGTCAACATGCCGACGATTTTCCCGCGATGCAATCTTCAATGTGGCACAATTACTGGCAAAAGCATTCCGCAAAATTATGGAAACAATTCTGTGTGTGAATTCTCCAAAGCGTAACATTAAGATTTTGAAGGAAAATATTTCGTTTTTTGGACATAAAAATTCGACTTCTCCGGAAGTTCCAATTCAGCTACTCCTCATCGGTTTCTTCAGTACTTGTTTCTACCATAGTCCAGTTTATTAGAATGAAATGACTATTCCCAACATGAATCAAGTCACTTAAATGCATATTCTGTGTTTTTATTGAGTCTATGAAGGATTTTGAGTGAACAAACTCCTAATAAATGATATTATACACAAGCCTTTTTCTAATAGAATAATATTAAATGTAGAGTAGGTCAACAAATATTCATTATGTTTTTCAAAATATATAATGCAATATATAAAGAGAGAAGACAATATATATAAAGAGGGAAGACAATATCGGCGATTAAACACTGAAGCAGGTGGTTGTGTTTAAGGTATTTCAGAATAAATGGCTGAGCAACAGAATTGAGTTCCTGAGAATAATTCATTAGTTCCAATAGATGATACAGTGATTCCAATAATATTACGAATTGTCTTTATCTTGGAAGCATTGGCAGCTGGCCATTTACTGACTGCCAAATCCACAAGTTTCAGTGTGCCTTCTGTGAACCTATTTAAATGTTAAAACTTCCCCTCTCACTTATATGCAGATGCAAATTCAAACCTGCATCTAAGAGCACTTATGATCACCTGCACTAACCTCCTTCGGGGCATTGGTGGCAACTTGTGTTTGGTAACGTTCCTGTGACTATATTGAGGCACTATCTAAACAAAAAGCTGCACAGGCTGGAGTCATTCCACTGACACTTCTCCCAATTTGAAGATTTTCTCTGGACAGCTGTTTTTGCTTTTAATCAATTCTTCCGATTTCTGCTTCAACCCACTATGCACGACACCCTCCTGTTCGTTAATGCTTTACAGATAACTTCACTGAAAATCGTGTTCTTGGGTCCTGCAGACTCAGGCCATGCGGGATATCACCAGATGACTGCCCAGCAGCTGCATTGATTCATCTCTCTCTTTAAATCATTTCTACTGCACGCACAAAGTTGAAATAGCTGAATCAATGATTATGTTCCTTACTTGTACTTTTTTTAAAGACCATTACCAAACATAATAAACTTTTGGAATTCGGTATGCTTTTCAACATATGTATATTAATGAATCCCAAAGTTAATAGTAGTGAACTGCCTGAAATATTCAGCCTCTCATTAACCATATTCATCATCCCTGTTTCCATCCTCAATCTGTGCTGTGTTAGCTGGTCTCATTTGGAGCAGTACCTTGTCTGACTCTAACCCTTTCTCACTTGACTGCTGCTGAAACGCTCACCTATTCCTCTGGACCTAATTGCAGTCCACTCCTGACTCTCCTCCCATCTTGCACAATACATAACCTTACAGTCATCCCGAAATTCTTGCACCATCCATCATCCCCTGTGCCTGCTGACCCATATTAGGTCTCGGTCCCATGACGACTCAATCTTAAAATCATTCCTTCACGGCCTTCTGTATTTCTGTACCTCTCCCAGCCAAACAAGTGTTTGAGATCTCCACACCCCTGGTATCTTGAGCATTCCCAATTTTAATCGCAGCATCATTGGCAGCTATGGAATTTACCCCCTAAACTGTATCACCCTCTCAACTTTATAGCACTCTTTCAAACCTTGTCAATGCTGTTGGACATGTGTACTAACACATCCTCCGATGCCTCAGTGGTAAGAGATATTATTGATACGGATTTGTTTTGAAGTGTCTTATGACATCTTGTTAAAATAAGTGCATGTCTGTGTCAAAATCCGTTGAAAACGTTCCTGTGAAGTATCTGAGGACTTGGTAAATGAAGGAAAGAGTGTCATTCATGCAGCATTTTCAGTACATCTAGTGCTCTATACACAGTCAATGTTTCAGATAGTCAAAATGCGACAGTAAGGAACACAGCTGCTAATTTACTCACAACTGCGTTTCACAAAGAGCAATCTGATATGTAACAATAAAAATTGTCCGTGACACCAAGACCTTATCTGTTGTGCTGCTGCAAGTAAGAATTTAATTGTTCTGTTTTGGGACTTATGACAATAAAACACTCTTGACTTGACTCTTGAATGCCTTTATTCTCTTCTCGAAAATGGTGCCTTGCTTCATTTTCATCTATCTGGGAGAGGAAATGGACTTATCAAACAGGAAACATCATCCCTCCCTGACGGGGAACATTTACCAGGAAAACTGACCAAGGTACTTCACGAAGATGATTCACTGCCAAGTAGTGACTGCCTTGACAGCCACACCTTCATCCAATAAATTATTTTTTAAATAGACAAACAAATAAGTTTTGGTCATAAATTTCTCAACTTATCCTATTACTTTCAAAGATATAGAAACATAGAAACATAGAAATTAGGTGCAGGAGTAGGCCATTCGACCCTTCGAGCCTGCACCGCCATTCAATATGATCATGGCTGATCATCCAACTCAGTATCCTATACCTGCCTTCTCTCCATACCCCCTGATCCCTTTAGCCACAAGGGTCACATCTAACTCCTTCTTAAATATAGCCAATAAACTGGCCTCAACTACCTTCTGTGGCGGAGAATTCCAGAGATTCACCACTCTCTGTGTAAAAAATGTTTTTCTCATCTCGGTCCTAAAAGATTTCCCTTTTATCCTTAAACTGTGACCTCTTGTTCTGGACTTCCCCAACATCGGGAACAATCTTCCTGCATCTAGCCTGTCCAACCCCATATCTTCTCTTTTCATTTCACCACTTCATATTCCTCTATTCCTTGCTTTTTTTCACTCAGCCACACAAGGGTATCATCTTCATCTGCTGGCCACAGTGGACCAAATGTACCAAAACCTCATCCTTTCCACTTTAACGATAATTCTAGTGCACACCTGCACCAGGGACAGATTACAATGGCCAATTAACTTTCCAACTGGCACGTCTTGGGAGGTGAGAGGAAAGAGGAGCACTCAGAGGCAACGCATTCAGTCACGGGCCACATTGGAGGTCAAGATTGAACTACCAGTGAGGCATCTGCACTACCTGCAGCATCACCAAAACACCCAATAAAGCCCCATCAGTTTGTCATATTCAAATGTACTGATCATCTTGAACATCTCCTAACAAAAGAATGTTGTAATTTTATACAAGACGTGCTTTAGTTTTCAAAAAGATAAGGAAAAATTCATTCCAGTGAATGTCTTACTAAGCTGGTTTCCATTCATTAAAAACAAAATGATTTCTTCATCTCATTCCTGCTCGAACTGCAGTCAAAATGAGAATCCAGACCATATATTCACCTTTGGTGGCGGGTATATGGAACGAGCTGCCAGGGGAGGTAGTCGAAGCAAGTACAATAACAACATTTTAAAGACGCTTTGACAAGTACTTGGGCAGGAGAGGTTTCGAGGGATGTGGAGCAAATGTGGATAGATGGGACAAGCTGAGATGGGGCATCTTGATCGGCAGGGACAAGTTGGGCTGAGGGTTTGTTCCTGTGCTGTATGACTTAAAGGCTCTATCTCTTGTTATTTTTTTGTTTGTATTGAGTTTCTTGGCGCAGAGGTAGAAAAGGGGATGGTGCCCCCCATACCTGACCACCAGTTACGGGTTGCACAACCACCTGTATATTTCTTCAAGCTCCCTCATCTGCTGCTGGGAGGTGTGCTGCATGTTCAACAATTCATTTCTAATTCTACATCATTTCTATTTCCTAAATGGTCAACGGAGCTGGCCCTTCCCCTTGTACTGATGCACATGACTGGATAATTCTTCATTTCTATCCCTTGGGAGTTTTGAATTGGTTGGTGAACCCGAGAGCATTTTATTTGAAATGATAAATATTTGATCACAATTCTTTCCATCGAACCAAATGGATTCCAAAAACATGCGGAATGCTGGAGTAAAGTCCAAAGTTGCCAGTTAATTTATTGCCCGTCTCAAGTACTGGAGTTTGCTCAGCCCAGTGCTCTACACACATGCCGGAGATAGATTTAAGACCTGGGTTATGTCAGTGTTGACAGTTTTTTTTCCAGCCAAGCACTGTGCAAACTGGCGGTAACTCTTGGAGGGCAGAGGAACTGAGACCTTGCATAAAGCCGTGTGAAATCAAACCATTTGGGGAAGGTCAAGAGGTTGAACCTGACATTTGAGCTTGGACGTCAGAAGGCCTGGGTGATGGAAAAAAGGGGAGGAGGGTGCAGTGGAGGTGGTGGTGGATGAGAAGTGGAGCACAGGCTTCAGAAAGGCAGGGGAACAATCAATACGATTATATTGTGTGTATAGCATCAAGCGTCAAGGGTCTTTAATTGTTGCATGAACCAACAACGGAACAATTAAATCAGTTGAAGAAGGGTCTTGACCCTAAACTTCGCCTATCCATGTTGACCCGGGATGCAGCCTGACTGACTTAGTCCAGCACTTTGTGTTTTATTTGAAAACCAGCATCTGCAGTTCCTTGTGTCTTCATTTTATTTGCAGCAGTTTAACAGGCCTTCCACATTATAATAAATAAACATAGATAAATAAATGATCCCAACACACGTGCAAAATTCTGATTGGATTGGCCGAGGTTTATCATTGTGTTTAATATTTTATTTTTGAAACAGTGGCACTTCACGGCATCAAACCAAGGTGCCAGAAACATAGAAAATAGGTGCAGGAGTGGACCATTCGGCCCTTCGAGCCAGCACCGTCATTCAATATGATCATGGCTGATCATCTAAAATCAGTACACCATTTCTGCTTTTTCCCTATATCCCTTGATTCCTTTAGCCCTAAGAGCTAAATTAACTCTCTCTTGAAAACATCCGGTGAATTGGCCTCCACTGCCTTCTGTGGCAGGGAATTCAACAGATTCACAACTCTGGGTGAAAAAGTTTTTCCTCGTCTCAGTCCTCAATGGCCTACCCCTTGTCCTTAAACTGTGACCCCTGGTTTTGGACTCCCCCCACATTGAGAAAATGTATCCAGAATCTAGCATGAGTGAGTGAGTGAGTGAGTGAGTGAGTGAGTGAGTGAGTGAGTGAGTGAGTGAGTGAGTGAGTGAGTGAGTGAGTGAGTGAGTGAGTGAGTGAGTGAGTGAGTGAGTGAGTGAGTGAGTGAGAGTGAGTTGGAGTTTTGGGGGAGATAATTGGAAAGGTTACATGTGAAGAGATGGAGAATGGGACTGAGAGGATTGTTCAAAAAGGAACCGGTACGCTTTGAATGGGCCGAATGGCCAAATTCAGTGATCCTAGGATTCCAAACAGTAGCTTTCCCGTTGCGATGTTTCTTTAAAATAGACTCTTGCCTGGTTCATGTTGCAATAACGGTCACAGCGGCACACCCATCCGTGAACGTTAAAAGTGAATGAGATACTTCCGAATTATCATTGCCTACTGTGATGTGCTTAAAATCAGGTGAGAGCTTATAATGAAACACTATGCAATTGAAACTTCAGACTTCCCTCTCGATCGTTGCTATCTGAACTGCTAAGTGCCTTTGTCGTTATAATATTAAGACACTGAGATAATATTAAGGTGTTTCTATCGTGCATTCTTGAGGAATGTCATCACTTTGTATTGGTATTGGTACTAACATTGGAAGAGGAGAGAACATTTATATTCAGCGTGTATCCCACTGAGCTAAACTTTCAGCATCTGCATCAGAAAATACTTCAGAGAAGATGTTCGGAGAGTTGTTAGTCTGAGATTCTTGTACCTTCTGTTTTGCGTTTTCATCGGGAGATGTTTTACTGATTTTAACTAAATGGCTTCAAATTTCCCCTCAATAGTGGGGGGTAATTTGTGTGTCGGGGAGAGAGAGGTGGGGGGGGGGGGGGGGGCTTTGTTTGTGTCATATTCTGCAGAATTATTAGGTTTCCCATTTTGTTGCATGCAACACAAAACAACATTTCTCCCATTGATGAGAAGTGGCGACGCACTGGGTGGGTGTGGATGGTGTGGGAGTTCGGTTTAACGTTGCCGACATGGTTTCGATCTGATTCGGATTATGCTTTGAGCAGAGCTAAGGCAATATTTATGTGGAGTTATTCAGTTTCTGCCAAGAGACCAAGTTATTCCTGAAGAATAACGCTTAATAATCACTCCGAAGAAAGGTCCAGACCCGAAACCTCACCTATCCATGTCCCCCAGAGATGTTGCCTGACTCGCCGAATTTATTAGGAAACCTGAACGGAAACCTCTGGAGACTTTGCGCCCCACCCATGGTTTCCGTGCGGTTCCCGGCGGTTGCAGGTAGTGGGAGGTTGCAGGTAGTGGAAGCAGGTAGGGAGACTGACAAAAACCTCCGGGAACCGCACGGTAACCTTGGGTGGGGCGCAAAGTCTCCAGAGGTTTCCGTTCAGGTTTCCTAAGTGGGACAGGGGCATTATTATTGACCACCCCACCCCATCTCTACCCCCATGGCCCGTTGCCCCGATCCTTTTCTTATACCGACAAGTGTTTAAAAGTGTTCAAATATCTGGTTGTAAAAAGTGCCAGAATCCAACAGCAAGATTAAATCCAGTTTACCGGGATTGGATCTTCAGAAACAATTACAAGTCACATTCTCAAGGTCATTGCAGGTCAAATGAAGAACTCAGTGTTTTGAGACTTGGGATATGGCCTCCACTCCCCCTCTCAAAAACGACGGGAACTGCGCAGGAGGCTGGAATCCATCAAATTACCCACAGTCTGTGCCCTTGAGTGAAGCTTTGTGAGGCCTGCATTCGAAGTTCTTAAGGAGGGAGTAAAACCTGCCAGACTCCGTCAGAACTTATATACTCAGTTCCAGATATTTGTCCCGTCTCTGGTTTTGTTAGGAAATTGTAGCTTTCTACAGTAAACTTAGGAAACTCCTATTCCAATGACCCAGAAACTAATTGATTCCATTCTCTTTACATACATGTTTCGACATAACCATTCAATTGCATGGCAATATTCACAATGTAACAATTATATTGATTCGGCTATTTTTTTTTTTCTAATCTGCATTATTGCGGTAAGATGTGGAGGAAGGAACTGCAGATGTTGGTTTGAACCGAAGATAGACACAACATGCTGGAGTAACTCAGCGGGTCAGATAGCATCTCTGGAGAAAGGGAATCGGTGACATTCCGGGTCGAGACCCTTCCTCGGTCAGACTAAGATGCTGCTTCCTCGTCTGGCATTGTTTCTTTAGAAATAAAGACAGGTGCGAATATCGAAGAGACGGGAATATGGTTGGATGGTAGAAACAAAGCAAATGTTGAAGATAGACACAAAAAGCTGGAGTAACTCAGAGGGACGGGCAGCATCTCTAGAGGGAAGGAATGGGTGACGTTTCTGGTCGAGACCCTTCTTCAGACTGAAAGTCGCGGGAAAGGGAAATGAGAGATATGGCTGGTTTACACCAGAGATAGACACAACGTGCAAGAGTAACTCAGTGGGTAGGGCAGCAGTCTGAAGAAGGGTCCCGACCCGAATGGCCACCCATCATTACCCGCCAGAGATGCTACCTAACCCGCTGAGTTAACTAACTCTAGCGCTTAGATCGATTGGGAGATGTATCGCGCCTTCGCAGTAATCTATATTGACGGATAGACTTCTATCCATTCTGATTTAGATCATTCATTTTCGTGTGGGAAAGTGCAATGTTTACACCGCCCTTACTAGTGAAGGCCTTCAGAAAAAAATGTATCGTAGCTCTTGGTCACGAGACCTTCGGCACTGACATTAGACAACTTCATCAGTCCCATTAATATTAATGCTGCTGCTCTCTTTATACAACAAATATGACTTGAAAATGAAAGGCGGATTGTAATTTATGCTCGACTCCCATATTAGGGAACACAATGCAGTTCAAAGTAATTTTTCAATAACGGAGAGAGAGCCAATTGACAGATGCAATATATGCAAATTCGGGTCTGAAAGCGCAAATTATTATCTGCAAACACTGAACAGTAATTCCAGCTGCCCTAGCGCTACCCTCTTGCCTCCCAGTCCCATAATGAGTTTTCCGAATTGCGAACTGACAGATATCTTAATCAAGTCAAATCCCCCAAATTAATTCGCGATGCGCCATGCAAATGTCTCTTCCAGTCCCCACCCCATTCAAACCTCCACCCTTTCTGTTTGCCAAAAACCAGTCCAATCATCTGGTAAATATCCAGGGTATTGCATTGTAAAAATCGAGCCTTTTTCAACAGCAAATGTGACTTTAATAATTGATACGAGTCCAAAAAATAATATTAATTTTAGGTTGATGTCACATTATTTAAAAAAAATCAAAGTGTATAAATTGAGTTGAAAGTCGGATTCGGGTAAGTGTTATACATTGTGTGCATTGTTACGGATATACTGAACCCGGGTATTCCACGCGAGTAGAGTCTGAACATCAAACTGCGTTTGAAAGAAAGTCTGCAGTATTTCTGTCTCGAAGGCTGCAATTATTTGTTGAGGTTTCAGTGACATTAGTATTGAAGTGGTCCTTGACTCCGGCTTTCTTGCAAGCTATTCCTCCTGTCAAAGTAGGCATACAACCATACATAGATACTTCCAGATAGGACAACTCATCAAGAATGCCGAATGCGATCTCGTCTCACCCTTCTTCCTGTTCACTTGTAAACTCGCCAAACCACTTGGGAGTTCAGGAGATAGTTAATAATTCCAAACTGTTTATTTCCCCAGAATCACTCTCGTGCTCATTCAGCTTTTTTTTTTAACATTTTGACAATCTCTCCTGGCTGGTAATCCACCTTCAGCGACGACATCGCCGTTCACATGTTTAAACAAAAATGTTTCTGGTAAATTGCCCAAAATTGCTCAAGCAGAAGATTATTCGCAGTAGCGGTATGATTCTGAAGGCAAACCTCGCTCTTTGAGTTTTGGTTAGATTGCAGATCTGAAATAAGCTATGTGTAATGTTGATGTTGGATAGAACTAGATATGTCAAGGCAACACTCGTATGCATCAATGCTGGTTGATATCTTGCACGGTGTACTCCACGGGTAGGCCCTTGCTTCTGTACACCAGACGTGTTTGTACACAGATGTACACAATAGCGAAGGAGATGCAGTTCAATTTACGACTGACAAGACTGTCAAGTATTTACTGATCTTGCAGGAAAGAAACTGTTTGGCTTTGCGAAGACTTTCACCAGATTCGAAACCATAGAAATGCTGGGCGTCTTCTATGTGTCGCGTTACCGATTTCAATATTAAAGATGAAGAATATCTCAACACAAAAACATAAAGTAACTGCCAAACAAATGCAAACACGCTGTCAGTGTCAGCATATTCTGACGGTACCTGGATGATGGGAGAATCATTCCCAAGTCTGTGGTTACCTCATTAAAGGTTTCTAAAACAGCAGTCGTTTTCAACACTGGGTAAACTCAGCTTCCAGGAAAATAACGGAAACCGTTCAAGAGAAACCAATCGGCTGTATTATTTGGAGGAAGAGACACAGAATGCCGGAGTTAACTCAGCGGGACAGGCAGCATCTCTGGGAAGAAGAAATGAGTGATGTTTCGGGTCGAAACCCTTCCTCGTGCTGTATTATTTGGATTTGTGTCTTAAAAAAATGTAAGTTGGGATAAAAAAAAAAAAGATCTGAACGCACGTGAAAATGTCATTTGGTGTCTGTGAGAGATCGGAGACTCGTTTTCTCTCTGTACAGAGAGATCGGAGACTCATTTTTCCATATCCGTTTCGTTTAACATTAGACCGGCCGGTGATGTTCTCTCTCTCTCTCTCTCTCTCTCTCTCTCCTAGCTTCTAAACTTCGCTGTTCGCCGTTTGTAGGATTAAATTCTTCGAATGGAAATTCACACACTTGAGACTACAGACCTGGACTGCCCACAACAGAAGCTGCGCCGTTCGCGAGAAGCAACGCGTTTGGAATCAAAGAACGGTTCCAGTCAGCAGGAACAGTGCGGTAAGGAGACAGTGGCAGCGGGGGAAAAGACCCATAAACAGGATACAGTAGAGACTGGGAATCTTGCAGTTGTAACCCCCCCAACGCCCTCCCCGAACTATCGCAAATCATGTTTCATTTTAAAAACAGGGGGGGGGGGGGGGGGGGGGAAACTGGTAAAACGGTAAATAAACCGGACCTCTTTCTTGTGTTAAGCTTCAGAAAAAATCCAACGGAAGTGCAGAGAGTTCAGTATAAAACCGGGATAATTAATGCAAGCTTTTGTAAATGTAAAATGCATTTGGGTCTTTAATATGTAACACACTTTGAATGGAATTACATCTGGTCGGCTGAGCCCAATAATGTGCTTCCGTATTCTTAATATCATTGAACGTATTTTGATCTGACATTAAGTTTGGCCCAAGGTGCGAACTTATTTATTTTCGGGTTGAAATACCTTCTGAAGCTTCTGAATGTTGTAGTCGACAGGGCAGTACTCTGCGTATCGCCAACTTGGACAATGTTATTGCTGCTGCTCCGTTTAACGTTGTAGCCCCCCCCCCCCCCCCCCCCCCCCCCCCCCCCCCCCCACACACACACAATGTAATGACTGTACTAGATAAAAAATCGAACGGCCAGTTGGGGACTATTTGAGGGTCTGAAGAAGCATCTCGACCTGAAACGTCACCCGTTCCTTCCATCCAGAGACACTGCCTTGTCCCGTTGCGTTACTCCAGCATTTTATGCCTTACATTTGAGGGAAACGCCACAGACTGAGGGGATTGTCAATCAGGATCGGATTGGCGCTGGGAATTTATATGAAGCATTGAAGAGATGAACTAATGTAAACAATGTACAGTCTTCACGATTATTCGCTCTATATCATTGAGTACGCGCTATTTTACAAGGTCTTTGAACAAACTCTCCACTGCCCTATAAATCAATGGAACGGATGGGGGTGACACCTCGTATTATTTTTACGAGACCAAATATTATGAAGGACCTTTATTTATAGTGGACATCGTGCTAACCTGCGGTAATCATCATTACGGCAGCGTCGGGTTACTAATGTGATTGAATTTACTGGCTGATGATGTTCGCAAGCCTGTAATAAATTAACCGGGCGGATCTCAGCCCTTTGCTCGGGCAATAGTGCCTTGCAAAATCCTTCTCGCTCAACTGGTGTCAGATGAGCGATCCATTAAAGACTCCACGGCGCCCACATGTAACACAATACACTGTACCAACAAGTTAACCTGTCGGTAATGCGAGGATTGCATGTCAGAATTTATATTATATCGTTAAGTTAGCAATGAAAGAAAACATTTAAAGCCTCGGTCGTAAGGCGTTAATGGACCCGCATTGTTGTTTTCACATATTACACGCTATTCGTGCCGTCCGAAAATAATCCGAACACTTTCACTCCGTCAAATAAAGCGTCCGGTTAAAGTGGCCTATATTTTTAATATTCATATTGTTCTGGTTATTTTAAGTGAAATTGGAAGACAAAGAATACTTATTTTTCACATTAAGTTATTTCTTAATGACACGCACTTTTGCCTGTCATTTCTTTGATTAACAGAATTTATTAATTGTCGAAATGCTACAGTAACTCAGCGGGTCAAGCAGCATCTCTGGTGAAAAGGAATAGGTGACGTCCGGATTGAGACACTTCTTAGGACTGTTAATTATTAATTGTCGAGATGATTCGCCACTTCTTCAAAACCCTTATATATATAGTGTGAAGAAGGGTTTTGGCCCGAAACGTTGCCTATTTCCTTCGCTCCGTAGATGCTGCTCCAACCGCTGAGTTTCTCCAGCATTTTTGTCTACCTTCGATTTTCCAGCTCTGCAGTTCCTACTTATACACACACACACACATATATATATACACATACATGAGTACATACATATACATACACACACACACATATACACATACATGAGTACATATACACACACACATATACACATACATGAGTACATATACATACACACACACATATACATTATATTATTTTCCAAGTGCTTTCGCTTGATTATGTTCCTATGGAATATACAGTGAATTAATAAATAGAATAAAGGAACAGCATGGTTCATAATAACATGTCGCCCATTGAACAAACGCTTTGCCACTGCCATGGATATTCAACGTCGCCACAATAAATCAGCCAGCTTGAATAAAATTAAAAATAAATAAAAACAAGGAAAATATTGGATCATGTCCTGTAAGTAATCACTGCAAGGGAACAGGACATGTCATCTTGAGGGTGAGGAGGATAAAACCAAAACCGACTGCTTAAAATCACAGAGAGATTTGTATTCGCTGATTCAGCGAATATCACTACACGGCGAGGAAGAACAGCTCCTCGGAAGGATTAAAGTCATTTTTAATATATATTTCACGTTTCAAATGGCATCGGTGGATATCACGATGAATGATACTCCCCTATCGGGCCTTTGCGAGTAGAAGCCGATCTGCTGTTTAATCTATATTAAAACCCGTGAACGCGAGTCGGTGTTAGCACTGCTCGCAGTATCTCTTGGCGTGAGTGAGCTGTGAGCTTCATCGAGCACAAATGAACTGATATCACATGACGTCTTTGACCACATCTGTGTAACATTGTACATACTACATCATGTGTACGTTTGTGAACATCGGGGCGGCCGGTTGTATTGTGGGCTCAAGGCGCTGAGCCGCTCACCGCCGGGGATACATTGGCCCCATTCAACTGATACTTGACTTTTGAACTGTGCCACTGGAGAGTACAAACTCCATGCCGAGGTGGTCAGCTCCTGACTCAATCTATTGCAAAGAGACGCATTCAACTCCGAAATCTAATCAAAGCCGCAGGTACAAAGTGCATCTAGCAAAAGAAAAACACTGGTGGTATTAAACGTGTTGGAAGGAATGCAGATGCTGGCTTATGGGCAGAACTTTTCACATACTTTGGACGCGAATCTATAAAACTGAAGGATTTATTCAAGGGTCACGGGTCAGAGAGAGTTTTGTGGTGGTCTCATTGTCAATAAATGCTCCAATAAATGATCCCCACTTGGCCCTGAATGTGGAAACATGTAGTGGAAATCTTCTCACACTGTAGTCAGAGATGTGCATGAAACTAAACGTTGCAGAAGAGCAGGGAACGAAAGCATTTTCAATGCAGCAAGGTAGATAAAAATGCTGGAGAAACTCAGCGGGTGAGAAGGCAGCATCTATGGAGCGAAGGAAAAGGTCTATGATTTAAATCAGCAAGGAATTATTATGTGTAGGTCAGAACCAAAGACTAGGATCTTTGGTTAGAACTGCAGATGTTGGTTTAAACCGAAGATAGACACAAACAAGGCGGGAGTGACTCCGCGGCTCAAGCAGCATCTCTGGAGAATAAAACATATTGTAAACATTATTGGAAAATTATTATTGTATTGATTCATTCCAGAGCGGCAGCGAGAATTATTCACGATCTGATGATGATCTGAATCCAACTCCTGAAACCGTCGAAACAAGGAACTGCACATGCTGGTTTACACAAAGGGACACAACGTGCTGGGGTAACACATCGAGTCAGGCAGCATCTCTGGAGAGCATGGATAGGTGCCGTTTAAAGTCGAGAAACCGTTTCCCGGAGATAAAGTATAACCGTATGTTTTACTATCCAAATTATTATTTTTGAAGTATATCGACATTCCTGGCAAGTTCAGGGTTTCAGCTGGCCAAAATACTATTTACTCAAGGAATGGCCCCAATGTGGCTGCGTTATGAGACCCGGTGACAGGCGAACTCTCTCGCCCCGAGTCGCGGGAAGACATCTAATGAGATCTATTTACCGTTTTATTTACCGCGTTGACCTGTTCATGTACAATAACGATTCTCCGTCAAGCCGGTTTTAAATCACCGGAACAGACAAAAACGATATGCGGAGACCATTTGGTCCGTCTAGACTGGTCCACCATTCAACACGATAATGACCTAACACTGAACACTGTCTATAGCTCTTCAAAGTCAGATTTAAAATTAGCAACTAACCACCATCAATTATGTGGCTCCATCTCTAAACTGTGAACATCTCGATTGGAATAATCTTTAGTCTTTCCGCTGATAGACACAAAAAGCTGGAGTAAAGGGCCTGTTCCACTTACGTGTCCTTGGCACGCGACCTTACTCAGCAGGACACGCAACATCTCCGCGTATAAGTAATGGGTGACGTTTCGGGTCGCGAACCTTCTTCAGACCCTTCTTCAGGGTCTCGATCCGAAACCTCACCCATTCCTTGTCTCCAGAGATGCTACCTGTCCTGCTGAGTTACTCCAGCAATTTGTGTCTATCTTAAACTGAACCATTGTCTGTTGTTGAGAACTCTGGCTATCAGCGTGTGCAAGGAACTGCTTTCTAAATTCACCCTAGCTTTGTTTTTTTTTGACCAGTCTACCTCGTCTTAATCTCCCCAACCAGCGGCGACAATTCCCCTCTATTTACCATATCAGTCGATAAAGTAAACCATATGATTCTGAATTGAAGAGGCCTCCAGTTTGGGGCATCTCTCCTGGTAATTTAACCTTCGGGGTCCGAATACCATTCTGGAAATATGTACTGAAGTCCTTCCAAGGACAATATATCATTCCCAACTCTCCTCTTTGCGCCTCTTTGTTCCACAGGTGTGGTCCAACCGGGGCTTTGTCTACCTGCAGCTCCTTGGATATAAAGGCCGGATTCCTGGCAGCCTTTTTGATTATTTTCTGCGTCCTCTTGTAGTATTTGGTCATCCGTACATATAAATATTCAAGTATCTGTATCTCATCGCTTTCACATTTCACCGTTTACAAATATTTGGCAAGGGTCGGGTAGTTAAAGGGGCTGGAGAAGGGGGATGAGTAAGAAGGAACTGCAGATGCTGGTTTAAACCGAAGATAGACACAAAAAGCTGGGGTAACTCAGCGGGACAGGCAGCATCTCTGGAGAGAAGGAATGGGTGATGTTTCTAGTCAAGACCCTTCTTCAGACTGGTTAGGGATAAGGGAAACGAGAGATATAGACGTTGATCTGAAGTGATCAGTCATTGATCTTTATCTCTCCACATCACCGTATATATGTCTCGTTCCCCTTATCGCTAACCAGTCTGAAGAAGGGTCTCCACCCGAACCGTCACCCATTCCTTCTCCCCAGAAATGCTGCCCGTTCCGCTGAGTTTCTCCAGTTTTTGTGTCTAATTTCGGGAAATGGAATGATGGAAAGATTACTTTTAGATTCAAAGCATTAAGAGAATCAAAAGATACGGGATTGCAACGGGGAAATAGCGCGGAGGTACAATATAATCTACCACCATGTCATTGAAAGGTGGAGGAGAAACGTAAACTGGAACAGCTTGTTCCTGCCTCTACTTTGAATGTGATTATGTGCTGACTCCACTTCTTGTTTTCTAAGATTCTGTTAACTTGTTGTATTTTCCGGGGGGGGGGGGGGGGGGGGGGGGGGGGTAGCATGCATGAACAGAAAAAGCTGGAAAAGTTCATCATCGGCGTGGAAAAGGTTTCGAGCAAAAAATAATCTAAGTGCATGAGTATAGACACAAAAACCCAGAGTACCTCAGCGGGTCAGATAGCATCTCTGGAGAAAATGAATAGGTGACGTTTCGAGTCGAGACCCTTCTTCACCCTTCAGTGATGCTGCCCGAACCGCTGAGTTACTCCAGCTATTTGTGTCTATCTTCGGTTTAAACTAGCATCTGCAGTTCCTCCCTACACAAAGAGCTGGATGAACTCTGCAGGTCAGGCAGCATCTGTGGAGGGGAAATGGACAGATCCGTCTATAAACGGTGGAGCGTTTAGTTTTGGTTTAGTGACTAAGTTTTGCTTCGAGCGATATGGGTCAAACGCTGGCAAATGTGACCAATATGCCCCTTTAAATTGGACCTATTTGCCCGCGCTTAGCCCATATCCGTCTAAACCTCGTGTAGGAGAGAACTTCAGTTTACACCGGATTACACCGGAGATAGATAGAAAATGCTGGAGTAACTCAGCGGGTCAGGCAGAATCTCTGAAGAAAAGGAATAGGTGGCGTTTCAGGTCGAGACCCGTTTTCAGACTAAAACCTGGACCCCTCTAAACCCTTTCACATGAACATGGTCATATAGAGACGTTGAACACACTGTGATTATTATCAGTAAAGCAAAAGGCTACGAATATATTTAGTAAATAAACGTATCCAAAGCTTTAAGGGGGATTCTTTACAAGAAATAAAGCGGAACGCTTCCACCGGCAGCACAGTGACAGAGACCACAGGTTCAGGGTGATTGGTAACATAAGGCCCAGAGTGACTGAGGAGGGTTCACATTTTGTTGTGATTGTAAGGGGGCTAGTAATAAATACAATCGGGTTTTTTTCGTCAGAAAGACGAAAACTAGAGGTTGTACATAGAATGGATTATGGTATTACATAGTTGGCACCTAAAATTAGGTGCCACTGTATTGTTTTGTGCTGTATTAACTTCTAATAAAATAAACAAAAACAAAAAAAAAAAAAGAAAGAAAACGGATAAATACTTAAAAAGAATAAAAATAACTCTGTTCTCTGGAAAAAAAAAATATCAGGATAGTGGGTCTCCTGAATGGGACGTTGTTTGGAAGAGTCAATCCACAGTCGATGGGCCAAATGGTCTTCTGCGGCGCACGGTTCACTTATCACGTTTCAGTTATCAGTCGCTCAAAAGTACTGAGCGTGATCTTTAACCATTGGGTTTGTGATGAAGATTCGAAGGGTGATAATTCAGTTTTGTCCACAAAATGATTCTCTCTTGAAACAATCTACGTTGAAATAGTTGACTGGGCGCTGCGTAATGCTGTGTGGAGCAACGCGCCGCCCCTGGCATGTGGCACAGTAAGTGAACCATCTTTCTGCTATTAGCTACTTCACAGTAGCCATTAGGTGAGCAGTGATTCACACTTGGTAGGTCCCACTCCATAATAACAGAGAGGGCCAATTTAATCCGAATGTGTGGAAAGGAACTGCAGATGCAGTTTAATCTTGGCTGTGGGTCAGGGCACCAGCGGGTCGTTGGTTTCATTCATTCGCCCATGCAACTAGCAACCCCATTTCGACTAATCCACCCCGACGTGAAGCCATTAACTTCAAAGGCTGGCATCCTGCCTAGGCACTATTCCCTTCTCCCAGTCACCACACAGAGCTAGCGAGGGCTTCTTGTTTGCGGAGAGATGACCTGGCAGCCTGACAAGACTAACAACAGATTCCTTCCAAAACAATGGAGCAATGAAGTCCAAAGATCCAACTTAGCTTGTTATGTACTTCAATCGTTCCAAAGGTTGAGGGGCATGACATCACGTTTGAAACTATTCCCAACATCCCCCCTCCCCAGCATAAACGTTAACAACAGCTGTACATTGTTGACGTCTGTTCAACAGCCGAGTCGGGAGCAGTTATCTTTGTGATTTTGGACATCTTTTGTGCATTTACAAATGCCTGCGCACTGCTGAATATAGCTGTGTGGTTTAGTGAAACGCAGCCAATTCTCTTTTAGTCTACGTGAGATTGCACTGTAACAGTCAGATGCAAAATCGATGGAATTAACAAATTATGAAATGAAACGCTGGCACATTTAAACACAAAATGTAATCTAAATTCTCAGCCTCTAAAACCAGCGGGTACGTTGCACACTTCCAACATTTTGGCCAGGGCAGAATTTATACCCACAAATTGCAGCAACTTTTAGCCACATACGATGGAGATCTGTGATAAAGTGCAGGGCGACAATACATTGCATGTTCAAATTGAACTGAGTTGAGTCTGGAGTTGAGCAGAATTCAAAAGTGTTTTTTTTTTAATATATATGTGAGACACAAGAGTTATGGCCGCTGGAACTTTCCTCGCTGGATTCACTCCGACAGCTGCTCACTCGTGGACACCCATCTGCACCAAAGCATCACGAGTCAATTATTAGTGGCAGTCTGTGGAGCCAATGCCAGGCCGCGCTGCCTTGCGATGTTTCGTCCAGCAGCCACAAGTTACCAATCCGTGGAATGCGTGGCCGGCATTTCCTCCCGCTGCCTGCCATCAATCGTCCCCTTGTCTCCACCCACCTGCCTCTCCCTCCCCTCCCCGCCCGCTCCCACCCCCCCTCCCCGCAACCAACCCAACCCGCTTTCGTCCAATCCCACTACTCTCTGTCCAAATGGACAGCAAAGGGGAACAGCCGTCTCAACGAATAGGCCGGGAAAAGACTGAGCTTTGGAATTAGCAGCTGAGATTAAGGGGGGACCTAGGGACAAAAACACATATCAGGGATAAGGGGGTAAAAAAAAAAAAAGAGAGGTCTATTCTTTCTGACAATCTGCATGGACCATCTGAAGGCTCGTTTTTGTTCATAAAAAACCTTGCCCTGGTTCAACTTGGAGTAGGTACAGCATGGCAGCAACATCTCTCAAGTCACTGCAGAGCTCAGCTGGGAATAATAGTTCTTTCGGGATCAGGCATTTGGCTGGGACGCCGAACAGCGAAAGTGGAGGTAAGAAGGATGAGTGTATTAATGAACTTTATTAATGAGTTATTATTAATGAGTTTATCTGTGCTTCGCCAAAACTGACGGTAAGGTGAGCAGGACGGCGCTCAAACTTCGCAGAATTACAGACAATTATCTTAATTACAGCACACGTACTTTATGTTTTACGTTTTGTATGATGGTGTATGATTTTTTTTAAATTATTTTTTTGTAACAAATATTACGAGGTTAAAGTTGTGCCGACTGCTACCTAATTGAACGGCGTATTTCTCCTGTTCGAGTTTGCGATTATCGAGGAGAAATGTGCTGGTGTGTGAATGATATTCACCCCGACTTGGTGAAGTTAACAACTATAAAATGGAAGTAAATACATTTAGATCTCAACACGTGAATTATACAACTTGACAAGAATCACAAGGCCGCCACATTTTGTGAAGAAAAAGTAATTAGGAGGAAATGGTTTGTCTTGACTGTGGTCGGGGGAATGCTGTCCGATTAGTCTGTGTTTAATGATATGGACACACTCACTGATCGATGAAATATATATTGTCATAACTCTTAACTGTATGATCAGCGTTGGTACATTGGTGTTCATATACACTCTACTAGTCATGCTACAAGGCACTAATCCTGGACATCATGCACTAAGGCCGATCACAACGCACTAGGCACTTATATAAAGTAATGTGTTTAAGAAGGAACAGCAGATGCTGGAAAATCGAAGGTACACAAACATGCTGGAGAAACTCAGCGGGCGCAGCAGCATCTATGGAGCGAAGGAAATAGGCAACGTTTCGGGCCAGGCCCGAAACGTTGCCTATTTCCTTCGCTCCATAGATGCTGCTGCGTCCGCTGAGTTTCTCCAGCATTTTTGTGTACCTTATATAAAGTCATATCCCTGGTATATTAAATCTGGTCGTCGGGTATTAACCGCGGTTAGGACACACTAAACTTGAGCACAATCGCTCTGCAAAAAACCACAGTTGTACCAAACGGACTCTAGTCAATAATATATCAAATTCAATCAAAGGTTTTAGCTATGATTGTGATAGATTACTATAAATCTAGCACAATGCATTAAAACGATATCTCATCATAATAGTCACCAACAATTTGCGAAGAGCAGCATTATATAGGAAACGTCTCACGAAGGAACGTTTTACAAGCCATAAATGCATATTTTCAGTAATATGCTGAGGTGTAAATGAGATAATTTGTGAACCACTTCACTTCAAATAAACACTCAAACCACTAGCTCCATAAACTCCGAAATTACAATCCAATGATATCTGAATATTATTGCAGGGGGATATATTCAGATAGTCCCAATGCAATTTTTCAGTTTGATAATTAACTGCAAATACCGCAAATTAGAGAACTCGTTTGTCCCAAACGGTACGTGGAAGAAATAGCACCGTTTGCATTCGATGCAAAGAAAAAAGAAAACAGTATCTGTAGCAGCGTTCTGCGTATTTGAAGATAAGGAAGCTATCATATTTAGATTACTGAATGTACTCGCCGAAATACCCGCGTTACAATGGTTCAAAGCGCCTGTAAATTAAATGGACCAAATCAAGAGAAAGCATCTCAAATTCGAAAGATAAACTGCTTCCAACAACAAAATATTCGCCTTTCATTTTAACTTCAATTTTAGTTTTTGTCCCTATTAATCTTTCTTGATTTAGACTATAAGATCCTGTGATGTTGTGAAAAGATGGGCGGTCTGAGACCGTCACGTTTCCAATCTTCTGTTAATTTGAAAGAAAAATAAATATATATTTTTTATTCCCAAGTCGAAATAACTCCAGGTAGCTACCTGGGAAACGCTACAAATCCCGTGCAGCTGGTGTTTACCTGAAGTGATATTCGTTTAAATTATCCAGCCGAAGCAGTATAAATTTAGATCGGCGATCTTGGCTAATTTTAATGCCTGGTTTGTGAGAAAAGTTGAACAAATCAATGGCGCTCGCGAGAAATGTATTGGCAATATAGTTTTGTTTGTTTGAACGATTTAATGTCCTTAACCGAACCATAACGCTTGAGCGTTTGCCATTTAATGGGTTGTCCTTTAAATACTGAGTAAAAACAGCGTGAAATCGGGTTTTCAAAATAAAGATCATGACATTTTAACACCAAGGTGAGGAGATTATGGGCATTGTGACTGGAGTTTTATTTTCGATAACAAAGGATGTGCCACATGCACTTGTCCACTGGTATTTGTTTTAATTCTCGCCAGGAGAGAGCGGGCAGCACCGCCGGTGTAAATCAGATGACTCGGGCTCCGAAGACAATTCGGCCAAAAAGAAGCAGCGGAGGCAGCGAACGCACTTCACCAGCCAACAGCTGCAAGAACTGGAGGCGACTTTCCAGAGGAACCGCTATCCAGACATGTCCACCCGAGAGGAAATAGCGGTGTGGACAAACCTTACCGAGGCCAGGATCAGGGTAAATATCACGCTTTAAAAAAACCCTGTGCTTAACAAAAACGTGGATTTTAAGGTTTTTTTAAATCATAGCGAAAACTGCAAACTTAGTGGGATTTATTTTTAAAGCTTTAGTTCAGGGCTGCTAATTACAGTCAAAAGTAATTTAAATTTTATAACTGCAATTTAAATGTGATGGTATTTTCAGCACAAACAGGTTGGGCTCAATGCAAAATCTCTCCGCGTTAGTCTCGTTACTAATACGAACGGAGTAAATGATTGAAACTACCCGTCTTTGCAGTAATCTGAAGAGTTTGCAATCAACAAAGCGTTGGAGTGACTCGCCGTGTCAGGCGGCATCTCTGGAGAAAAGGAATAGGTGACGTTTCAGGTCGAGATCTTTCTTCCCACTAGTTCAACTGATCTAAATCATCTAGTTCAATCGGTTGGTTGAAAACCCCGAGCAGCGAACATGCGATGGCTCCTGGGCTCAGTTTTATTACCCCGACGTTACGATATTCAGTGAGAGGCATCACTTAATGTGAAACCTATCAAACCCGAATCTCGCAGTTCCTCAAGCCGTATTACTGAGTTTTCTACGTAATTTCAGTTGAAGAAAAGGTCGCGCGATTACATCCTGGTAAACAGTTTGAATGCACTAGGGCAAGTGTTCCCAACCTGGGGTAAATTTACGCCCAGGGGGGTACATTTCGCCTACCCAGGGGGTAAATTTGTTGATTGTGGATTTGTACATTTTCTTTCTCAATGATGGAATGTGTTTGGTTCTGGTATACCGGTATCTGTTCATCATTAGTTGTTCACATATAAGTGAAATACAAGATTCAAGAGAGTCTATTGTCATGTGTGTCAGATAGGACAATTAAATTCTTGCTTTGCTTCAGCACAACAGCAGGCATGAAATAACATTGTTATGTGCTATTAAATTTGCCTGGGGTAAACGGGACGAAAAAGTTTGGGAACTAGGATTTTTGTTTTTTTAAGGCGCCGTGAATGTGGACACAAGAGACTGCATGATGCTGGAATATTGAGCAAAACAAAATGAGCAAAGTGCTGGAGGAACTCAGCGGGCCAGGCAGCAACTGGAGAGGGAATGGATAGGCGACGTTTCGGATCGGGACCATTCTTCAGGGGCCGTGAATGTGCATGAACTTCCAAAATTGTGTCAGCAATGAATAATTCTGTTAAATGTATCTGCAGTGTTGTGTCACAAAATACGGCTGCAAGACTTTATCCAGGGTAACGATGTTGCAAAAGCTACCGTCTATTAAAACACTGTCTATTAAAATGTCTGAAGAAGGGTCTCGACCCGAAACGTCACCTATTCATTTTCCCCAGAGATGCTGCCTGACCACATGGAGTTACTCCAGCATTTTGTGTCTATCTACGATTTTGAGCTTTTTGACTCTCTTTTCATCTCCAACTGTTTGTGAATTGTGAATTAACCTCTGTTTTTGCTTTGGTCTGGACAGGTGTGGTTTAAAAATCGCAGAGCGAAGTGGAGGAAGCGGGAGCGCCACCAACAAACTGAACTGTGTAAGACTGGGTTTGGAGCTCCGTTCAACGGGCTGGTTCAACCCTACGAGGACATGTACTCCGGGTATTCATACAATAATTGGGCCACCAAAGGACTCGGAACCAATCCCATCTCCGCCAAAGGTTTTTCCTTCTTCAATTCCATGAATGTGAACTCGTTGTCATCGCAAGCCATGTTTTCCGCCCCCAACTCCATCCCTTCCATGACTATGGTCCCTTCCGCTTTACCTGGCACAAGCTTGAATAACTTGAACAGCCTTGGCAGCCCTTCGTTGAACACAGCGGTCGCTGCCTCTCCTTGCCCCTACGGATCTAGCTCGAGTCCATACGTGTACCGGGACAACTGCAACACCAGCCTGGCCAGCCTGAGACTTCGAGCCAAGCATCACTCCTCGACCTTCAGCTACGGGCCGGTGCAAAACCCAGCTCCCAACCTCAGCCCCTGTCAGTATGCAGTGGATCGACCAGTATAAAACGGACTTCGTGTTTTACACGCCGCGTTTGTGGGTGTTCCGGGGTTTGGTAAATGGGGGTGGGGGAAGTAACGACCAGTGCTGACTTCCCGAGCGACACTATAATTAGATAATACCAAAATCCTCGGTTAGAGACTGCAGAATGACCCTCCAGAGTGTCCAGCGCGTTTACGATATGGCCAGTCATTGTCCTCGTCGTATACAAACGCTGGATAACCTGATCTCCAATCTTTGTGTGTTTGGCCAATGCAGAAAAACACGTTATTTTAACTGCTTAGAAATTGCAAGGGAATGCATAGCCTCCCCTCCACTAAATTCCACAACGTTTGAAGAACATTAACAATTGCGGGTTGCTCAAAAGAGTACTCTCCAAATGTCCTGGAAGTTGCAAACAAGTTGCCCATTGGCCTTTCCTCCCCAGTTTCCTCTTCTCCATACCTCATCGCATGGAGGCGACCACTACCTCTCCCCTCTAATCCCCCCCCCAAACCTCCACCCCACCCGTTGGGGTTCTCTGAGCTGGAAGGCAAGGCAAATGTCCAATTACCCGATAAATCGCTGATAGACAACAATCAATGAACGAAACCCCTAGCATCTCCAACAGACCCAGGTATGTCGCACTGAAGTGGTTGGTGGTTTGGATACAAAATCTAGTCATAGGCTGAAAGGTTTCCTCAAGATCCCGTATTACTGGAAAAGTGGAAATAAAAAAATTAGGAGGAATCTCTTGATAATCTGGGGTATATTTTGAAATATTAATAATCTCCTTGTAGCGTTTGATTGTTTTCCTATCAATAGGGCAGTCCGAAAATGAAATGGATCTTTTTTTTTTAGTTTGTTTATACATTATTATTTTATGGGAATTCCTTTTTTTTTGTTGACTTGCTTTTGAAGAGTTTCATCGCAGTTGTGCTGTCTAATTCGAGTTATTTAAGCATTGTAGCACGCATTCGCCTGTTGCTTGGAGAATTCCTGGTTTAATAAATTGATAAGACATGGACACGAATAGGAAATGCCAACCTCTGGTCACTGTGCGCTCAAGACTAGGCCGTACCATTGACCTGAAACCTTTGTTCCTGGGTCAATTTAAACTGATTAGGTTAAATTTCCTGCTTTAGCAAAACGCCGGGGCGTCAGGGCTTGCTTTCGAATCCCCAAATGTATTAAACACCGTCGCGTAGGAAGGAACTGCAGATGCTGGTTTAAATCGAAGGTAGACACAAAATGCTGGAGTAACTCAGCTGGACAGGCAGCATCTCTGGAGAAAAGGAATGGCTGACGTTTCGGGTCGAGATGCTTCTTCAGACTGCCGTCTGTAATTAAACATTTGCTATTAAACACCGCCGTTTGTTGACTACTAGAGGCAGAACTAAATGCAGAATCTCTTTATTTGCTATTATCTAGTGTGATACTGAATAGTGGGTGATTAGTAACATTAAAATATTACTTGGAAGTTTTAGACGGTGTTGCAATTTTAAGTTTCGGGGACTTTTGGGTAGGATCTACCCATTAAGGAGTAGAAGGACTCATTTTTGCCTTATTTGACCCGTTGAGTTACTCCTGCTTTCTGCCTTATTTGAAAATGGGTTTACAAGCCCGAGCTTTACTCTTATTTTCACCATTTGGCCCTGCGCTCCGCATTTACAGGTTCCCAGAGTGAAGCAGGGGGATTCAGAGCAACACGAGGGGGCAAATCTAAAACGGGAGAGGGGCTCGGTCGGATTCATGCGCGAACAGGGAAATGGCAAATCTACTCTTTCTATGTGTTTTTTTTAAACCCATCAAATGCAAATGCTTCCGTCGTGATAGAACGAGCCCAACCTGTGCGATTGTGGAGCTTTCTCCGGGTAGGAAATGTTTGAGGCCGGGGAACCGCCATGAATTGGTTTGCAGGTTGGAATAAACCGAAGATTTGACTGGCGTTTTTGAATGATTAGTTCTTCGCCTCCACTTACATTCCCGTTACCTCAATCATACCCCCACTCTTGGTTTTCATATTGGTACTACTTTTTAAAATTACCTAAAAAAACAAGTCGATTAATAAGATGGAATTATTCGAGGCTTCGGAACTAAACGATAAACACGGCGCTGATATAACAGACGAGTCCAGTTAGACTATTTTACCCCTCCCCAAAGAAAGTAGATCTGATTATCACTTGCAAAACAGTAGGTTGCAGTAATTATCAAGGGCATTACATTGTTTGTTTTTTAATTTGCAGAATCCCGCCTCCGCACCGCTCGTATCCCGTCCTCTCCCCACTTTCCTGCCAATTATAGGAAACAAAGGTTTTCTGGACTAAATAGATTATTTAGACTAAATAGGACTAGCCATTGTCCGGGTAGAAAATGACCAAAGTCGTGCCTGTCCCCAGATATATTTTGTCCACATGATGTCGGGCGACCCCGAGGTTCTGATTCAAATATTTCGTTTGAAAATTAGACATTTAATTTGAACAATATTTGTTTTTGCAGTGAACCAACATGTGCAAGAACAGGATAGATATGACTGGTATTTTAATGGCAAATCCGAACAAAAAATGTTTAATGATGTTCGAAACCCGCTAGCGCATTTCTTTACCGTTTACCCCCTCGGTACGAAGGTTTATTGAACAAACCTTAAGTTTCAGTGAAACCCTACCTCTGAACTGTGATCCCAGTGTGTGGTGAACGGAGACTGGGAGGCCTGGAATCCGACTGACCATTGCCGGACCTTTGGGATCTGGGCTGGTATCTAAACCTGCAACAAGAGACGGAAAGTAAACACTGATTTACTTATTGTCTGATATGAACGCTGTATCCCTGTTCTTTTTTGTGTTTTTTTTCCAAATCAAGTTTTAATTTATTTTGCTGCTGTAAGCTCAGTGTCAAATCGTGTTAGCTCCCGCCCTTGAGAAGTGCACGGGCGTTAAAAACGATGTAAACGTTCCTCATTTTGCCAAAGCAAATGCACAATTATTTTCAGAGATAAGGATGGCCCGTGTGCGATTGCCCAACACCGTTATCACAGCGCTGTGTTCGTTAATATCGAATTGAGGGGATGAAGTAAACCAATGTTTTAGAGCGAACAAGATGCAGGGCCGACCAATCTAATCGCTTGATAGGTGAAGCGATTGAATATCAGGCCGAATATCAGGCACCGTTGACCTTTTTGCGATTAGCTACGCCATTTACATGCGTCCAAAGCAACCTCTGTCCTTTACAATTAATAACAGACCAGGCATTAGTCGCTCTTTTGAAGGCAGCAGTATTGGTCATTCCAGCTTCAGGAGATGTTGAAAATACACGGGGCAAAGCTACAAAGGGTAGCACAGACATCACAAATGCCTAAAAGGTAGCGAACTCGTCCTAAAAATAAAAACACTACTTAAAAAAATACCATCTCTTCTCTACCATCGTATTCCCAAGTTATTAAACATCCCACTGCACTAAATGTGAACTCGGAGCGCATCGGTGGCCAGCGAAGAATCCATACTCCGTGTCCATTCCCCACCGATGCTGCCTTATTGCAACCTCGGATTCTTCCTTCCAGCCTCCACTATATTTCGCTTCCTAACTCCATTCTAATCAGGAGAAATGCAAGCAGCGAGCTGGTCGTTTGTTTTTTTTTTTTTTTATTGCAAAACACTTGGGTTACTGTGGAGAGGTCGGTGTTGGACTGACTTGGGCGGGTAGTCGTGTCTGGCAGTGAAAAACTTCCTGGTGAATCAGCCACAATTTGAGAACGATTTAAAAAAAAATCCTCATAAATCCTCTGGTTATAATCACAGAACATAGAACAGTACAGGAGAGATGCTGCCTGACCCGCTGAGTTACTCCAGCACTTTGTGTCCTTTCATATAAACCAGCATCTGCAGTTCCTTGTTTCTACATAGAACAGTTCAGCACAGGAGCCGGCCCTTTGGCCCAGAATGCTTGTGTCGAATATGATGCCAAATTAAACTGATCTCAACTTCAACATTAAAAATTAAACATCCTATATTAAACATGACCCATAACGCTCCCATTCCCTTCATATGCATGTGTCTATCTAAACGCCAACCGCCACTTAAAAAACAGCCAGTCGATTTCGCAACAATTGTAAATAAACAGCGCACAATGGCCAAACAAATATACCAAGTCCCTCAACAAAAATGCTCAAAAGCTCGTTTGTTTATCATGAAGATAGACGCAAAATACTGGTTGTAACCCAGAGGGCCAGGCAGCATCTCTGGAGGTTAAGGATGCATGAATGTCGCATGACCCGCTGGTATATTCCATCACCTGCAGTTCCTTTCTACATATTTTATTTTGCGTAATTACATGGAAAAGCGATGGGAGTGGGAAAATATTTACGGAAGGAATTCTGAAGCTCGGAGTCTTGGCAACTGAAAGCAGGCTGCAGAGGTGGGACGATTGAACTGAAGGATCAAGAGGGCACAATTAAATGGTTGGTACATTGGCCGACAGGAATAGGCAACAACACAGAGGGATTTGAAAACAGCGAGGAGAACTTTAAAACCGAGGCATTCTGCAATACGATGGTTTCCGATTTCAGACCGGTACTCGGTTAATCCCTGTAATCTCACTCTTATGTGTTATGAAATATGAAATATGCACGTCCCCAATTTCCCAGACGCGAAATCCCAAACCTCTGCCGCCCGCTTCTAAAAATAATCTGGAGAAAAGGAATGGGTGGCGTTTGGGGTCGAGACCCTTCTTCAGTCGCGACCATTCCTTCGCTCCAGTGTTGGAGAATTACCCCAGCATTCTGTGTCTATCTTCGGAGAAACCAGCATCTGCAGTTCCTTCCCACACTAAAAATAAACCGACGCCCCTCCTTTCGCACGTGGTCCCACACATGAAGATTACATATTTCAGTGTTGCATTACTAAACGACCCCAACTGTTAATTACATGTAATTCGGATTGCATTTCAATGCGATCTCCGGTTGGTGAAAATGAGTTTGCAACCAAGTGGACGCCGTGGTAATATAAAGACGGCACGATGCATTTTCAAGACTTTTCGGCGCCCGGAAAAGTGGTAATGAGCAGAACATTGTCAGTTAGTGTGTCGGGAATCGCAAATATATCCTTTTTGTTTTTGGAACTCACAACCTAGTGGCCTTGTCGATGACCCGTTTGCAATTCAGACAGCCTAGATCCAGACTCTGCGCATGGGCGGTGTTTGGGGTGGATTCAATAATAAGGTGGGATTCATTTGGAATAGGGTCTGATTTGGACCCCACGCCTTGCAGCTCTGCAGTTGACCATTCACCCTTTGGATCCCGCCTAACTGAACACTGGTTCACGGTGGGTTGATACGATACCACACGATACGATAGAACATTATTTATCCCAGGAGGGAAATTGACCTGCCAACAGTCATAAAAACACACAATACACCAAACATGAAATTAAATTGACGCGTGGAAAGGATTGGGGATGGGGTGGGGGAGTCAGTCTATCCCAAGACAGACGAGGGAGGAGTTGTACAGTTTGATAGACACATGGGGAAAGGATCTCCTGTGGCGGTCTGTGCTGCATCTTGGTGGAACTAGTCTGTTGCTGAAGGTGCTCCTCAGGTTGACCAGTGTGTCAACCGTGCAGGCAGCTTCACGGGTCTTTCAATGCACGGGATCAGTCAACGCAACTGAACGGCGAACCACATCAAGAAAATGGCAAGGATTTGGGATTGAATGCAGAGTTTAGTATTCTGAACAAGGGTCCCGACCCGAAACGTCACCCATTCCCTTTCTCCAGAGATGCTTGCTGCCTGCCCCGCTGAGTTACACCAGCATCTTTGGTTTAAACCAGTATCTGTAGTTCCTTCCTACTCATTACCATTGCTGTCTGGTTTCTTTCGCCACTTAGAGAGTAGTTGTGTGGCAGAAAGTTGCCGAGATTGCTATCTTGAATCACGTGTGGACCAGAAGAGGCAGGTACAGCAAACGTAATTCATTAAAGGACTTAAACAAAATAGACACGGTTTTATAACAATCTAGTAGCCGCTTTGTCAATGATACCGTTTATTTTCTGTATTATTTAACAATTTACAATTTACAGATTTACAAGGAAGCTGCCAGGACTTGAGGGCCTGCACGATGGGTCGTAGTAGAGCAGGCTAGGACTTCATTCCTTGGAGTGTAGGAAACTAAGTGGCGATTTTATAGAGGTGTATAGAATCATGACAGCAATAGATAGGGTGAAGGCACAAAGTATTTTACCCAGAGTAGGGGAAACAGGAAACAGAGGACATAGCTTTAAAGTGAGAGGAGAAAGATTTAATGGGAACCTGAGGGGCCTTTTTTTTTCCACTGAGAAGGTATGGAACTATATCGATCTGCCAGAGGAGGTAGTTGAACCAGGTACATATGGACAGGTACGTGGATAGGAAAGATTTAGAGAGATATGGGCCAAACATGGAGAGGTCAGACTAGTGTAGATGGGGCATCTTTAGTCAGCATGGGCAGGTTGGGCTTTGAATGGCTTGTTTCTGTGCTGTATGACTCTAAGTTATATTCCCCAGTCACTATTGTGGGATTTGAATCTTTGGCACTGAATCAGTTATCAGATTTCTGGAGTAACCATGTTCTACTTTCCCTTTAAATACTAGATGGTGTCAAGCTCCTTATTGCCACATCCAATTTTAAACGTACATTTTTACTAAAAAAAAAGTAAAGGAATGCCCACATTATTTTTGCCACATTTTAAAAATAGTATTGCATGTGTAATTGGGGAATATCACACTCTGTGAGCAGAGATAAGTGGGGACAGAAAAGGGATGGGTATAAAAGATTCAACCATTTGTAAACACCTCCAGTCTCTTGCCATTGTGAACTTTTTCTGAATGACTCCAGACTACTTGTCTCAATTACCCAACCCTAAACATAATTCTAAGTATTAGTCACTCATTGAGAAAAGTATCTTCAAGAGTCCTCAATTTGCCTTTTACTAGCTTGTGTCCTCTTGCCCCATTTTTGTACTTTTACTTGAAACAGAGCTCAAGGTTAAGCTCTCCTCTGCCAAATAGCATTTTAAAAGATTATTGCTTTGAAAGCAAATGCCCACATGGTTTCTTAAGATAGACAGACAGCAAACAGCAAGTTCCTTGAAAAGCAAGGAGTAAAACAGAAGCTTGGTTTTGTTCTCCAGCTATTATATTGTATGCTTCAGGCTCTTACATGTGCCATTGTGATGCTTTAAGTCAAGGTGCTGAATGACATAATGCCCTTCACGCAGTGAATTATATCCTTTATGCTCAAACCAAATCTTGGCTTCAGTTGAAAAAAAGTGTTGCCAATGGAAAACAGAGTAATTGCCAATAGTAAATACATTTCATGGGTACCACAGGGAAATCTTCATTTTTCCACATAGATTTGAAACAAAGTGCTTTTCAACTGCATTTCATAACAAATCACCGTTCACAGTTCAAGTTCAAAATAAACACTGGCAAAAAAGAAGGAAAACAGACTTTTAAATTATTCGCCTGTAAAACATAAACCATCGCAGATAACCTTTCTTGCGGATGTCCAACGGAAGTAATGTTCGTCTGTCACTCTGATGATATATTTGTTTGGTTGCAGAGTTTTAAAATAATGCTACGTTTTATAGCTCAATTCAATGGTTCAGTTTAACGATAGTAACCGGGATCAGGGTAAAATGATGTAAATCAGAAATTAACAGGTGATTTTTTTTACAAATAATGGAATCAGTTCTGAAAAAAATATATATATCATTTAGATAAGCCCAATTGAAATTGCCAGAAATAAAATTACTTTCAAAAATGACTATGTACTTCCAGCAAGTAGGACTACTTTATTGGACATTTTTGTTGGCGTGGGCATGTTAGGCTGAAGGGCTTGTTTTTGTGCTGTCTGACTGTATGACTAACTTAGTGCTATAGTGTAGCACGGAAAGTGAGATGCAGAGCATGCTTTTTATAATTACTGTTGCAGGCATGGACTGGGACTCACTTGTTTACATGGTACATTACTTTTACTTAATGCAAATTAAAACAATTACACTTATTAATAAAAAAAAGAAATGAAAAGATCAAAAGATTACCACTATTATTGTACACAAATTGCATTACAGTCCACCCTTGTTATTGCGGATCTGTTTATAACGGATTTCAGTTATAGCTGACAAAATCATTTGTAGCTAAGGCATCCATTCCTATTGGAAACAAAAGACTGAGTTTGGAAGGTGGACACAAAATGCTGGAGTAACTCAGCGGGGAGGCAGCATCTGTGGAGAGAAGGAATGGGCGACGTTTCGGGTCAAGACCCTTCTTCAGGCTGATGTCAGGGGAGGGGGAGGGACAAAGATAGAATGTAGGCGGAGACAGTAAGACTGGTGGGAGAACTGGGAAGGGAAAGGGGAAGGGGATGGAGAGAGAAAGCAAGGACTATCTGAAGTTTGAGAAGTCAATGTTCATACAGCTGGGTTCTCCCCCCCCCATGGTCCATTATAACGAGGGTTATCTGTATTTCCTCATAACGTGGTAAACTGCATGTCGCCGTCTGAAGCTTTGTGCTGCATGCATGCAAACTTTTGCAAGGTTGTTTTTAAAAGTGCAGTCCCTATGTGGGTTACTGCTGCGTCCTAAAGTTGTTGGACTTGCATGTTTGTGGCACGATTGCGAGGTAGTTTTCAAGCACATTCAACCTACGCTAAATCCAAGTCATCTATGTTTGTGGCTTTATGAAGAAATCACAATTGGAATGTGACACTCAATAATCTGAAGAATTCCGTGGAATAGGAGTGTGCGGGGCACATGTTTATATATGGTACTCTTGACATCAGTAACTCAAGAATAATTGTAAAGTTAGCCTAAAATACTATCATTAGTTCAGGCCTTAAGTGAGTCTACAAATTTCTCACGAATTGGATATATTTTGTGTTGAGTTATTTGGTGTTGTCCTAGAAATTCATAAATATCTATAACGTTTACCTTTTCTTCCTTTGGATTGGATGGTTCCAGTTATCAGATCTAGATACATTAAGGAGCCAGCCCAGACAACCCTGCAATCTCTATCACTTGGATTGTGGTGATTTAGTCAAAAGGAGACAATCTGATACATTGACAAGCGAAAGGCAACAAAGTATAACGAGCTGAATCATCTTAGATTTGAGATACAGCTTGGAAACAGACAAACTGGTCCACTGAGTTCAAGCTGACCATCAATCACCCATTCACAAATAGGTGGAGTAACTCCGCAGGACAGGCGGCATCTCTGGAGAGAAGGGGTGGGTGATGTTTCTGGTCGTGACCTTTCTTCAGACTTTTTGTGTCTATCTTCGGTTTAAACCAGCATCTGCAGTTCTTTCCGACACAATCACTTATTCGTACTATTTCTACGTTATTCCACTTTTCCATCCACTCCCTACACGTTTGAGGCAACACACAGCAGCCAATCAATCTACAAACCTGCACATCCCTAGGATGTGGGAGGAACCGGAGAAAACACGGCCGTCACAGGGAAAACGTGCAAACTCCACACAGACAAAACGAGAGTTTGGGTTATTTACTCTTGGAAAAAACACGCTTTTCTGAGCTCCTTCAAGGCTTCAAGGTTTACCACGTAGAGGACCTTTTTCAAAGGAGTCACAAAAATCACCTATTCACTGGTTACCACCTACTTCTTTCCCTCACATTATCAATCCGAATATCTATTAGAGAGATACTGAAGGGACATTCTTCAGAGACTTTAGAGATACAGCGTGGAAATGGGCCCTTCGGCCCACCGAGTCCGGGATCACCACATATATTAGCACTATCCTACACACTATTTACACAAGCCAATGAACCTACAAACCTGTACGTCTTTGGAGTGGGGATAGAAACTGGAGTACCTGGAGAAAAACTCCATTCAGACATCATCTGCAGTCATGATTACAACTGGGTCTCTGGTGCTATAAGGCATCAACTCTACCGCTGCACTACTGTGCCGCTCCACTACTTGGCACAGTTGCAGAGTTGTTGCCTTACAGTACCAGAGACCCAGGTTTGATCCTGACTATGGGTGCTGTCTGTACAGTGTTTGTACATTCACCCCGTGATAACATGGGCTTTCTCCGGATTGTCTACGAGAAATGAAACAGCACCATCCAGAGTCCACCATGCTTAACATCTATGAATAGACTCTTGGACAACACCGTGATTGATGGGACTTAAAGTGGGGACAAGGGTTTAAAAGTTACCAAGACAGAATTGGCAGTGCCATTATTAAGTGGTTATGTTGAATCCAGAAGGATACAGCTGACAAACTAGGTTTGCAGAAGATGGTTAGAAATTGATATCTAACCATCTTCAAGAGTGGAAAAAGGTCAGATTGGGTGATGTAATGCAATTGGAAATAGACAGGCTTAGCGATGGTACTGCTGTAGGTTCTAAACATGAGCTCTGGATCAAATATGACACTAAGTTGGAGAATCGTCTGATTCAGTATTGGAGTCCATAGCTGTGGAACAACATAGCGACAAAGGATAATGATTTCTATTTTCCTAATATTTAGATGTAGAAAAATTCTGTTCAGTTAGTGCTGGATGTGAGATAGACAGTCTAATGATTTACAGACAATGGGAGAGCTCATATGTTGGGAGTCATCAATGTACTCTTCGATAATCTTATTTTCATTGTGTGACTACAATTATGGATATGTAGCTCCAAGCCTCATTATCATTTTACCTAAACATTGAGAATGAAATTAGCCTTACTGTGGTTGTAAAGTTTCAAATAGCTCCCACTGCAAACACCGCAGAATCACCAACACCAAGGGCTTGCAGTCTCGAGTGAGGCTAGTCGGGAGCTCCAACGTCGTGGAAGACTCGACCAGCCCCGATGCAAGGTTCGATCGCCCGGCGCGGGGGAGCTGACATCCCCCCCGATGCGGGAGAGGATCGCCTCCACGCAGAGGGCCCGAACGCCGCAGGTTACGGGAGTCAAGATCGTCCCGTCAACAGGGGCTCGAGGCCCACGACCGAGGAAGAACTAGAGGAAGGACTTGAACTTTATTTCGCCTTCCATCACAGTGAGGAATGTGTAGGAGTCACTGTGGTGGATGTTCATGTTAAAATGTGTTTTTGAGTGATCTGTTACTTTTAATTGTATGACTGACCTGGCCATTGAAATTCCTCGTATGTTGCAAAACATACTTGGCAAATAAAGTGTGATTCTGATTCTGATGTTCAATGACGTATTCAATCATACGAGGGAATTGGAGGAGCACTTCAGTAAACAAGGTTATTGGTGGAGTTCACAATTAAATTGGGGAATTGAGAGAGCACACTAGTTAATGGGGGAATTGGTGAGCTAAATTGTACACACTTCACTCTACCTATTGTATTTAAGTTTGGCTTGATTGTATCTATGTGTAATATTATCTGCTTTGAATGGATAACATGCAAAACAAAGCTTTTCACTGCACCTTAGTGCACTTGTCAAAATAAATCTAACCCCAAGGTGGAATTTATTCCTGTGTTGATGGAAACCTAAATTAAGAACATAAGGGAAGCTACATTGATTGGATGCAATAAAAGACAGAAGAAGATTCATGTGGAATGTAAACGCATACAGGTCAGTTGGGCTGAACAATGTGCTTTCATGCAACAGATTTTGACACAATCTGGGGGTTAGATTTATTTAGAAAGTACGAGCAAAATGCTTGTAATGAGAGCCCCCTACTGGCAAAACTGCTCAACAACAATAATCCTCTGATGAAAGCTATATAGGTAAGACTTCAAATGACATTGTAATCTAAACTGAAAGGTTACGCCAATAGGTAGATGGTATTACTCTCCTGCCGCAAGTCACTTGTGCACATTTAGAATACCTCATGATGAGAACATACTCCACAACTAAAGTTGTTCCAAAATAAAACCAGCGGTCTTGATGAGATATTGCTAGAAAGAGCAGCACAGACATGACACTCAATAGTACGAGCATTCCTCCTGTTATTGTGGATTATGTCAAATGGCATGGCATGCAAAATTACATGACAAAGCTTCTGCAGGTCCAGAACCTTTCCTGGAAGATGATGAATTTACCAGTTAAAACATCCCAGTACTCGGGAGATATTACACTTAAAGACTGATATATTGTGGAGCCCTTTGTGAAGCTATGTAGATAAGATAAAGAAAAATGACTGAGATACAGAGACTTTGCAGATTAGACGGCTGCAGTCTCGTTACAAGGTCTGGCTACTGTTTATCACAGTAGACAGAGTCAAAGCTGCCATTTTGGCAAAATTATGTCTGAATGGTTTGTTTCTTCAGTTACATTGAAACATAGAAACTATTTGCTTGAACCACTGTGCATTTCAACTTGTGTAAGAAGGAACTGCAGATGCTGGTTTATACTGAAGATAGACACAAAATGCTGGAGTAACTCAGCTGGTCAGGCAGCATCTCTGGAGAAAAGGAATTGGTGATGTTTCGGGTGGGAACCGTTCTTCGAATGAAGAGGTTTTCCGGCCTGAAACGTCACCTACACCTCCTCCAAAGATGCACTTCAACTTAACCTAATAGACCTTTAACATGCCATTTATACAAAGCATGCAACCTCATGTAAAATGTGGCTTCAGTAATAACACAGGATTTCCTGGAGTAATTATGCATTGCTTTCAAATTAAAAAAAACCCTAAATAAATAAATGTTACTTTGTATTTCAATTATGATTCTCAGATGCAAGGAACTATTTTTGTAATGTGCATCAAGAATGGTTACTTCCAATAAATTGAGTTTGCTAAACATATTTTGGTGGGGTATGATGAAATGTATCTGGGCCAAGGATAGACATTAAATCCCATTGGAGACACTGGTTTATAGCCATTAAATAATGTCGAAAATGCTAGCCTGATGCTTTGATCAGGTGTATCCCTTACTGGAATTTCAACTATTTAGTTCCCATATACAGATACAGGAAGAACATTTCATTCAGCACAGAAAACAGAAATGACCTATAATTTAATGCACATATGTGCACAAATTGATCCGACAATTCCCTTTAAACATAGTTATCAACAGTCATAATGCCAGCAAACCGAGCTTTCACTGACACTGTTTGCCTTTCATTTGTGCTGGAATGGAAGGCGCAAACATTGAACATCAGAGGTGGCATGATTATTTTATTTGGAAGTGTGCCCGCTGGAAAAGATGAGGCTCGCACCATGCACAAAGTCACATGTGATATTTACACTGCACCCCTCTGCACTCCTTGACACTATACACAAGCTTTCTGGAAGGCTTTCCAATGGATCAAGCATTTCCTTAATGCACATCCAAGTAGCATTCACCATCTACTCCCCTCACAAATGTCCTTATCTGCAGACAGTGTCAACCTCTGGAAATCAGGCTACTATCACTGTCCTGGCCAAATGCATTGGCAGAATCTGGGATGATTTTTACACTGTGCAAAATGTCATTCGCTGAGATGATCAGCCAAAAGTGTTAAATCAAGCAATGGCGAGGTTTATGCATTGCTCTTTTCCTCTTCTTTCACCACCACCTCATCAAGTTGATCTTCCTGATGATCAGAAAGGCTGACAAAGGGAGAAATATTTGCATCAAACATAACTTGTAAGCAAAAGAAAATGTGGACCAATGGAAGGTGGATTAGATACGAGAATATCATCATTCTCAAATGTTAGGGGCGGCACAGCAGTAGAGTTGCTGCCTTACAGCACCAGAGACCCAGGTTTGATCCTTACTACAGGTGCTGTCTATACAGCGTCTGTACATTCTCAATGCGACTGCATGGGTATTCTCTGGGTGCTCCAGTTTCCTACCACACTCCAAAGACGCATAGGTTTGTACGGCTTTGGAAAAATTGTAAATTGTCCCTTGTGTGTAGGAGGATAGTGTTAGCGCTGGTCAGCACGGACTCAAGGGGCCGAAGGGCCTGTTTCCATTCTGTGTCTCTAAAGTCCAAAAGTATAAAGTTTCTGCCTGGCTGCTGATTGTGAAGTTGTCTTTTCTGCACTATCCAATGGCAACACATAATGCCCAGTTTGGGTTTCACCAACTCTCAGCTCCAGAGCACACCACAACCATGGTACAAACATGGCTAAAACAGCTACATTCCAGTAGGGAGGTGAGGGTGACAGCCCTGTTTTCGCTCTGTTCATGTTATTTCAAATGGGAACTTACATGAGGTGCATAAAATGATGTGCCAATTAGACCGGTAAACAGAAATAATCTTCTTCCCTTTGCTGAGAGTACAATACTGAGACTCATAAATTCATTATTTGGTATGAGGATGAGAGAGATAAAGACTTATTTCATTGAATGAGCAGTTGTGATATTAAGCATGAAGGGGGTGGAAGTCAGAAACATTCACATGTAAAAAGTACCTTTATAAACATAAACTGCTAAAAGGACCAAGGTTAGAAGCATTCACTTATTAGTCCACTTTTGGCCAGTTGGGGCAAGATCCAAATGGTTTTCTTCAATGCTGCAACATGTCTCTGGTTTTGTGAGTTCTGTGCAATCCTTGTGGAGCTGTACATCATTGGTTTTAAGGAGTGAGGCATATCCCAAGAAGCTGATAAATAAATTATATGCATGCAATTGCATTCTTTCATTCAGCGTGTATACAGACATGGAGGAAGATTTAATTAAAAATACACATGTCGAAAATCTGAAATAAAAACAAAAAAGATTGGAAACAGCAGGTTAGGCTGCCTCTATGGACAGAGAAAGATAGTTAACATCTCAGGTCTGATACCCTTTGTTAGAGGAACAATATTCTAGTTGCATTTCATTTAATTTTCTCTTGCTTTCGTTTTCACCTCAGTATTCTTTAGGCTTCCACATCCAAAAGGGAAGTCAATGTGGTCTTTTCCCAATTCACTGAGACTATTTTTGTGACTGTATCAACTTACACATCAGTCCTACAGGGGCCAACCGCCGTCAATAATTTCATTCCCATCTTCAAGGCAACAGCGAGGCCCACAAATTAAAATAAGAATGATCAAATCGTATAAACAGCTCATATTTTTCATTCATTGCAAACGTTTCCCTTTTAGTATTTTTAATGTCTTCACTGAACACGTTGGCATTTTTGGATTTACAACTCCTGATCGTTTTTAAAATAAGCTATTTCTGGTCGGTGTTCTTGGGATCTGGAAGAACCAAAAATATGATTCAAAGTGGTAAATCATATAGTCTATGGAAGACAGTTGAGTGAGTAATGAGATTGTGGGAGTGAAGGGGAGGGTAGGTGAAAAGGAGAAGCAGGTTTATAACCAAGAATATTTCAACAAGGCCACATACAAACCAAATTGGGATGTGCCAAACAAGACAATTGGGAGTATGCACAAAATGCTGGAGTAACTCGGTGGGACAGGCAGCATCTCTGGAGAGAAGGAATGGGTGATGTTTTGGATCGAGACCTTTCTTCAGACTGATCAGCCGGAGTATGCACTATTGTTCTTATTGAGCTACCTCCTGAAATATGTTCTTCAATCTTAGTCAACCAGTTTTTGCTGCTTTGATTTCTTCAGTGAAGCATCAATTATTGCATGCATATTTATGTTCAGATATGCAACAATTTACTGGGCACAAATCATCCTCATTCTAAATTCTTCCAGAAAAATATTGTGGGCGGACATTCAGTCTCAACAATATTACTCTGTTCTTAAAATACTCTTTCGGAAGTGTAATTTTGCAGTTGAATTTCCATAAAAGTCTAGAGCTCAAATGAACTGAAAGAAACTGAGTCAGTTTCTGGGAAGATAACAGAATGAAAGGTTGTATGGAGATATGTGGGCTGTCAGGTGGCTATTAATACATGTCATTTTTATTACCATTGAATACTTTAGCCAGACCAACAGTCTTATCAACCACAGATAGACACAATAAGCTGGAGTAACTCAGACAGTGTCACTGGAGAAAAGGAATAGGTGACGTTGCGGGTTGTGACACTTCTTCAGTCTTATCAATCACCTTTTAAGATGTTTCTTAAAATGGATCTTTGCAGTTAAGTTGTTGTCATCTGTAATTGCATCATCTTTGGTTACTTTGAACATAAATTGGTAGCTGAGAAGCTTCTTTTGCTACCCCAGCCAAAAATGAATGGGCACACACTCACAAATAAGGGGTAAAACATTTAGAATTGAGATGAGACTCAATCCTTATCCATTCATATCACTTGTCTCACTGTCCCCGGACTGTCAGTCTGAAGCAGGTCTCGACCCGAAACGTCACCCATTCCTTCTCTCCAGAGGTGCCGCTGAGTCACGCCAGCATTTTGTGTCTGCCTTGGGTGTAAACCAGCATCTGCAGTGCCTTCCTGCACATATCTGCACATAACAACCAAACAAATTATAAACACAATCATAAAATAATATGTGTGTTATGATTGTGTTTATAATTTGTTTGGTTGTTTTGTTGTTCCGCGAGCATTGCCACTTTCATTTCACTGCACATCTCGTATGTGTATGTGACAAATAAACTTGACTTGACTTGACAATTGGTGTGTAATGCACTAAAAGTATAATGTTTGCTCACACCAGTCTGTAGTAACAAGACTACACCACCCGGCACCGCTCTTGTCCCTCTGAAGCAAATGCATTCACAGAGGCCACTTGGTCCATGTGTTGGAAAGCAACTGCAGATGACACCGAATATAGACACAAAACGCTGGGGTAACTCAGCGGGTCAGGCAACATCTCTGGGGAGAAGGAATGGGGTCCATACTATGATGTCAACATCAAACTTCAGACATTTGAATCCTGATCACGACAAAAAATATACTTGTAAACCATTGATTAAAAAAACACATTGGATGTGAAGAAAACTCCAGACCTTGTTATGAAGAGAAGATGCTCGGCTCAACCTAGGCCGACAAGGCCCGCTGGGGCATGTAGTCCATGGGGCGTTCCTCCCATGCGCATGCGCCATGCGCATGCGCATGCCGCACAGACCTCTGGGATTTGTAGTCCATGGGGCGTTCAGACCTCTGGGATTTGTAGTCCATGGGGCGTTCCTCCCATGCGCATGCGCATGCCGCACAGACCTCTGGGATTTGTAGTCCATGGGGCGTTCCTCCCATGGCGCATGCCGCACAGACCTCTGGGATTTGTAGTCCATGGGGCGTTCCTCCCATGGCGCATGCCGCACAGACCTCTGGGATTTGTAGTCCATGGGGCGTTCCTCCCATGGCGCATGCCGCACAGACCTCTGGGATTTGTAGTCCCCCCAGTGACAGGCGACGTTGGTTTCCCAGATAACGCGTAGAACGGAAACTACAACACCCAAGATGCACCGGTCCATGGGGTTTGACAACACTTGGCAAAGTAGACCAATCACACTTGTAAGATATTATAAATCGTCTCAAAGCAAGAAAGAAGATGACATTTGCGAGAGATTATGGCATTTGGCTGCATTGAAAAACAAGAATAGCAGGGATAATTGGAGGTTGGAAGGCGGGTGACTTCCGGTACGCTGCGTATCCGGGTCGCGGCGCGCCGATGTCCCGCTCTTTGGGTCCCGTCGGCGCTGCTGTTATTTATTTAATGTCGGGATTAACGGCGCGCAGCCCGGCCTGGTCCGCAGCTCAGCCCCGGAGCGCCGTCGCTTCTCTCCCCGCCGCGGCTGGGCCCGGCTAGGCGGCGATCGGGGAGGGTCGGTGTGTGTGTATCTGAAGAAAAAAAAAATCCGTCGGTCGATAATAATCATCATCGTTATCGAGAGTGAGAGAGAGAGAGAGAGTGAGAGAGGCGGTTGGGGATGAAGAAATTCTTCGACTCGCGGCGGGAGGCGGCGGGCTCGGGTGGCGGCGGCGGCGGCAGCAGCGGCGGCGGCGGCTCCGGCTCCTGCCCCGGCAGCGGCTTCATCGGCCGCGTCTTCTGCGTGGGCCGGCAGCATGTCACGGTGGAGGAGGTGGTGGCTGAAGGTGAGGAGAGGGAAGGAGAGAGGAGGGCCGGCATTATCATCGGTGCGGCGCCCATCGTATCTCCATGGTCATTCGCCTCCCCACAAACCAATCTCGCTGACAGATCGTCCCCTCTCCTTACCCCTAACCTCAACCTCACTGAACCCCCTCCTTCTCCAACCTCACTCACAAATCAATGTCTTTCCTCATTCCCTATATCATTGGCATCATCCCCTCTCCTTACCCCTAACCTCATCATCACAACGATTATGCCCTCCTTCTCCAACCTCAATGTCTTTCCTCATTCCCTATATCATTGGCATCGTCCCCTCTCTTTACCCCTCACCTCAACCTCACTGAACGATTATGCCCTCCTTCTCCAACCTCACTCACAGATCAATGTCTTTCCTCATCCCCTATATCATTGGCATCATCCCCTCTCTTTACCCCTAACCTCAACCTCACTGAACGATTATGCCCTCCTTCTCCAACCTCACTCACAGATCAATGCCTTTCCTCATCCCCTATATCATTGGCATCATCCCCTCCCTTTACCCCTAACCTCATCATCACTGAACGATTATGCCCTTCTTCTCCAACCTCACTCACAGATCAATGTCTTTCCTCATCCCCAATATCATTGGCATCATCCCCTCTCTTTACCCCTAACCTCAACCTCACTGAACGATTATGCCCTCCTTCTCCAACCTCACTCACAGATCAATGTCTTTCCTCATCCCCAATATCATTGGCATCATCCCCTCTCTTTACCCCTAACCTCAACCTCACTGAACGATTATGCCCTCCTTCTCCAACCTCACTCACAAATCAATGTCTTTCCTCATTCCCTATATCATTGGCATCAACCCCTCTCCCTACCCCTAACCTCATCATCACTGAACGATTATGCCCCCTTCTCCAACCTCACTCACAGATCAATGCCTTTCCTCATCCCCTATATCATTGGCATCATCCCCTCTCTTTACCCCTAACCTCAACCTCACTGAACGATTATGCCCTCCTTCTCCAACCTCACTCACA